>NC_142498.1:21000248-21338350 GCF_965113065.1 Corylus avellana
TGTGTTTGAAAAGTTGAGTCTTTAGAGTTTTTCAAGAGTGATGGGTTAACAATAATCTCACTTTCCTTGCACATACCTATCGAGTATTTTCATCCACTTAATCCTTTCTTTTTTACTCTAAACTTTGATAGTGTGACCATTTTTCTTAGGATCATTATGAGTTGGGGGCCAATTTTTGAACACGTGATGAATGCCCATTTAATAGAATATAATAGAATTAGCACATTTATTTCTTTAAAAACAAGAGGTTTTTTTTTTTTTTTTTTTTTCCTATTCAAAAAGGCGGGAAGGGGTGACCAGTGTGATTTTTATCCTTGGGCGTGATCATTGAGGTCCTCGCCCGTTGTGGAATGTTCAGTTTGAGCCATAGCTATTGCCTAAGAAGGCGAATCCGTCACCACAACCCCACCAAAGTACAAGTTGGTAAAACCCCTTTTTAGTAGCATCTAGTTCGCGGACTACTATCGCAAGTGAGTTTTAACCCGTGACCATTAGGAAAAGAGGAGGGGGGGAATTGAACCTTATCCCTTACTGTTTTACTAACTCAACTACCACATTGGTGATAAAAAACAAGAGAGTTGAAAAATGAAGCAAAGCAGCTACTTTTGTAAACTAAACTAAGATTCAGATATACAAAATGAAATGAATTTGATGCGAAATCTATGATAAAATTTGCTTTGTTGATTTATATTTCAGGTCTATAGTAATCAAATTGAACTCCCAACTCACCCTACATCCCTGAACTCAAGGCTTTGGCATACCTAGGTGGATTATCAATGTTTTAGAACTGTCTAATTTGCATTGAAATGCCGCATCAGTTAGATTTAAACTAAATAAACTTGCTCTTTTTCCATAGCATGTGTAGATCAAGTATAAGATATTAACATACCTCCATTGCTAGAAGATAAGCTTTTCATTTCTGCTCTGATGTCTTTTTGGTGGATGCTTTAAGTACAGAACGGCAATATTGTTTTATGTGTGTCAAGGAAATTAGTACTTTAACCTTAAAGTTACATTGATCACTTATCAAGTTTAACGAACTAATTTCGTTTATATTTAAGGTGAAAGTATAAATTTTTCAAACGTTTGAAAAACGAGTCAGCCAGCTATGAGCCCCAAAATAAAATAACTATGTCATATTAAAATAAAATAAAAAACAATTTCAATGTAAAGGTTTTTAGTGTCATGGATAATTCACATTTGGCAGTACATATTCAATGAGATTATCAGTGATGAAGCCATGACATCAGAGATTATAAGAGGAAGTGTAGAAGAGCCCACCTTCAAGTCCTCCACATGGTGGAGGATTTGGATTGCCATAATCATTTGCTATTAATCCGGGAGTGATAGGCCTTGCCATAATCATAGCTTACGTAAGTCATTATTAAATGGACAAAGATTTTCTCAAGATTGAAGGACTTCTTTTAATTAAAATTTGTCATTAAAAAGTTAAAACAAATAAAATGCACATAAGAATCACACCTTTTTTTTTTCTTTCTTTTTTTTTTTTTTTTTTTTTTTTTTGTAAAAAAAAAAATCTATTAAAAACACATGAGAATTATATGCTCTAATTTAATTTACAAAAAAACTTTGTCCTTATCCTACTAAGGTGCAGTATTTTAAAGAAAAATAAATGAATTCAAAATTTAATGATAATTTTTGCTGTTACATTAAAAAGTATGTACTTGAAAATGCGAATAACATTTGTCTATTTTCTATAAATAAAGGACAAAAAATTTTCAATATTTCATTCAACCTACTTCAATAGGTGTCATCTGGATCTGGATCCACTAAAATTCCTAAGGGAATTTCAATTTTTAGAATTTCAGATGCAAGCCGTCTATTTTTCATCCAATGATCATTGTTATGCCACATGTCCCACTACTAATAAAATGAGCGGCCTAAATTTTTTAGATTGGATGAAAAAATAACCATTGGATGAAAAATGAGCGGCCTAAATTTGAAATTTCATAAACTGAAATTCTTTAGAAAATTTCAATAGATCTTAATCCTAAATATTAATTTTTTAGAAATTTAAAAATATTAAATAATATTTATCACTTATTATAATAGGTCGAAAGAAATTTTTATCCTTTCAATAAATTGGTCAGGCAAGATGGTTGTGTTTAGGCAATGATTACGCCTGTCCTCCCTATTTCCAAAGTCTTACCAACAAGCAAATGAGCCAAATAAAAGTTATTAGCATTTCTTGGGGGGTGTTTGGCACATGCACTAGTTGGTCCCCTGTTGACTGCCCCAGTCGCAAGAGACATAAAATTGTAAATCAGGGGCTTTAACGCAGCATTCGATTGCCTTATAACAGTAAGACTTCTAGCTTTTCAACTCTCGCATCATTATCCTCGGTGTTTTTCCAACTTGTGAATCATCATGACATTGTTGCTCTCACATGCCGACAGTAAGCAGGAAATATTTTCCAACAAGCCATTTTCTCTGTAACCTTTTTCTTTTGTTTTTTTCTGGCTGGTTTCATATCAATGGAATCATTTTATGTGACTAGACTTTCATTGCTATTGAATCTTTCTGCTACTAATTGGAAAGGGTCAATAATATTGCCAAAAAAACTGCTGCAACAAGAAGGAACATTTCCAAGTTCTCTACTACAGAGCAGGATCATCAATCTAGAAACTGCCAATTTTCACAGTTCAAAGCTCAAATTTGGTTCCTATATATATATATATATATATATAGATAAAAACTGACACTCAAATCATGTCAAGTTATTTTCAAATGCAAAGAAGTTATCACTGAAAAACAGATATTTTGACGTTTAGCACCTTTAAGTAGAGCTTAAACTCATAAAATAGTACTCTAAATAGAAAGCCACTGGCCCCTACTGCAGATCTGGACTCATCAATTGAAAATAAACTCTACATAAAGAATGAGAAATTATGAAGGAAATATACAGCATGTCAATTCTACAGCTAGAAAACAAGAGCATCAGAGCAACAACTTGACAAATTTTATTATACAATGGCATGAAGCTCGCTAAACACATCGATGAACTATATATCTCACACTTGACTTAACAACTAGAATAACATGATGGAAGAACAAAAAAAAAAAAAAAAAAAAACTTCTAAGCCTTCTAAGCTACGGATCATTATGGGATTGCACATTAAAGCACATGCACTTGTCTTTCATCGCTTCAGCCTCACTTCCGTACTCTTTGAATCTGAACTCTTCTTGCTTGTAGGTAGAAGGCACCTTTCCCTCACTGTAACATTGATTACAGAGACTAAAATGAGATTTTATTTCCTTGAAGCGGGATCCAATAACCGGATAGCGGCAAACTGCACAAACATAGCGGCCATGGCGGTTCCTATCCCCAGTTTCAAGCTTCAATAGTGTGGACATGATACCAAAACCCCAATCGGAATCATCAAACATGACAAGAAACTCAGAGTAAGACACCAGTGAAGCATCGGAGTCTCCATGGAGTTCCAGCATCTCACTAACCCCATGAGAAGGGACATAGATAGCCCTCAACAATTTGATGTATCTAACAGCATCGGCCTTTCTAATCTGCGAAATGCCTTCATTCACAGGACGCCACACAAGCGCATCAAACGCCACACGCTTGCGCTTCTCTAGAGGGCCGCTGCAAATGGGGGCAAGGACAGCATAGAACATGCCCAAATCCACCCTGCCTGAGCCTGCTTCATCCAGGACAGAGAGTATCCTCTCGTTTATGGCTTTGACGGCCCCTTGGAATGTTTCAGGCTTTAGGAAATTGAGCAAGCGACGGAGAATTTCTTCCAAGTTAGGCTTACGTATGGTTTTCTGGGGAGCGCCAGTACCGGAATAGGACACCGGCACATCACGATCAATCATCTCCCTCTTCAGAAGGTCTACATCACAACGACTCAACCTGGTAATCCTCTGGAAAGCTCTAATTTGAAGAGCATTGGCCAAGTCCTGTCTCAAGGTAGTCTTGTCCCCAACAGTCTTAAATCTCGAGAATTCCACAGTGACAAATGCCCCTTCCCCATTGGCACCCCCATTAGACTTCACCTTCTTCTTCTGCAACTGCTTCAAATGTGATATAGCATCATGCAATTCAACCCTGTTTGTCATCTTCAACGCTTCCTTCAAAGCTTTCTTAGCCTCCTCAGTTTCCCCAGCCCCCAACAAGGACACAGCCTTGTTGAGCTGTGCCCGCCAATGATTCGGCCACACAGCTAAAACCCTAGTATACATCTCCGAGGCTCTCGGAAACCTACCCAAGTCCATATACAGCCCACCCAAATTGTACAAAGCGTCAACATGACCGGGTTTCAAATCAATAGCCTTCTGAAACACCTCAATCGCCCTCTCATCCTCATCCATGGCATGCAAAGCCGACGCCAAATCGCAATGTGCGTCGGCATAATCCGGTTTCATGAATATGGCCTCTTCTAAGGCCTTCACGGCCGCCCTATATTCCCCAACCCCAAACAGAGCACTACCCAAAAGCTTCAAAGCTCTAAAATGCGTAGGACAAAGAATTGCAGCCTCTCTATAGTACTCACAAGCACTAAGAACCATACCTTCGCCTTCCAGCGCAATCCCAAGATTGACATAAATCTGTGGCAGCAAGTAGCCCCACTGATTCCCACCAGCCTCGGCCGCCTCCAGAGCCAACAAGAACTCCTCCTTGGCCTCCTTGTACTTCCCAAGCACATAGTGGCAATTCCCAGCTCTGAAATGCGGCCTCACATCCACGGGTTGCAACTCACAAGCCCTCTTGAAGCTCACCAAAGCCTCCTTAAACAACTGGTGCTCGTACAAGACCCTACCGATCGCCATGTGCCCATCAAAGGCCTCCTCTCTGGACCTCGCCCCGTCGGCTCGGCTCCTGAGAACCCCCAATTCCTTCACGAACGCCGCGTAGTCGTGTCCGGACTCTTCCCAGAACACCCTTTTGTCAGAAATCTCCGTTGACGGTCCCAATTCCCTCGACCACCCAGCGTCTGAGTACGCGTCGAAATTGTCTCCTTTCAATTTCCCATCTTTCGCTTGCTTTGCCTTGAGCCTCTTGATCAGAATCTCCAAGTCGTCGACGATCTTCCACGTGTCGTCGAAGACGATCCCGTGGTTGGGCGAGACCGCCCACGCCGCGGTCCTCTGCTTCTTCTGGGCGTCGATTGCGCGCTCGTCGGCAATCGAAGACGACGACGCTTCCGAGATTCCCTTGATGTTCTCATCCAAACTGAGCTCGAGCTCCAGCGCGTCAAAGTCACGGTCTACGTCGCCGGCGCCGTCGTCGTAGGTCCGCAACAGTCCCTCGTAGGTCAGGCCCTTCTCGCCGTCGATGAACTCGCCATAGGTCCGGAACACCTCGTCGAGAATGGCGTTGATTTGCTCGTCGCTGAACTTGACCCTCGGGTTCACCGCCACCACAAGCGCCGACATTTCCTCTCTGTTGAGCCCTCCATCGCGGTTCACATCGAATTGCTGGAAAATCCTCTTCACCTTCTCCGATCTGCTACCTCTCGTCGCCATTTTTCTCCCTCTCGCTTCGCACTGAGACGGAGAGGGTCTCTAAAAGAAAACCCACAAAGATGATAGAGATAGGGGCTAAGGGCTAAGCAAAATTATGGGTTCGTGGGGGGAGTGTTCGCTTCCTCTCATTGGATCTAGAAGGAAAGCTAAAGAAAAAAGGAGGAGCTAGAGAGGGAAAGAAAGAGAGACTCCTCTCTCTTTTTCTCTCTATCCGTTTCCTTTCTCTCCCTCTCTCTCTCTCACTTCGTTGGCTGTGATGATTGGTGTGGTGGCAGCCCCACGATAAAGCAACGTCGTTTTACTTTTCGTTATTTTATTTTATTTCGGCTGAGTAGGCTGTGCGAGGCTTGGCTATTAGACAATTGGCTTGTATTTGAAAAAGGTCACAGTAGAGACTTTTGGCCAGCTGGCTTAATATTAGATTAGTGGGGCTTTTAGAACTAATTGCGTCGTGCTAATTACCGTACCAAACGTCCACTTTGCGATAAAGAAATTATTATGATTCGAGTCCAACTGCCGATATTAGCTGAACCGTCGGTTCACTTCTAATCTAAGTATTTTAGCCTATTCAACGCCAGGATTTTCCCTTTAAAAAAAAAAAGAAGAAAGTATTATTAAGTTTCATCGACTTGATCATACTAAAATCCTAAAACCTCTTCAATAGAGTTGATAGTACCATACTACCATGCCAAATAAAATAAATAAATATCTAGTTTAGTAGCTTATTGCCGATAGACTAAAAGTCTGTTTTGGTTTGTAATTTTAAAAAGTGCCGATCATAATATGTTTTACATTAAAAAAAAATATAAAATATGTAAAGATATATAAAAAAAGAAAAAAAACAATATATGTATTAGGGGGGTTGGACCACCCCAAGATTGGGCAAAGGGCTTGACTAAACTACTCCCAAATTTTGTAGATGGTTAGGTCATCTTGTTTGAGCGAAATTGGAGGTGGCTGAACTACCTCTATGGTTTAAGCGGTGGTTCGACTATCTCCAACTTTGGTTAGAGGGAGTAGCTGAATCATCTTCAAGCTTTTGGAGTAGTCTGACTACTCTTATTGACCAAAGGTGTGGCACTAATATGATACTCTTGCAGTTTGTATTGAATTTTTAAACGGAAGTTTAGAGGGGGGACTTAATTTGCTATTTATGCTGACCACTTTTAAGTAACTTTTTTAACTTTAAGAAACATATTGCAAATCAATGCAATTATTGAGACTGATTTTACGTTTTTTTCCTAAAAGTAATTCTAAAAAAAAAAAAACAGAAAGAGCAAAACATTAAAAACTCTAATACATTCTTTTTGAGTTTAGTTTAGCTTTAATTTTGGTTAAAACTGGAGTCACTAGACTATATGTCCGAGTGTGACATGACATGATACATGTTCCAAACATGAAACAAAGCCGGAACCAAATCCATTATTTTCTTTATATTGTTTGCTAAGTCTCATTTACTTTTCTCTTGATTTTTTATACAAAAAAATAATTATTTTAGAAAAGGAAAAAAATACATATATCGGTCTAGCTATCCTAAAACCCTCGTATATATCGGTCTAGTTCTCCTAAAACCCTCGTGGAGGCGCATGTTGGGTTGGTTCTTCCGACTGTCATCTTTCAGAGCAGCACTTCCAGAGTCCCAAGGCTCAGCAATTTTGTCATTTTAGGTAAAATGGCCAAATCACTAAAATTTTCTCATCTTTTGTTTATTATGTCACCCTTTTCCCCCCTTTTTCTTCAGTACTTTTCTCAACGAAAACTGCCTCTCCCGCCTCTCTCTCTCTCTCTCTCTCTCTCTCTCTCTCTCTCTCAGTAGCTAATCCGTCCATTTCTGCCTCTCCGCTTCTCTCTCTCAGTTGCTCAAACCAGGAAGTCTGTCTCTCCGCCTTCAACGAAGTCTGCCTCTCCGCTTCTCTTTCTCTCAGTCGCTCAAGGTAACCTTCTCACTCTCTCTCGTTTTTTTCCGCTTAAGTCTGGTTTCTCTCTTCTCTGTTTTGATTCAAGAATCGTGGTGTTTGGTTGTGGGAGATTAAGAGATTTGATGATGGGGGATGGCTGGTTGATTGGCTTTTGCGTTTGTATTTTGTTGGTTTTTGGCGTTTTGGGCTTTCCCAGAGGAGGAAGCCATCGGTGGCTTTGGTTTGTAGTTTTTTTTTTTTTAGTTCTTTATGTAGAGTTGTCTAGGTTGCTGCTTGAGGAAAGGGAGAGTTTGTGTGTGTGTGTGCGTGTTTTTTTAGTGTGATATATTGGATCACTTGTCCAAAGCAGGGGAAAAAGAAGACATTAAAAGATCAAAAGAAAATTGTATGTACGAAAAACAACTGTGGTATGAATATTAATATATTATAACAGCAAAGCAATAGCAACAATAATAAAATTGATATGTCGTCACCTGGTAAAACTGTCGTTCTAATAGAGATTTTTGACCCATCCAGCTCATCCATGTAGTTTTATGTATTCAATTAACAATCAAAATTTCCCATAAATTCTTGAAATGCTTAGTGAGTTTTATGAATTGTCCTCATTATGGTGGCAGACAAGACTGATTATTGAAACGCTTGAAGATAAGACTCAGTTTTGGATTGAATCCCATAATTGCTATGGGTGTTCTGTATTGATATTTATAAACCATTCACAACGTGTCGTCTGGTGTTTCAAATACAAAGTGATTATCTCATCTTGTCTACAATACTTGAATTCAAACTACTGTCATTTGAATCTTCGGCTTCGGATGATTTATCTTCAGTTTCATTCTTGTTGCTCTTGTTACGGATACGACGTTGATCCTTATCAGGATCAGGTGGAGTCTTATCTCCAAGTGTTTCAATACTGATCAATAGTTTTCGTCTGCTTGGAACTTCCACTTGGTTATGTTGAATATTTGTCTGACCTTTGGGTCACCAAGGCAGCATGGCAGGTATGGTTTCTTCCTTTATCCTTTATCTCATTATTAACTTGCAATTTTATAGAAATAAACCGTTAAAAAAATGTATACTTAAGTGGATTTTCCTATGGTATCTAAAGAAGACAATATTAACTACTATTAGTTCTATGCGTATGTTAATGTAGTGACATAAAAAGCTAGTAGGATTTACTTTGACTAGGGCCGTATGTTTATGTTAATGCATATGTTAATGTATTGACAGAAAAAGCTACTATTAGACAAAACAATGACTTCCCAGCGTTTCCAACATGAGGAATGCATTGGACGTCCGTGCAGTTGCCAACCGTTATGCTGCCCTACTGCAACTATGCTGCTCCCGAAGCCCCCCTTCGTACTCCCTAGCTCGAACTATCCATGCTCATATGATAACTTTTGGGTTCAGGCCACGGGGCCACATTCTCAACCGTCTCATCTATGTTTACTGCAAATCATCCAACATTGGCTATGCCTGCCACCTGTTCAACAATAATCCTGAACAAGATATAGTTGCAAGAACAACGTTGATTGCTGCATACTCTGCTGCAAGGAATCTGAAGCTGGCTCGGGAAGTATTTTGTGGTACCCCATTGAGTATCAGAGACACGGTTTTCTACAATGCGATGATCACATGCTATTCCCATAATAATGATGGCCACACTGCCATTGAACTCTTTCGCGACATGAGGAGACACGGGTTTAGGCCAGATAATTTTACGCTCACCAGTGTACTAGGAGCTTTGGCACTCATAGCTGATGAGGAAAAACAGTGCCAGCAGATGCATAGTGCTATGCTAAAATCAGGAACAGGTTTTGTTACTTCAGTGTTGAATGCGCTTATATCTGCTTATGTAAAGTGCGCGTCTTCACCATTAGCATCGACATCGTCATTGATGGGTGCAGCTAAGAAGTTGTTTGATGAGATGCCTGAGAAGGATGAGTTAACATGGACGACAATGATTACAGGGTATGTGAGGAATGATGATCTTGATGCAGCCCGTGAAATGCTTGATGGGATGACTGAAAAGTTGGGGGTTGCATGGAATGCAATGATTTCTGGTTATGTGCACCATGGTTTTATTCACGAGGCATTGGACATGTTTAGGAAGATGCATGTAATGGGGATTCAGCGAGATGAGTTTACTTATACGAGCGTAATCAGTGCTTGTGCTAATGTTGGATTGTTCAAACATGGAAAGCAAGTGCATGCTAATATTTTGAGAACAGAAGGGAAACCTGAACCGGAGTTTTCACTCTCTGTGAATAATGCATTGGTTACACTATACTCGAAATGTGGTAGAGTTGACGAGGCTCGGGGGATTTTTAATAAGATGCTTGTAAGAGATCTTGTTTCGTGGAATGCAATCTTGTCTGCATATGTGAACGCAGGGCGCGTTGAGGAAGCCAAGTTATTCTTTAAGATGATGCCTGAGAGGAGCCTTCTAACATGGACTATGATGATATCTGGTTTTGCACAGAATGGGTTTGGAGAAGAAGGTTTGAAGCTGTTCAACCAAATGAGAATGGAGGGTTTTGAGCCGTGCGATTATGCATTTGCAGGAGCAATTACATCTAGTGCAGTGCTAGGAGCATTGGAGCACGGACGCCAGCTCCATGCTCAGCTACTTCAGTTGGGGCATGATTCAAGCCTCTCAGCTGGAAATGCACTTATTACAATGTATGCAAGATGTGGCATTGTTGAGGCTGCAAATCTTGTGTTCCTTACAATGCCTTATTTGGATTCAGTATCTTGGAATGCTATGATTGCAGCTTTAGGGCAACATGGACAAGGTCTCCAAGCAATAGAACTTTATGAGCAGATGTTGAAGGAAGATATAGTACCTGATAGGATAACTTTTCTTACAGTTCTCTCTGCTTGTAGCCATGCTGGTTTAGTCAAAGAAGGGCGTCAGTATTTTGACTCAATGTGTTTTTACGGTATAAACCCAGGTGTAGATCATTATGCTCGATTGATTGATTTGTTGTGTCGAGCTGGGAAGTTCTCAGAAGCAAAGGATGTGATCGAATCAATGCCTTCTGAGCCAAGTGCAACAATTTGGGAGGCTCTTCTTGCTGGTTGCCGGCTCCATGGGAACATGGATTTAGGGATTCAAGCTGCTGATCAACTCTTTGAACTGATGCCACAACATGATGGGACCTATGTACTTTTGTCAAACATGTATGCCACTGCAGGAAGGTGGAATGATGTGGCTAAGGTGCGGAAATTAATGAGGGATCGGGGGATTAAGAAAGAACCTGCATGTAGTTGGGTTGAGGTTGAAAACAAGGTTCATGTGTTCTTGGTTGATGACACTCGGCACCCCGAGGTGCAAGCGGTGTACGATTATCTAGAGCAATTGATACTTGAATTGAGAAAACTTGGATACGTCCCCGACACAAAATATGTTCTGCATGATATGGAGTCTGAGCATAAGGAGTCTGCCTTGTCTACTCATAGTGAGAAGCTTGCAGTTGTTTTTGGGCTCATGAAGCTTCCTCTAGGAGCCACTATTAGGGTTTTCAAGAACCTTAGGATCTGTGGGGATTGCCATAATGCATTCAAGTTCATGTCAAAAGTGGTGGGCAGAGAGATAGTTGTGAGAGATGTGAAGAGGTTTCATCATTTTAGGAATGGTGACTGCTCTTGTGGCAATTATTGGTAGGCAGAATATTCGTCAGCCGATTATCTATTGGAGAAGGTTAATGTCAAAGGTAGAAAACCCCATCTCATTTTCCTATTTATTGCCCACAAGTGTGGGAATTTGTACACTGCAGAGCCACGCCAATAATTCGCCAATTATGGATTCAACTACCGAAACATACAGTCACTCTCAAGGACTTCCCAAAGTCTCGCCAAAGGTGCATGCATGAGTTTTTCACTTTCCTCTGGATTTTTTCAACAGAAGGTATTGAATCTCAACAAAGAATATTCTTTATAATCTCTAATATTGTTGACGAGTACTGCTACACCTAAAAACTCTTTTATAACTTGTTGACGTGATTGGAGCCATATCAACCACTGTTTGTTTTTTAACACCCTCCAATCAATCAAGTGCTAATACGACGAGTCAACAAGTTGTAAAATAATTGTAAGTCTAAAACATTATTTCCTTGAATAGGTGATTTATTATTTTACTTCGTAGAACAATTAGCAGCATTTGACATTAGTTTCTATGTTTCTGTAATACTTGTTAAATAACATGTGCATCTTTAGTTCGTTGTTTACGTATAGCGAACTAAATTTTCTTGGATTTTTACATTGTTGATCCAGCAATGTACTTTCTGCAACCATTGATAAAACTTCCTCATGAAAAATCTAATTAGGGCATGTTTTTTGCACCCTTAAGGATTTAATTCACATAGAATTAAAGGATGGCTTACCAACTTCATTGGGTTTTAAAGAATATATCTTAGTTGATAAAACTTTATCCCATTTTTTAGTTTCTTTCACATAGGGCATGCCTATGATGCTGATGAAGTCTCTGAGGATCACATTCCTAGAATCTGATTATAGAACAATTTCTTGAGGATGTGTTTGATAATGGTTTTAAGAAGTGCTTCTCTTTTCTTTTTTCGGAAAAAAATATTTTAACGTGATATAAAAGCGAAAAGTGTTTTTTTAGGTCCACATTTGAAAAGTGCTTTGAATTGTTTGTTAGTAGTTTTGAAAGGAAAAAAAAAAGAAAAGAAAAAGTGTTTTCTTTTGTTTTGAAAAAATAAGTGTTTTCAAAACTAATGCCAAACTATTTGAATTTTTTATTTTTTATTATTATTTTATTTATTTTTTTGTAAAATATGCATATATATATATATGGCACCAGGAAGAACGGAGTCTGCAAAATCGTCTCCTCCTTTTTTGGAAAATCAGTCCAAATTATAGGGCTCAGTCCAAATCAAATTCAATCAAATGCTAAAATTAAAGTGATCATGTTATACCACCCATTACTATCTTTGATAAAAAAAAAATTACAAATTGAACAAACTATCCTAATACAAGAATTACAGCAATCGTTACATTTAAATAGTTTTTTGCTCCCAATTAGTGTGTGCAGAAATTGGAGTAAGATTGTAGTAACCGGAAAAAATTGAGTAATTTTAAAAGTCTTTCTTGTGTTCCTTCAAGAATGATGTGACTTTTAAAATCGTTATTTGATCAAAATTTAATAATAATCAATTACAATAGTGATTTTAAGGGTCCGTTTGGAATTGCGATTTCAATAAGTGTGATTTTAAAAATTGCGTTTTTAAAAATTGTGTTTGTTAAATTGTTACTTTTTAAAATCACAAAGGTGTTTGGTAAAACATGTTAAAAAAAATATTTTTTTATTAAATATTTGTTATGAGAAATCGTAATTTTGGTTTAAATTTGTGCCTTTTCAAATAAGCACTCATAGCCTGCTTATAGAAATCGCATTTTTTTTTGTTTTAAATCGCAGTGTTAAGCGTCTTACGTTTTGAGATATCTTTTAAAAATGTAAATTATTCTTGCGAAATTACAATCTCAAACGCACCATAAGAGTTACATCATTCTTGAAAGGATATAAGAGAGACGGACTTGTAGCATTACTTAAAAAAAAAAATGAAACTGCGTGTCAATCTTTTGAGTTACGGATTCAGATTATTTCCTACTTAAAAGAGAAAGAAATGAAGTGATAACCTGAGAATTGTGCGCGCAAAGGGCCCTATGAGCGTGGCCTCATGTTCGGGTAAGGAAATTGATTCAGATTATTTCCTATTTAAAGAGAAAGGAAAAAATTGATAACATGAGAATTGTGAGAGGTGTGTGCTCAAAGGGCCCTACAAGCGTGGTCTCATGTTCGTATAAGGAAACCTCCTTTACATACTCCTGCCCAAAAAAGAGTAGAAAAGGTGAGAAATAATTGGGGAAAATTTCAATCGTAGAGATCCATTTCTTTTAGTTACACATTTAGAAGAAGAACAAGTCAAACATTTTTTTTAGTTAATATAAGTCAAATGATAATGGTACCCAACTTCTTATTAAAAGTTTTTTTATTATATATATATATATATATATATATATATTTTATATGTCCGCACAAGATGAAGAAAAATGGTGAAGTTGAGTACCATTATCTTTGCTGTATGAAATTCAAATCCGTTTTGGTCGTCTAATTACAACCATTTCTAAAAGAAAAAAGAGATAGGGTATAGGGAATTACGGAGGTATAACAAAAAAATCACAAAAGATTTGTTGTTGGACTGATATTAAAAATTAAATTAAATTGAATTAGCTAAAGAAAAATGATAAAAATTATTATCTCAACTATATTTTAATCATTTTTTTTTTAATAAATCTAATTGTTGATCTATTAAATTTGTAAAAAGAGATGATTGAACGAATAATATATAGCATGCACCTAACTAAATAAAACAAAAATAAATAAATATAGTAAATATATTATCAATTAATTGGACAATAAAGTGACCGAAATGTCTATTTATAGCCAAAGAAAAACTTGGTTTTTCACACGTGACTAACAAAAGTTTGATTTGCCGACAGGCGGTGGAGAGTGAAGGCTACTAAAAAAAGAGAAAACGAAAGAAAAATAGGTGGCGATCGTGTTAATATACTACCAAGTGGAGGTTAAAACGATAATTTCATCAATTGGCGGTTTCGTTTCAACGGTCGGTTCTATTTCCCACTCTGTCTCGTGGTTTTGGGGCCTTTTGGCCACATTTCTCTCTATTTCCAGGTTGGATCCAACGTTTTCGCCAATTTCTATTTTCTTTCTGTTCCTTGCGTAAATTGATTTGTATCTTCGCATTGAAGTATGTAGTTCCAGTGCCATTCGATTTCTCTTCTTGGTTTGGAGATCAGAAGGTGAGCTAAATTGTTTGGTTTGAGTAATCTTTCTCTGTTTCTTGCTTTCATTTACATTCAGATTCAACGTTTAGGTTACAATTTATTTGTTTCTGATCTTGAAGAGGAAACTCTGCGGTGAATGCCTCCACAATGAGTGGAGAGGAGCAGATGATGCAAGGGGGCACACCGGGATCGAATGGCCAAGAAGAGAGGATTTTCGTTTCGGTTAGGGTGAGGCCTTTGAATGAGAAAGAGATTTTGAGGAACGATGCGTCCGATTGGGAATGCATCAATGGAAACTCAATCAAGTTCAAGCACAACCTGCCGGACCGTGCCATGTTTCCCTCCTCCTATACATATGGTAATCAAGCATGTTCTTGCTTTATTATCTCTTCATTTCTTTTGATTAATGGTTGTAGTCTCATAAAGTTTGTCGTGTCCAATTTCTTAAAATGTCAAAACTCTCAAGATTCCTCTAAATGAATCATATGTGTAATATGCGTCAATGATTATAAGAATCAACAGTTAATATAACATTATTGGGCGCTCAAACCCATAGATTTAAGATTTTGGATTGAATGGTATCATTTTCCATATACAATAACTAATCTTGGAATTGTTTTTCTTTTTTAATTTCGCCAATTCAATAAGTTAAAAGGTTGTTCAAACTCAGGCAAGAACTTGAACTTGATCCCAACAAAATTTACGCTTTTATAATAACATCAACTTTTTATTTCAGTTTATAGAACCTGTTATAACTTTCTTTTTTGGTCTTTTTTCTTTTTGCATTTTTTCCCATGACTTTACGCTTCTATAATAACATCAAATTTTCATATCAGATTAGAGAATCTCTCATAATAACTTTGTTTCACCAACCACCCCCCCCCCCCCCCCCCCTCCCCCCCCCCCCCCCCGTTTTTTTTGGCAATCAATGAACTGGGGATAGATAGAGTATTTGGTAGTAACTGCCCCACAAAGCGGGTGTATAAAGAAGGAGCAAGGGACGTTGCCCTTTCAGCAGTCAACGGTATTAACTGTGAGTAATTTTCTTGACCTCATTTTCTGTTTCCTGATATTCGAGTACGATGGTAGACGACTGAAGGTGAAATATGCGTACAGCAAGCATTTTTGCATATGGGCAAACCAGCAGTGGAAAGACGTACACCATGAGTGGAATTACTGAATATGCAGTAGCAGATATATATGAATACGTAGATATGGTATGTACAAACTTAAACATCTCATATTTACAACGTATTCTATGTTGTTCCTTGGCACAGTAGCATAAGTTTGACATGTTTTATTTCATCTTTTAGCATAAAGAAAGGGAATTTGTGTTGAAGTTCTCTGCCATGGAGATTTATAACGAAGCTGTGAGAGACCTCCTCAGCTCAGACAATGTTCCACTTAGACTTCTAGATGACCCAGAGGTTAATAGTGTGCATTCTTCTTCTTTTCTTTGTTCTTTTTGTCATAGTGTTCTTTAAAGATAGTTCATTGTTGTAATTTAATGATCAAGAACATCTTCAATAATGTTATTTCACTTCTACAGAAAGGTACTGTTGTTGAGAGACTTACGGAGGTGACTCTGAGGGACTGGGACCATCTGCAAAAGCTACTTTCCATCTGCCATGGTAAAGGAACTTGTGTTGGAGTTTGCTTCACAAAATGACATTATATCTATCTCACATTTGTTTTCACCGTGTTGACGTTTATGTTGTTATCTGGGTGTTTCATGCTTGCAGCTGAAAGGAAGATAGGAGAGACCTCTCTGAATGAAACTAGCTCCAGATCTCATCAAATTTTGCGACTGGTATGAAACATCAAATTACAAAGTAGTTATTTTCTTATATTGTTACTCTTCTTATAAATTGTTGGATCCCACATGTATTCCACAGACAATTGAAAGTTCTGCTCATGAATATATAGGCGCTCCAAGCACTCTTATGGCTACAGTGGTATGTTATTGTTCATGAGTGATTAACAATAAATTTCTTCATAAGGTTCTGTTGGAATGATTTCATTACAAAGGAAAATGAGAACTGAAGTTGGCTTATTTGTGCAGGATTTTGTTGATCTTGCCGGTAGTGAGCGTGCTTCTCAGACATCATCAGCTGGTGCAAGATTGAAAGAAGGTTCCCATATAAATCGCAGTTTACTGACACTTGGAACTGTAATCCGCAAATTAAGGTCTTATAATTTTCGTCTTTAACAGTTAATTCTTTTCAATTCATTTGTCAACTGGCAGCTAGAATATGCAGCTAGATTGCGTGATCTCAAATATGGTTATAATGCTTTGATTTTTTTTTAAGATGCCAAAGTCCTGAAAAAAACCTAGAAGTCAACTAATCTTACCTCCTCTGTTTTCATAGAAGAACCATGTTCATTAACGGCTTGCCAAACTGAGTTTTCTTCACAGAACCCTCATAAAAGCATGTCTACAGATTGTAAACTCTACTATATAATTTTCATTCTCGCTTTCTACGTTTGTGATTGAAATCCTTCTATCAATCATATTCCTAAAATTGTGTCCTTATAAATTAATACATGTAACTGCACTTGAAGTTAAATGGTAACATTAGGTTGCTGGTTAGTGTATGCAGATATCCTTTTTTCTTCTTTTTTATTTTTTATTTTTTTTATTTTTTTATTTTTTATTTTTTATTTTTAAACCTTATTGGCTAGGACTTGCTACTTTTGAAGAAAATATATTGTAGGAAAGAGTTTAAGGTGACAGAGCTAGGAATCGAGCATCTAAGTCTTTTTATATGCAACATAAAGTTTTGTCTTAATGGTAACATTAGGTCGCTGGTTAGTGTATGCAGATATCTTTTTTTCTTTCTTGTCTTCTTTTTTTTTTTTTTAACCTTATTGGGTAGGACTTGCTACTTTTGAAGAAAATATATTGTAGGAAAGAGTTTAAGGTGACAGAGCTAGGAATCGAGCATCTAAGTCTTTTTATATGCAACATAAAGTTTTGTCTTAGTGGCTAGTCTGGTTGTCTTCGCTTTCATTCCCTTGTTATGTTGTGTTGACTGCAGCATCGTTTGTGTCTCCTCCTTGGGTTTTTTTTATCTGTTTAATCCTGCTCAAGCCTTGAGCAACAATCTAGATCATGTTCTATAGTAGCATCTTGGAGGGTTTCTACAGCAGTATTTATTCTGTAGAATATGCTGCGCGCCTTTTATGTCAATTGCTGACGTAGTAGTACCTTGTTTCTCATTCGGGGGGGCCTGGGGCTGGAAATTTTGAAATTTTTGTATCTTTTCTTCTTGAAAACTCCTGTTTGTTCCCCCTTTAATTGACCTTCTTATTACTGTATTTATTGTAACATAACTTAATCATTTGTTCCTTGTCAATCTACTGTCATGGTTGGATGCAGCAAGGGAAGAACTGGGCATGTTCCTTATAGGGACTCTAAGCTAACACGCATTCTGCAGAACTCTCTGGTAGGCAATGCCAGAACAGCGATTATTTGCACCATGAGCCCTGCGCACTGTCACGTTGAGCAATCAAGAAACACACTCTTGTTTGCAAGTTGTGCTAAAGAGGTGACTACTAATGCACGGGTCAATGTGGTGGTGTCTGATAAAGCAATGGTAAAGCAACTGCAAAGAGAGTTGTCTAGACTAGAGAATGAGTTGAAGAGCTTGGTGTCGACTTCCATCACGTACGATTTTGCTGCCTTACTGAAGGAGAAAGATCTTCTGATTGAAAAGGTATGATGAGATGAATATCTAGAATCCAGTCTCTACAAATATCTGTTATACACTGTTTGCTCACATGTTCAAGTGTGGCACACGCTGCCTTTCCATGCAGATGGGCCAAGAGATTAAAGAATTGACTCAGCAATCTCAGCTTACTGAGTCTCGCATTAAGAATAGTCAGCAGTCAGTTGGAGGAGACCAGTTTTTAAGAATTGATGAATATTCTATATCAGAGTCATCAGGTCCAGCAAATCCTCTTTGTCTTGATCTAGGTCCCAGAACATGCAGTACGTCTAAAGATCTTCACGGATCCAGTGTGCATAATTCCAACAAGGATCACCAACAATTTTCTGGTAATTCAGTGGACAACTTACTGCTGGATGTCAGTACTCCTAAGTTTGTTGACCCTGATCTATATCGGTCTGGGGAGGAGATTGCTGAAAGAGCTGATGCAGACTCTGAAGATAACTGCAAGGAAGTTCGATGTATTGAAGTGGAGGAATCTCCAGGAGATCAAAATATTGAATCCGTTCTTCCCTTACCTGGTCCTATAGAACAAGTTGGACAATTCCCCTTGAGAGAGCCCCTGAATGAAGATGTTTTAACATCCCCACAGAAGGGACCTAAGGAGGCAACAAATGGAGATGCTGTAACATCCCAACAGAAGGGACCTGAGGAGGCAACAAATGAAGATGCTGTAACATCCCAACAGAAGGGGTCTACGAAGGCGACAAATGAAGATGCTGCAACACCCTCACAGAAGGGATCTGAGGAGGCTATGGATGAAGATGCAGTGTCATATCCACAGAAGCGATCTGAGGAGGTTATGAATGAAGAAGCAGTATCATCCCCAGAGAAGGTAGCTAAGGATATGAATGGTGTTGATGACGACAACACTTACAATGATCTGAAGCAAAGAATTCAGAGCATGCAAAAGGCCATCAACCGTCTGATCAGTTTCTGTCCTTCAGACCGATCTCCATCCTCTGAAGCATATTTTTTGTCTAGCACTAGAAGCTCGAAATTCGCTAGAAGCAAAAGTTGTAGGGCAATTATGCAATCTGCTCATTGGTTCGAGAAGGCAGAACAGAATGAAAACACGCCACCTGCTGGGTCTGAGAAGGAGTACTTCCCCAGCATTAAAGAAGGCCCTCAGAGAAGTCTTTCTGCAATGAAGCTTGGTGCCAGAAGTGGAAATTTTTTGAGAAAAGCTTCTCAAAATTATGTTAAGAGCGTTTCCACAGAAGAACAGAACAGCAGGAAGTCTGATACAGAGGATGCGAAAAGCACCCCCAATTTTACTGCAAGACAGAGTGAAGCGGCCAAACCTCAGTCCAAGAGACTATTTAATGATTTGGTGCGAAGCCAGACCTCTCTCTCTCTCTCTCTCTCTCACTCTCTCTCTCTCTTACACACACACACACACATTACGTTTAGGTCTCTTGTGATTCTTTTGGTTTTATCTCACTTAAACCACATCATTGGTATTAACAATGAGACCTGCTATTCTTCCATTTCCCATTCATCTCTTTTTTCAAATATTCCACATTGGATCCAATGGTGGATTTGAAAAAGAGATGGATGGGAGATAGAGAAATAACATTTTTGATTAACAATTAGAAAACATATATAACAGAAAGTATGGGCCGCGATATCCAGTTCCAGTATTTAATACATAGTTCTCCGTGTTTTATCATGGGATTGTTGTGTGTGATAGGAACGAGATGCCGCAATAAGGACCTATGAGCACAGGAACAGCGTAAAAGATGCTGGCGTGCATGGTGCCTTGCTGCCTGGTTCTAATTGGCCCTTCGATTTTGAAAGGCAGCGGAGAGAAATAATTCAACTCTGGGATGCTTGCAATGTGCCATTGGTTCACAGAACCTTTTTCTTTCTTCTCTTCAAAGGTGAACCATCGGACGCAGTGTACTTGGAAATAGAGCTCAGACGGTTGTCCTTTCTCAAGGTTATATTTTCAAAAGGAAGTAGCAAAGAGAATCGAACTCTAACACCAGCTTCAAGGTATAGTCTCTCTCTTCCATGTGAAGGGATTCATCTTAGACACATGCACATGCACGTAACAAACATGCAATCGAAGCACCAAATCATGAGCTCAACATCAACAATGATGAAATTAACAGAACTTTGTAATCTTTTTGATTTTTTTTTTTTTTTAAATGTGAATGTAAAAGAAACTATTTTCTGATAGGGCCAAGATATAGCTTTGAGACGAAGTAGTCGTATTTAGATGGACTGGGATCTCTTATAATTGATAATTCATGTCTGTGAGAGGAGGCTCACCTGCCTGAGTTGGGGGGGGGGGGGGGGGGGCTGTTTGGGTAGGGACCCCTCTCTTGGCCGCTTACAATTTTCTCTATCCTTCTTTGTGCAGCAGATTGTAGGGGATTCAAATTCTATATGGGCAACGTTACAAGTTGTTGTTGTAATATCAGGTCCTCGTTTGTTAGAAGTAGAAGAAAAGGTTTATTTAATTTGTTTTTTATGTGCCAACAAGAAATGTCTAATCTAACATCATTTTTTTTTGGTTGGTGAACAGTGAGAAGGCTCTCAATCGCGAGAGAAAAATGTTGAGCAAGAGAGTGAAGAAGTTCTCAGAGAAGGAACGAAAACGCCTTTATCAAAAATGGGGTATTGGGTTGAAAACCAAAAGAAGGAGCCTTCAATTGGTACACCACTTGTGGAAGGTACCAAAGGACATGCACCATGTGCAGGAGAGTGCTGTCCTTGTTGCGAAGCTGGTGGGCTTTGTGGAAACAGGCCAAGCCCCGAAGGAGATATTTGGACTCAGCTTCTTATCCTCCTGGCCGCTAAACCGGAAAACCTTTAGATGGAAACACAGTAGTTTGTCTCTTCTCTCATAAGCTTTTTGGAACTAGAAAGGTACGGTACCTATGTTGAAATATCTCCTTCTGATTCTTACCATATAAACCCCCTCCACTTACTAAATTGGAAGCATTTTTCATTTCCTCTCTTCCATCTATTATTTTCTCTCTCTCCCCTTCCCCTTTTTTATTTGTTTCCTTTTCTTTCTTGTTTCGAGTTGTTGTCAGCGAAATTTGACTCGAGATGAAATGGATATTTTGTCTCACTGAACAATAGAGCCCGGGTTTTGATTTCTTAAGAGAACACTAAATTAACTGAATAAATTCCTTTTTTACTGCAGGACACAGCCCACCACTCAATACTCTACCACGGCTTTAGCTCGGTGCACGCCGCGGTGTTTTACCCTTCCGGTCAGAAGAGTAGACAACATAACATGCAATACAGGATATCGGCATTATCAACAACGATTTTTACCTTCTTCTTTTTCTTTTTTTTTTCTTTTTTCTTTTTTTGGGTGGGTGGGTGGATTAATTCTTACTAAATATGTAATTAAAAATTAAAAATAAAAAAAAATAAAAAAAAACCTTAACAATACGATAGATAACAATCTAAGAATGATACCAACAAAAACAGTGATGGTATATACTATATACACTGAACCTCATTCTGTTTTGTGTCATCTCATTATGGTTCGAGGACGGCTCCTTCGGTAATTTTCCATCCCGAATTGGAGCAAGACATCTCATACCTTGTCGTGTAGGTTCTGGTGTTGGAGGCATTCTGCTCCGGACGGTCCACAACAGTTAGGTAGGCTGACTCTTTGAGAGTTGCTTCAACCACAGCACGCCGCCCATCTAGTGACACGGTGACGCTGTCAATAGTGAGGTTCAACAGACCATAGTCATAGAACCAACCCAGTTGGGCAATTTCAGCGGCACGATCTGTCCATATCTTCAACATCTCACCATCCAAAACCTGGCATCATTGGAAGGTTAAGAAAGATATTAACCATTACATTGACGACTAATTAGAAATCCTCAAAGAAAAATGCATAATCTGTAATCATGCCAGGCTGACACATAAAATCTAGTGATGAACTTCACTTTAGGCATAGTATAAACAATCTTAGTGCCTACCTTGATGCAATATACGCTTGATATTCAAACAACAAAAAGCACCCATAACAACAGACAGAACATGTCGAGAATATACCCGATTGTAAACTGGGTTAACACTAGCCCAGACAAAGAAGCTGAAACTAATAAAACAGCAGTCTGTGTGCACATGTATGCATTGCAAAAAAGCAAGCATGGGTTCCGGGATGCTTTGGTACATTTAAAACTGTTGGTGCAGAATTAGTCCCAGCCATTAATTTTTTACATTTCTAAGTCGAATCTTTTTGTAATGCTCATATACATCGATGGGAAATCTTTGTTGTGAAGCATTATAAAAAGGATAAGAAAAGAAGAAAGAATTTCTGCCATGCCCAGGAAACAATACACCCCCGCTTGTGGTTGACGAAACCACGGTTGCCAATTTCTGAGGGCACTGGATGGGTGGTTTTTCTTCTCTTTTTTTCTTTTTAACCCCCCTTTCAAGCTTTTCTCACGTGGCCAAGAATTTTTAATTTATAAGCAGTGTCAACATCTGGTGGCTAGCTCATGGAAATGATCCCTGCTAATTAACACAGAAAACAAGGAAATCGTGTTACCTCTGGCAATCTTTCTAGGCAATGATCAGGTCCAAAGGCCTGAGATTTAATGTTCTGCCATTTGCGAACTAGACCTTCTGCAATCCTTGCATCCATTTTGGGTAATTCCTCCCCAGCCTTTTCATCTCCTGAGACCCCTGCATAATTGAATGTGAAATTTAGAGCACGATGCAATGGAAATGCCTGAGATCACATCTCTGTGCATCTCATGATATCAAATATTTTGTTATATTAGAGGTTACACATTGAATCTAAATATGCAAAACCAATAGGTGTCAAGGTCTTTGGGAGTCAATTTGATACACATTTCAATAAGAAAAAAATTTCTAAGTTGTCCAACTTGGGTAAGTGTCATAATTTGAGGCCAATGGTAGTCAAGAAGTGACGCCAATTAAGTGAGATTTTGGTTCAGAATAAGAGGGCACAATCAGATCCTGGAATCTCAAATTTTCCTAGTACATCATTATATGAAAAGGAAGAGGAGACTGGATAGCCGTAAGATATACTACTATGGTTCCATGATGCGCAAATTAAGAACACTACAACAAGGAAATTACTTCGTAAATTAGGTAAGTCACACATGCATCCATTGGGTTTTGAACCCACAACCTACCCTCC
This sequence comes from Corylus avellana, assembly GCF_965113065.1. NCBI lineage: Eukaryota > Viridiplantae > Streptophyta > Magnoliopsida > Fagales > Betulaceae > Corylus > Corylus avellana. The sequence continues at coordinate 21,023,375 of NC_142498.1, forward strand.
ATCCCACTTTTAAGGGAGGAGGAAGTATCACTTGAACTAGAGCTAATCAACAACAAAAGTATGTGATTAACCAGAAGTCCACTACATGCATAAAAATTGAATGCTACATTTGTCAATGGCTAGCTCTGACAGTTAACAAGTGGATCAAAACGTGTAATTCATAAATAACAGCAAAATTCTAACAATTAATTGGTTTACACCACAGAGATAGGTAAAAAAAAATGTAAAGCCACAATTTGAGGGGGAAAAGAAGACAAGAAAATTCACAATTTCATGAATAATATACCACATCTAAGATGTGTAAACAAAGATGCCATCTATTTTGCTGCCATCAATCCTCAGGACTAATTAAAATTAGTTCTATTTGGGGAACCAAAAATGACTTTCTGAGTATCCCCACAAACAAATGTGGGATTTATTTGAAAACTAAAAAGGTTCCATCAGAAAGACTCACCAAAAAATGGTTAAATGAAAAATTAGCACAAGAAATTCAAGCACAAAATTCTTTTAAATGTGAAACACGCAACAGTTAACTCCCATAATTTGCAAGTGAAAGTGGCATATATTGTTAGAGATATTCTCTAGATAGAGCAAAATTGCCTAAAAATTACATATAGTTCACTGTTAAAGGCTTTGTTAGATTGAGATACACTGTCAATGTATCATTATATCATACCTACACTGACACTGACATCCAATTGAGAATATATTGTTAGAGATATTCTCTAGATAGAGCAAAATTGCCTAAAAATTACATGTAGTTCACTGTTAAAGGCTTTGTTAGATTGAGACACACTGTCAATGTATCATTATATCATACCTACACTGACATCCGATGCCATCGTTGAAGGAACTTCTTTACGTAGAATGGATGAGCTGTTCCTAGCCGGTAAATACCTCAAGCCAACCAAAGTCATTAGCCCAATGACCACACCAGCACACATAATCTTCACACTTGCATCTTTAATTTTGTCAGTCATAAATTCTTCCTCAAGTATTTCACCAGAGCTATTACTTCCAGAAATCTCAGCTATATTGGCAGAATCACCTTGATCAGGTTCTCCCTGAGGCTCTTCACTTTCTATGGCAGGAACAGAGTAATTCAAGTCACCATCTTCTTGATGTTCAGTATTCTGGTCCCTTTGACCTAGAGGAAACACCTTCTGCAATGCCTGAATCGCACTAACCTTAACATGATCAAGAACTGCAGTAGCCTCAGCGCCAATCCTCACTATGGCTGCTGCTGCAGCTAAGGGTGAACCACCAACACCCTCCAGCCTTTCTAAATATCTAAGGACTTTAGGATCATCATAGTAATCACCAAGCTTGAACTGTATAGCTTTAGTGTCTCTAAATCTGGGAAAAACCACCTCCATCAACCATGTCTCCAACAGTTTACAAAGCCCAGGAAGATCCTTGTCATAATCATCCTTTGAGTTCTCCAAGATAAAGTCTACAACAGATGGATTCCTGTAAGGTGAATTATCACTGTCCAAGCCCAACCATGAACGACACTCATCAAGCTCCCCTACAAGTAGTGAACAAAGGCCCCTCTCCAACGCAAAGTCTACCTCAGGGTTTCCTCTGGGAGAATAGGCAAGGACAGCATTATCAAGAGCTGTTACCTGAGCCTGCTGAAGTTTCTCGAACAGGTTATCAGCATCTTTTATGAGATGAGGTTTTTTCCCAAAAAAGGCTTGTGCAACAAGTGCAAGTGCCACTCCATAAACTTCAAAACATTCTGCTGGCACAGTAGGTGGTGTGGCTGCATATAAATCGACCTTTCAAGGAAAAAATATTTTAAAAAAACATTCAAATTGAGATTAAGACAATTGAGTGGCAAGGATAAAATTTCACTGGCAGGAATTGAAAAAATAATCTATGGTTCTACCTGCTCAGATGTTGTCATACGCAAGAATGCCTCACTCAGGAAATCTTCACGCGTGAATCCCCCAGCAATAACAGCAGCTCCCCCTCCTCCAACAGCCCACAAAATGTTACGTACACCACGGAGACCCTCTTCCCTTCTCGACCGGTACTCATCACCAAGAGGTAAAGCTAGCAGTTCCAGAACACAACGTGGGGTGATCTCTTCCAATGTCTCATCAATCTGTGCTTGTAAATCTGGTGCAAGACTACTGGCCCCTTCCTCCTATACAGCAGTCAAGATAAATACATCATATTCTATCAAAATAACAATTCTTAGCATTTAGTGAAGATTGAATTCTGAATTTCTGATCCTTTATGTCACCATACTGAGACCTGATATTTGCAAGATTTCTCTTCCGTTCTGTTGTTTTTCTACCTCTTTTATTCCTACTTTTTTTCTTTTTTTCTTTTTTTCTTTTTTTATCCCTTATATGCATTTCAGGTACAAAAATTGCAGCATTTATTAAGTGCATCCTCTAAAGGCGACCTGTTATGATTGAAAATATGTCTGGTGTGCCCTTACATAGTTTTCTATTGAAACAATTTTAAAAGGAAATCTCATCAATTATCAGCATGTAATGCAATGGCAAAACCAATAGTGAATATTCAAGCAATTTTAATAAACCTCTAGAGGGTAAGGAATTTTCAAATAGAAGAACAAAAAGGCACATAATCAAAGTTTAAAGAAAGATGAAACGGCAAAACCAAAAAAAAAATATATATATATTAAATTGCATTAAAACAAGTGATTCAGAGATATACCTGCAAGAGCTTCAAAGCCCTCCCTAGCACCTCGCAACCCCGAATGAAATCCGGTGGAGCCAATGCCATTGCGTCCCTCGACATGTCAACATATGCCAGTGCCAACACCAAGACGACATCTTGCTTGAACGATTTGGGCAGCCTCTCTCTAAGCAAATCCTCCCCAATTTGAATAACTAGCTCAGTCTCTCCAGCCTCTAGCAACACGCTCAAAGCCCCAGGAACCTACAAATCCATCAATGCCACCCTCATAATAGGCTAAATTTCTGTTAAAGTAATGGTTAGATGATTTAATTCACTATTTTTCATCAGCCTTTGGGGGTAATATATCATGCATCGGAGCAGTGGTTCTAGTTCAAGCACCGACTTCAATAAATAGCAGCTTTAAAGTAATGGTTAAATGATTAAATTCATCATTTTCCACCGGTTTAGGCTTTTTGGTAAGTGATAATTTATCAATTCCGATTAATCTTGTACATATTCTAAACCAAACAGAGCACAAGAGAAATTGGAAATGCGAGTACCTTGTCCCATGGGACTTGTGTGAAAATGGTTCCAAGCTCATCTTCCACGAGGCCTCGATTGTAATCTCGTCGTGAGCTAGGGTTCGTTAGGGTTTCGCAAGCGGCTTGGAGGATTTGCCTTCTACTAATCAGAGCGTCGTCGCTGAACCCGTACGGCGGGGGCTTCGAAACCCTCGCTTCGTAAGCTCTCCTAATGCCATCGCCGAGGAAATGCGACTCGGCGCCGAGGACGCGGTAGAAGTCGAGGGGGATGGACACGTGGCGGTCGTCCGGAGGAGCGAGAGGTGGTGTTGGTGGAGGAGGGAGAGTGGCCGTGGATGAGGAGAGAGATTGATCGGATGAGGGGTCGGCAAGGAATTGGAAGTCGGCGATGAGGCGGTCGGCCCATTTGCTGGCGGAACAGGTGGTGGAGAGGCTACTACTACCACTACTACAAGCACCGCCGGCGCCAGAGGAGGGGCTGAACTTGTGGAGTTTGCGAGGATGGGGCAATGAGAGTAGGAGGCTTGGAGTGGTATAGAGGCCAAGGCCAAGGGGTCTCAAGGCTTCCATTGAAGCACCAGAGAGTCAGAGACTACTGCTGTGCTTAAACCCTCTTTCCTTTCTGTCCCTGCGCAGCTGCAGAGTGCAGAGTTCTATCCGTGGAAACGCATTAAATTTTCGAGTTGTACGTATTAATTACTATAACTCTAGGAGAATGACAACAAATCCGTTGTAGTCTAGTTGGTCAGGATATTCGGCTCTCACCCGAAAGACCCGGGTTCAAGTCCCGGCAACGGAATTTATGCACTATTTTTTTTCCTTCTATTTCAACTCTCCTCGGAGTATCATATTCAGATGATGCTATAATTACTACCAATGGACGTCAATGCGAAAGGTTGGATAAAGAGAGAATAGAGATCTCATAGTGACTGCATTTACAACTCTATTTTATTTTATTTTTTTCTATTCATATATTGAAAAAAAATAGCGGGCACCCCCAACAGGCAACAACAGAGCCCAAACGAAAAAGACAGTACAAACATACAAAAAGAAAAACAATATTCAATAGTTTTATTCAGAAATTCTAAATGAACCATAAACAAGCCAGTCATCTTTAAGAGCTGCACAAAGAGGTAATAAATGGCAAAAAGAACTCAATAAAGAGCTCCAAACAATAAAGGCAACAACCACAATAAAGTGGTGCATTGACAACTATATTTAGTTCCATGCCATCGAGTACGGGAACAAAAACTCTTACAACTAAACAGTAAATAGGTCAATGGACATTGGGTGGGCTTTCAAATTTTAGTTCAATATCTAATGCTGGATTTGGATTCCATCCAATTTGAGAAATTAGAGATTTTTCAATTGTTAATCATGACCTTTTCATTTGAAATATAATGGTCTATAAAATTATTTAAATCTCGGTAAAACAAAAGTCAGTATTTAATGCCTCGGTTATACAAAAACAGTTAGCATTTTATGGACCATTGGATTCAAAATGAAGGATTGCGATTAACAATTGGAGAATCTTCAATTTCTCCCCGATTGGAGGGATCTCAATCCTTCCTTAAATTTTCAATTTCAATAATTAAGTTTTTAGGTTTTTTTTTTCTTTCTAATTTTAAATTGGTTATTTTGTTTTGTTTATAGTATATTTGCATTTTAAAGTAAATAATAACTATGATATATGACAGGTAGAGTTAACATGACATATCAAACAAGTGCCACATGATTTTAATTTTTTTAATTTTTTTTATTTAGCGTGATGTATCATTTATTAATTAGATGGTAAGTTGATGAATTAACCTATTTGAAAGTAGAAGAAATTCTAAGACATAATTGTCGAACTTGTAATCACATAAAAACCTAGAAACTAAATTTGATTTTTCCCAAAAATAAAAACTGTCACAACACTTGAGCAACAAATCAAATAAATGGGCATTATGATTTGCACATGTTTACCTCAATTTTGATAAAGCTATACCCTTTTTTTAGCTTTAACAAAAGGATTAGGATCTATCTTTTGCTATTATAATGCTTAATTTCAAAAGTAAATTGTATTGGACCCCCGTTCTGTCGTTCAACAACTATTTCTTGTTAGGAAATTTGATGAAATCCACGAACAATAATATAGTTTATTCAAAGTATCATTAAGGCCATAATAATAGTTTAAGAACCATATCATTATTTTACACCATTAATTATTCACTAGAACCCCATGTCATGCAAACCAACCAACTCATCCGAATTAAGTCACCATCCTGTCTGTCAGGTGAGACTATCAACCCCTCGTGACATTGGGAATTCACAAGAGTTAATGTTGTCTGTTAAAGAGCGCAGAAAGAGCAAAAGAGCCTTCTCTTGTTTTTTGTTTTTCTTTTGGGAAAAAACTTTTGGGGAAGAGGGAAGGAAACCGAAGCGACTAAAAGCGAGAGAAAAGGCACAGAGAAGCTCACACACTCACACACAAATCAACGCATATATGGCGTCGTTTCTGCCGAGCACTCTTTCCAGTCCATCTCTGCTAGCACAATCAACAACACACGCTCCCCAAGTACAACCCAACAACGCCTAAAACCCTCACGTTCACTCTCGGTCTCGCTCATCTTATTCTTTTCTCTATGGCAGTGGCAACGGCTACTTTCGTCCTTTTCTTCGTCTTCTTCACTGTGGCGTGCTTCAACGACGCCGTCTTGACCTGCGCCCAGACTCTATCAGAGATCCAAGCGCTGACGGCATTCAAGGCCAGCGTGCATGACCCGCTGGGCGCATTGGACGGATGGGATGCGTCCACGCCGGCAGCGCCGTGTGACTGGCGCGGCATTGTGTGTTACGAAAACCATGTCCGCGAGCTCCGGTTGCCACGTCTTAAACTCGGCGGCCGACTCAGTGACCGACTCGGTGACTTACGGGAGCTGAGAAAGCTCAGCCTCCACACCAACGACCTCAACGGCTCTATACCTTCCGCCCTCTCACAATGCGCTCTCCTACGCGCTATTTACCTTCACTACAACTCGCTCTCCGGCAATCTCCCACCCTCCATCTTCAACCTCACCAATCTACAAATCCTCAACGTCGCTCACAACTTTCTCTCCGGGAAGGTCCCGGACGACGTGTCGCGCGCGCAGAGCCTCAGGTATCTGGATTTATCGTCGAACGGTTTCTCCGGCGAGATGCCGTCAAACTTCTCTGTGAAGTCTCAGCTCCAGCTCATCAACTTCTCGTACAACAGGTTTTCGGGTCAGGTTCCAGCGAGAATCGGAGAGCTTCAGGAGCTTGAGTATCTCTGGCTGGACTCGAACCAGCTGTACGGCACTCTTCCCTCGGCTATCGCAAACTGTTCCTCGCTCGTACAACTCAGCGCCGAAGACAATGAGCTAAGAGGTCTCATCCCGGCGACCATTGGAGCGATTCCGAAGCTTCAGGTGCTGTCGTTGTCCCACAACGATCTCTCCGGTTCGGTCCCCACATCTCTGCTCTGCAGTAATATGGTTACGATTGTTCAGCTTGGGTTTAATGCGATCACGGGCATGGTTAAGCCGCCAAGCGGAAAATGTTTCAGCATTTTGGAGGTTTTCGACCTTAAAGAGAATCACGTACATGGTGTGTTTCCGACGTGGTTGACCAACGTGACTACGCTGAGGGTTATGGATCTTTCTGGAAACTTCTTTTCGGGTAAATTACCGGTTGAGATTGGTGGTCTTTTGAGGTTAGAAGAGCTCAGAACGGCGAATAATTCACTCATTGGTCGGATTCCTGGTGAGATTGTGAAATGTAGTTCGTTACGGGTACTTGATCTTGAAGGGAACCGGTTTTCCGGTTCGGTTCCTGGGTTTTTGGACCGACTGAGTAGCTTGAAGGTGTTATCTCTGGGTAGAAATCTGTTCTCCGGTTCGATTCCGGTGGAGGTTGGAAGGCTCTCCGAGCTCGAAATATTGAACTTGAGCAACAATATTCTCACCGGCAATGTACCGGAAGAGATAATGCATCTGAGCAACTTGAGTGCTTTGAATCTCAGTAATAACAGATTCTCCGGTGGAGTTTTGTTCAATATCGGGAATTCAAGCAACTTGCATGTTCTGAACCTGAGTCGTTGTGGGTTTTCAGGGAGTGTTCCGGCGAGCATTGGGAGTTTGATGAAGTTGACAGTTCTTGATTTGAGTAAGCAAAAGCTATCTGGGGAGTTGCCGATTGAGCTTTTTGGATTACCAAGCCTGCAAGTCGTTGCTCTAGAAGATAACCACTTATCTGGGAATGTTCCAGAAGGTTTCAGCAGCTTGGTTAGTCTTCAATATCTGAACCTCACCTCCAATGCCTTCACTGGTGAGATTCCTGCAACCTATGGATTTCTTCAGTCCTTAGTTATTCTCTCCGCATCGCACAATGGTATTTCCGGTAGAGTCCCGGCAGAACTTGCTAATTGTTCTGATCTTGAAATCCTTGATTTTCGGTCTAATCGTTTGGAGGGGCAAATCCCAGGTGATTTTTCTCGTCTATCTCGTTTGAAGGAGCTTGATTTGGGTGAGAATAGATTAACAGGGGAAATCCCAGATGAGCTCTCCAAATGCTCGTCTTTGACTTCTCTGTTATTGGATGCAAATCACCTTTCAGGTCACATACCAGACCCATTGTCAAAATTATCAAACCTGACAAAATTAAATCTTTCCTCAAACACCTTGAGCGGAGCCATTCCCGCAGATCTTTCACGAATTTCTGGTTTGAGATACTTGAATTTGTCTAGTAATGACCTTGAAGGCGAAATCCCAGAAATGGTGGGTTCTCAGTTCAATGATCCTTCCTTGTTTGCGATGAATAGGAAACTATGTGGAAAGCCCTTGATGAGAGAATGCGCAAATGTAAGGAGGAGAAAGAGGAAGAGGCTGATTCTATTCATTTGCGTGGCTGTAGCTGGAGCATGCCTTTTGACATTATGCTGTTGCGGCTATATATACAGCCTCTTGCGTTGGCGCAAGAAGCTTCGAGAAGCGGCATCTGGGGAGAAGAAGCGGAGCCCCGCAAGCTCAGGAGCGGAAAGGGGTAGTCGTGGAAGTGGGGAAAACGGAGGAGGACCAAAACTTGTCATGTTCAATAACAAGATAACAGTCGCAGAGACATTGGAAGCAACAAGACAATTTGACGAGGAAAATGTCCTGAGCAGGGGAAGATACGGCCTTCTATTCAAGGCATTGTTCCAAGATGGAATGGTGCTAGCAATACGTCGCCTTCCCGACGGCTCCATCGCCGAAAACACTTTCCGGAAAGAAGCAGAGTTGCTCGGCAAAGTCAAGCACAGGAACCTAACTGTTCTACGCGGCTATTACGCAGGTCCGTAAAAATTCATCTCGCTCAAAATCTTTGAATTATAATAATAATTTTATAAAAACTTTATAAAAATTAATAATTTTAATTTATATTTTGACAGGTCCGCCGGACGTGAGGCTCCTTGTATACGACTACATGCCTAATGGGAACCTTGGGACGCTTCTCCAAGAGGCGTCGTCTCACCAAGAAGGGCACGTGCTCAACTGGCCAATGCGCCACCTCATTGCACTTGGCATTGCTCGCGGGCTAGCTTTCTTGCACTCGGTCTCAATCGTCCACGGCGATGTGAAGCCGCAAAACGTCCTCTTCGATGCTGATTTCGAAGCCCATTTGTCGGAATTCGGGCTAGACCGGCTAACCATAGCAACTCCGGCGGAAGCATCCTCCTCGTCCACCCCAATCGGCTCCTTGGGGTATGTATCACCGGAAGCGGCGTTAACCGGGCAACCCACAAGAGAAGCGGACGTGTATAGCTTTGGCATCGTGTTGCTAGAGATATTAACCGGTAGAAAACCGGTTATGTTCACACAAGATGAAGACATCGTGAAGTGGGTGAAAAGGCAATTACAAAGGGGACAAATCTCGGAACTACTTGAACCCGGTTTGCTCGAGCTTGACCCGGAGTCGTCTGAGTGGGAAGAGTTCCTGTTGGGAGTGAAAGTGGCATTGCTTTGCACAGCACCTGACCCACTTGATAGACCATCAATGGCCGACATTGTTTTCATGCTTGAAGGCTGCCGGGTCGGACCCGAAATTCCTTCCTCAGCTGATCCCACCTCGCTGCCCTCACCAGTTTGAGAAACCTTTTTTTTTTTTTAATTTTTTTTTTTTTTATGTTTAAAGCAGAATTGCTTTCTCCAAAGAAGTCATTCTTTGAAATTTGTTTATGATTTTGTGAATGTATTTTTTTTTTTTTTTTTTAATCCCCAATCAGCAATATCTTAATCTCTGATTGTGTCTTTATTCCACATTTTGCTCACCTTTCTTTATTTCTATACGACTGAAGTCCATTGTAATTGCATTAGTCACTAAATAATTTAATTTATTTGTTATATTTTTTTGATTTTTCGTAATTTATTTTATCCTCTCAAAACAAAATATTAACAAATATATCCGTAGTACGAAAAGCATTTTTTATCTATATACACATAATACACACCTTGGTGGGCTCTATACAGCTATACCCCACCAGTCAAGCTAGGATTCCGTGCTTCCATGGATGAGGGCCCCAGGAGTCATTCGCGCCAAATAGAGAAGCTATAATCGGGGGAAGCCACGTGGAGGATTCTGAAGGGAGGGAAAAGTAGCCGTTAACGTGACCTGGTCAAGACCCCAAGCGCTCATATATCATCAGCAAAAGAGGAGATGGGTTGTCAGAGGATCCCGTGAATGGTGTCGGAGGCCGGAATTTTCTTTTTTTGGAGGACTTGCCACGCTGGATTTGACCGGCACGTGGTGCCTGACTTTTACCCCCCCAAAGGATTTCAGTAGTTGTACGTGAAGCAATAATAGGGCGGCACGGAGGTTGAGTGGGGGCGTGGGTCCTACTGTATCAGCATAAAATTTAAATTCTGAAAAGGAAATAGATGAGGGACTGAGGGTGACAGTAGTTTTTTTGTCAGTGTTAGCTAAGTGAGCAGTTGTGAGTGGCGTACTGGGTCGTTGTAAATTAAATACTGTCATGGCAATCGACAAGCTACAGTGTTATACTACAAGACTTGTCATTTTCAATGTTTTCGGAGACATTATTATGGTTCACTTCTCTTCTCTGCTACCCCCGTCTGTTTTTTAGCTCCAAATTAAAAACCCATCTCCGAAATTTAGATCCACTCCCTCAAATATTTATTTTAAAAAAATAAGTCTATATATATATATACATTTTCACATTAATTGCTAATAATTTGAAAAGCTATGGTGTATTTGGATTTTTTTCGGTTAAAATTGACCGGAGATAATCCGTTTCCAATTGACGTGAATTCTAATCTCATCCAGCCTCCCTACTCATTAATACTTAACCCTTTTATTGCGAAGAAGAAAAAAATTGAAACCCATCTCTTCCCTTTTGATGAATCTTGTCGAGGAAAGACATGGTAATTATCTACCCAAAATTTGCTTTTGACAAACTCATCTTTTCGGTATGTGATTTTCACATGCATTTTTATTAAATTGATATGTAATTCTCACATGTATTTTTTGGTCTTTATAAACAATTTAATAGAGCATCTAATTCTTTAAAATTCATGTGAAAATCACATGCTCTAAAAATACATATCAATTTAATGGAGAATACATATCAATTTAATGGAGAAAAACTTTGTCCAAATTTGCCACGACACCCCTAAAGATTTTTTAAAAAAAAATTCACTGTCCATTGGCAAGCACAATTGTGCTATTCACTGGTAGGCACAATGATGAACATCAAATATCATTTTAGAGTAATATCTTTATTTGAAACTTCAAATGTTTGAAGTTTATAGGGCTTAGGTTTATTTATTGTAGAATTGACGTGGAGAGTGTGTGTTGGCGCCTCAAGATGATATGAAAAAGGTTACCTATCATTTTTTAAAATCAGAAAAAAAAAAAAAAAAAAAAAAAAAAAAAAAAAGTGTCGCATTTTTATTTGGTATGATGTGGCAATGAAACGGTTTCGTTAAGACATTTAACGAAAAATGAGTTCAGGGAGTAAAATGTTATTTTAGCCTACCCTAGAGACCTATAAATTGTTTTTTATACCACAAGCAGTAATTTATAAATTAGGCCAATTGATCAATTTTGCATTTATCCCTTAAATTTATCTCCTTAAAGTGGTCTAACAATTGAGAGGTACATAGTCAAAAGACTTTTTTTTTTTTTTTTTTTGACATTTTTGCTTTCTTACAAAGTTTCAAGTATCTAATAAAATTTTTAAATTGATTTATTATTAAATAAAAAAATTTCTATGTAAACTTTTATATATACTTAAATTGCTCTCTCTCTCTCTCTCTCTCTATATATATATATATATATATAGTTGTTGTTACATATTTTAATTGGATAAAATATATAATTGCATGGATTTTAAAATATGCAGACTAGTTGAAGATAACTGAATAGATTAATGTTAGGTATGACAAAATAAATTATAATTTATATTTAATTGGTCTCCCATTCTTTTTTCCATTCAGATCAAGAATTGGGAAGATCCCCCTTTAGCCCTTTTCTTAATTTAGAAAAAGAAAAAAAAATTGTAAATTACATTAATATGTTTTAAACAATAATTTAATTGTTTATAATTGTTTAAAAAATTGATTAATTTTTCAATCAATTTTTGTTTAATTTTATTTTTTAAACTTGACCCCTGAACCAAAATCTTGGTTGTAAGGGGAAAAAAATAAAATGTTTAAACCCTAGCTAAGATGCAAAAGAGTATTTAACCCAGATTTGGCTATGATATACGCGCGCGTGGATCAGATCAATATCAAACGGCTTGAGTCGGCCAGTATACCCTAACTGCTTCATTTTGTGGAACCATTTCTCAGTATTATATATGTATATCACCCCCGCTTTGCATACTATTCCATAATAACCATGCATGTGTTGAACAGCGGTCTCACCTGGTTCTGCTGAGCTGCCTTGTGCAAAATGGAGTTGGCTTTTTCCACGTCCCCTGATGCCAAATAGAGCCTCACTAGCTAGTGCATCCCAAGTGAAGGGGCCGATCCAACACCCGCTATCTCCCATCTGCTTCACCAAATCCTTCCCCTTGGTCACAGGCTTAATTATGGTTAACATAAACTTCCAGAAGTACATAGTAATGCCTTGAAGACAGTTTCTTCCACTTCTGAAGCATCATTTCAAAGATTGCTTCTGCGTTTTCTACTTTGTATACCAGCAGAGCACTCCCTCAACGATGGATCCAATTCGCATTCCTTCCAAATTCTAGCTTCATTATCAGAATGACCGAGAGAAGCATAGAAAAGAAGCAATGCTTACTTTCATTCAACTCTCCTTCTTCAATTTCCTTTAGGACAGTTAGAGCTTTATCTTTTAACCCCCCTAGATATATATATATATATATAGTGTCTAGCCATTGTAGCCAGAACATTGACCATGTCAGGTAGCACTCCTTCAGCCTTCATAGTCTCAAACAATTGCTTCATCCCTACAATGTCATTGGATGCACCTTTGATGTCTATTAGGAGCCTATATGTAAGAAGAGATGGCTTGACATTTTCTTTCCCCGTTAACAACAAGATATCGGCTACGTACCCTTTTCTTGTCAAGCTTCTTGTAGAGAGTGATCATTTGACTGCAGGCATAAACTGTGATGGGAAACCCCAGATCCCTCATTTTCTTGAACAGGGCCTCGATCTGCTTTCCTCATGTTACGAACATGGACAAAGCCAGCTAGGAGGGCTCCGTATACTAGTTCACTTCTAAAGGACTTTGGAATATCTTCAATGTAGCTCTCTGCCCTTTGGATACCTTGCATTTTAACAATCAAATCAAGGCGACAAGCATGGTGTACGTTTCAGTAAGGTCGACTTTCTAAGTAGCATCCAACCACTCTGAGAACTGCAGAACAAATTATATTTTGATTTAAAGTCTGAATTACAATCAAACATTAATCCCAACTACACAGGACAGGGTCAGCTATATGAATCTTTTTCCACCATATCTGGCCTTAAATTTCAATATACTCTCTCATATCATAAGTGCACTTAACAAGGTGTATCTACAACTTCCGCGGTGCAATATATTTTACACCCAGGGTAATAATCCAACTCAAACTTTTCAAATGTGGGTCCAAATGATGATTGGATTAATGAAACAAATGAATGAGAGAAAGAGTATTTGCATCACATATAGGGACCAACAAGAGAGAGGCCTCACGTTCATTACACAGTTCATAAAATATCTAATTTGAATCAATGCTAGCATACTACCTACCAAGTTGATAGACATCATTACGATAAACATTGACAAACTTATAAAAGACATCTTCATTTCAACTTTAGATGTACAAAAATGTCACAGGCAAAGTGCAAGCAAACATATGCATTTTAACAAAACCATGAGACAAGTATTTACATAATCTATGTGAAAACAAAAAATGCTAAACAGTGTAAATTTTTATTCGAGGAAATATTAAGAATAGGTACCTGTAATGCCTTGCCATGCATCCAACACTTCCGAAGGTCAATTATAATTCTAGAAACCCTTAATGGATCCAAATTATTCCCTTCCTCAGTCCACTTATTAAGAACACTGGCAACAGAGTGGCTTGGAGCATCCATTATAGCCTTGCACAACCCTAAATCCTTTTCCTTGTCAGAATCTTTACCACCCACAACTTTCTCAGAATCAGATAAATCATCATCAAGAAATCCCGGTTCTGAACCTACTTCTTCCCCATCTTCTTCCTCAGCATTATTTTCCTCAATTACATCAGATTCCAAAAACCCGTACTCCACATCCGGGTTCTCACCACTACTTGTTGCATCTGCCTGTGAACAAAGACTACGACTAACCACAAAGCTTCTATCAAGAACAGCTGTGTGGTGAAACACATTCACTGAAAGGACTCTAGTAGATATTAATTCTGCAGGACAGCACATAATAGCTCTGTCTCCTCTCACATTACTCGAAGTGTCTGGTTTAACATAAAAAACCCCTTGAAGCCTCAAGGCCATACCCTTGTTTCCTATGAATAAAAGAACGAGATTCAACAAATTTAGACAGCTAAAGAAGTAAAATTATCATGACAGAAGGTGCAACTGTATTAAATCTCTCAGGAATAACAGGGGTATCTGTCAAAGCTACCACAAACAGCATAACCAGCGATCATTATTCGACAGATAAAAAGTAAAAATAGTTCGAGGTGATGATAATTGGCTCTCGAAATCATTGCAGGTTGAACATTTTATGTAGATTATATGCTCAATTTTAAAATCTTAATGGGCAAATGGCACGACCTCAATAACTCATTACCTCAGAAAGGCAAAGCCGTGGGACAGGATTTTAAGCAGCTCATGCACAATGCATAGGGTAAGAAGAAAAATCAATGGACAAGGCTATTGTTTATAGTATGGTTCCAAAGAGTGTATTCACGAAAAAAGATAAACCATATTTCACCTTATAATTTTCTGAGGAGTAAAATTAGATTCCCACAAATGGTTCAGAATTGCTGCTTTTCATGATGCTCTGAACTGGACAAGCGACTCAGACATGGTTGACTCTGCTTGAAATCCAGCAGGTCCAACTAAAATCAAGTGTTGAACGTGCTTCGGATGCTATACATATGAAGAAAAAAATGACATCAGAAATGGTACTATTATACTAATCCTGGAATTCAAACGCTTACTGGAGAAATGATCACCTTAAGAGCATATTTAGCTGCAACATACCCTCCAAATGAATGTCCAAGCAATATAAAGTTGCTGAGGTTTTCGGCTTTTCGCCATTCCTCATAAGAATCAATGAACCATGCGTCAGTTTCTGCATTACCAATTGCAAGTTTAAGACAAAATCAATATAGATTGCATTGTTTATGTACTATCTTATCTCATCTTTAAAAATAAGCAGTACATAGTGGATTCTGCTTTAAATGTAAAATAGACCTGAGGGCTGTATAAAAATTGATACATAGTCATGACATAATACTACCTTCAGTGTTTTTGCATTTAAAGTCCGGCCTGTTTGATCCACCCCAGCTCCAAATAGAATTGATCAAGGGGAGATGATGTGATCGGTGGAGGTGGGAATCCAGCGGAGGACAGTGAGCCACAACGACCTCGATTTTGCTGATGTCACGGTGGCCGCAGCAGACGATCCCATCTCAGCGTTCCTGATCTCCTCCGCCATTCCCTTTGACCACCGAATGCGAGCCAGACTCATACGGATATTGAATTTTCTGCTTTTGCTACAACTTTCACGCTGTACATATATATATAAACGTACGAGCCAGACTCGTACGTTTAGTCAGCTCTTGACTGGCCAGCTCGGGAAGAGAGGATGATGCCAACAATGAGGCCATAGAATAACTTTATAAATGAGCATTCCATAGATTCATACATGAATTTGAAACCCACCAAGTATGAAGTGATATCAGACTTGAAAGTTTACCAGTATCTACAACTTCCACTATCAATTATCAAGTATTCAATTCTGTACAATTGAGTGTAAAGTTAAGACAGAAAATAATGATCTAGAAACATAGTTCCCCATCCCAACTTACAACATTAAACCAGTATACTATTGTAGCTATATATAGACCTGTGCAGCAAACCTGAAGTAAACCTTCACTGCTTGTCTCGTATAGGTTCACTGAGCTTGAATAAGCCTAAATATATTTCCTTGGTTTCTACATGACAATATCTTTTTATCATATTTATTTTAACTCTTTTTTTTTTCTTTTGGAGGGGGAGGGGGACTTGATACAGACAGAATGGAAGAGAACAAAACCACTCACATCTTGAAATCATTAGAATAGAAGAGCTGGAGATAAGGCTCTGCTGATAATGTCAAGATGGCACTAGTTTTTCAACAAAAGTGATCAGCAGAATTTTTGATCTAGCAATAAACTGCTTCCGAATTAACCAACTTGAATATGTTATTTTATGAAAGCCAGTCATATTTCACAGCGCATAGAGGGCCAGTGCTTCGGCTAAATTTAGAGCTTGTCAAAGAATGACTCTTTCATTTGTAAAGTGTAGTCTATAGACTTAATCACAAGTTTATGCATGTCTGTTCTCTTTATTTCAAAGTCTAAACTTTTAGATTGGGTAACCAAAACTTTTAGTTGATAGTTGAAGGAAAGGTTATAAACTACATGAATGAGGAGGCCCTTCACTCTCCATGAACAAACTTACAGAAACTTTAAAGTTTTGCAAGTTAACTTTCATTCTGGGTAGGAAATATAGAAATTCATAATCAAATGGAAAAATAAAATAATAGCGGAATTTAAATAAAAGAGACACAGATTTTTACGTGGTTCGGTCAACGACCTACATCCACAGATAAAGCCCATAGGGCTACATTAAGCTCTTATTGAAATGAATTGTTTACAATACATATATAATGCTCTATTTGTAGAGCTTACACATAAATGTAATCTTAATCAAATCCCTTAATTTAGGGTGATCAAATCATAATCAAACCCTTAAATTAGGCTAATCTAATCTTCATCAATCATAATCAAATCCCTAACTTTAGGGTCATTCAAATATACTCTAACATCCTCCCTCAAACTCAAGGTGGAAGATCCTGAAACCTTGAGTTTGACTACTTTTTTTTTTTTTTTTTTTTTTTTGAGATAGCAAAACGATACAAAAGAGGGCCATCTATGGCCAAAAAAAGAGAGCAAACTTTGGGCTAAAATGAGAGCCAACTGTGGGCTAAAGTGGATTTGGGTTTTAAACAATACCACATAGTCAAATAAAAGGAAGGAGAGCCAACTTTGGGCTGAAATGAGAGCTAACTATGGGTTGAAATGACCTGGGTTTTAAACAATACCACATAGCCGAGCAAAAATAAGCCAACTATGGGCAAATGGATGGGCAACTTGGCCTCTTTTGAATTTTTTTTTTTTTTTTTTTTTTTTTTTTTTTTTTTTTTTATGGGTAGATTGGCCTCTTTTGAATTTTGCTGGGCAACTTGGCCTCTTTTGATTTTTTTTTTTCTTCAACCGAGATTCTTTTCATTTCATTTCTTTCTTTCTTTCTTTTTTTTTTTTTTTTCCTCGGTTTCACTTTTTTTTTTTTTTTTTTTTTCAAGAATATCCTGTTCACAGATTACATAAACAAGGATACGGAATACCTTAATCCCGTAACCAAACTGAACTAGGTTAAAAACCTACACCAGGATAACATATTCCTAAAACTAGAATAAGAGAATCTGCAAACTCAAATAAGGCTAAATGAAACTTGTAGCCAAACACACGTCTTCTTCTACAAAATCTTCTCAACACACGCACAACACCTCTGGCGATGGGCTTTGGACAACCAATGGAGGCGGCTGCAGATCTAAGACGCGAACAACGCTGAGAGCGACGGAAGTCGGCGCTTGGAAGGCTGGAAGCAGATGGAATGAGGACGGCAACAGAGAAATCTAACCCGGCTGGACTCAAAGCTGGTGAATCGCCGGTGAAGAAATCCGTTGAAACAGGAGGCTGAAGCTGAGAGAAAACGCTGTCGGCGCCGGTGCTAGGATGAGATCGTATGTTTTGAACGGCACAGAGGTTCATGGTGATGGATTTGTCCGTGAGATGAGGTGGACAGTGGCTGGATGGTGCATGTTCGACCTTGCAGAGAACGGCGTTGCTGAATACGCTGATTTTTTTTTTCTTTTTCTTTTTCTTTTTTTCTTCGCAAGAAGCAAAAATAAATTGAGAAAAAAAAAATACACAGGACCATTGGATCGTATAATGGTGTTAGCCTATCGCTTTGATACCATGTAGAAATTCATAATCAAATGGAAAAATAAAATAATAGCAGAATTTAAATAAAAGAGACATAGATTTTTACTTGGTTCGGTCAACGACCTACATCCACAGATAAAGTCCATAGGGCTACATTAAGCTCTTATTGAATGGATTGTTTACAATACATAATGCTCTATTTATAGAGCTTACACATAAATGTAATCTTAATCAAATCCTCTAATTTAGGGTGATCAAATCATAATCAAACCCCTAAATTAGGCTAATCTAATTTTCATCAATCATAATCAAATTCCTAACTTTAGGGTCATTCAAATATACTTTAACATGAAATACAAGCCATTAGAGTGATATATGCACAAATCAAACAGTATTAGAAAATAAAGAGTAATGCTACAATCAAAAGGGCCTAAAACTCTTGGCAAACATATGAATAAAGCAAAGCAGGTGAGAAGTAGACTTTTTTTCTGCAAAATGTGGTTCTAGAACTTACACTTACAAACACCATTGCCTTGATAAGGCACCAAAGTCAAAATAACCTTACACAATGATGCACTCAGGCTATTGTCTGGCTGCCACTCTAATTCCCTCTACGGCGATGGGTGGCAGAATCTCTGGGGGGAGGGAAGGAAGGATCTGAAAATAAAAAGAAACACTTAATTAAAAAGATAAATTAATCAAAAAAAAAAAAAAAACATAAAATTTAACTTACAGATGCCATTAGGGCCACAATGGTGATGATGATAGCCCGAAACATTTGATGGCTGCCACTTTCACGTTTTGGCCAAGCAAAGTCAAGGATGAGGTGGAAAAAGTTGACAAGATACTCTTCCGTGATAACAGAAGAGTCTTCATAGAAGCATAGTTTGATGCCACAAATTATGATGCCACATACAGAACACAAGCATGAAAAGGCCAACATTCTTGACCCAATCACGTTACAAAGAGAGTAAAATGAAGCAATAAAACATAGTTTTATGCCCACTTTTACTCTCTTGGATAGACTATCTGAGTAATGGTTTAGGCTAGAAACGTCAATAATAGGAGGCTTCCTAATCTTTATACCTACTAGGGCCAATAGGGTCAAGCCTATGCCACTTAGCATCCCAGCTAAGAAACTAGTGGGGATATGTTGGTTCCCAAAAGCTTTCATGTTTTGGCCAAGCAAAGTCAAGGATGAGGTGGAAAAAGTTGGCAAGAAACTCTTCTGTGATACCAGAAGAGTCTTCACAGAAGCACAGTTTGATGCCACATACAGAACACAAACATGAAAAGGCAAACATTCTCGACCCAATCATGTTACAAAGAGAGTAAAATGAAGCAAGAAAACATATTTTTTATGCCCACTTTTACTCTCTTGGATAGACTATCTGAGTAATGGAAATGAAGCGAAAACATATTTTTTATGCCCACTTTTACTCTCTTGGATAGACTATCTGAGTAATGGTTTAGGCTAGAAACGCCAATAATAGGAAGCTTCCTAATCTTTATACCTGCTAGGGCCAATAGGGTCAAACCTATGCCACTTAGCATCCCGGCTAAGAAACTAGTGGGGATATGTTGGTTCCCAAAAGCTATCAAAGATGAGAGCAACAAGATAGAAAAGAGAACTATTAATGTCATCCAAAACAATTTCCACCCACCTCCTCCTCTAGTTGGTGAAGCCTCATCAATGGGAGGCCCTCCTCCTCCTCTAGGTCCTCCTTCTCCAGCCTTATCAATGGAAGAATTCCCACATATGTCTGGTGAAGCCAAAGAAATCTCATTAGTTGGTGAAGCCTCATCATTGGGAGGCCCTCCTCCTCCTCCTCTAGTTCCTCCTTCTCCAGCCTTATCAATGGAAGAATTCCCACGTCTGTTTAGTGAAGCCAAAGAAATCTCATTAAGGGACCCTTCTCCTCCTCTAGGTGAGGAAGACAGAGAAATGTCATCAAGGGAAGAAAGAGTATTTATTGATTCAGTGTGGAATTCATGTAAAAATGAAGTAGGCAGTCCAAGACGTGAGAGGAGAGGAGACATGGGGGTCTTCTTTGGTGAAGCTATGCATGCAAAAGATCAATTCAAGACTGCAATTCAAGAGGTGTATTTTTTAGAAATTAAAATATTATCGTTACCTTACTTTTAAACCAATTTATATTAACTCATTAGCACACTCACCCCTTCAACCATTAGGGGCCATGTCATCTGTCATTTTGAATCCAAGAACCACGTGTTTGATGCCCATTTGAATCCAAGAAGCACCTCAAGAAACTGTTTGATGCAATGTGGGATGACCCTAAGGCCAATGAAATGGGCTGAGGAGCCCTTTAGCACACTGCACATAATCTTCTGCAGTAGATTTTTACCAGGACCATGGGCCCATGGCATTTTTTGAGGAGATACTAAGAGCTTCAACTCTCCCTAAGTTTCTGCGATGCAATTACTGACAAGGGATTTGAGTGATCATCCTCACCGAGCTCTTAAGGAATTAAGATCGTAGGATTTAGTGGTTGCATGTATCACTTAATTTGAATATTTGTATGCGATCATTGGATAATATATCTGATTTGCATTTTAGATAGATATGGCAGCTTTTGAATAAACAAGGTCACTTATCCATTAATAGTTGTATCTCCCAAGATATCCGAGTTATCCATGTTGCCAAGACCTGTGTGTCCTGAGTCAGTCTCGGACTTAACAGTCTCGGCTTAAGGATCTCGGATCCCATGGGTCTCGGTCATGAAGATCTCGGATCTCGGGGTCTTGGGCTTGGTTACCCGAATCCTTACTGGGCTTGGACCTTTCCACGATTAGACTGGTCCCGAGGATTGCCGGGCATTTAATGGGTTGATCTATGACCCAACAATAACCCTTGAAGTAGTGTTGAGAGAAATTGGGCATGAAAATTAGCTCACAAAGACTACTATCTTTATAGTAGCAATACTTGGAAACTATCTCAGTTGGAATTGGAAAGCTTTGCTATTTGTGCATGTTAAGCACGTGTAGCACGCGTTGGGTTGTCATAGAATGGACGGTGGGACTAAAGTGATTAAACGCCAACAACGTTTGACGTACTGAGAATCTGATCAGAGTCAGCACGAAGGATCTAAAGTATGAACTTGGAACTGCCTCTCCCCTAGCTCGCTCTTGAAAACAAACGGCATTTGTTTTGCCTTTGGTAGCTGTCGATGTCGTTTTTGAATGAGTGTACCCATGTTAGCATTCTAGCTTTAGTCAAACCAGACCTAATCATGGCCTTTGGGCCCGAAATAGTCGGTTTTCATTTGGGTGGTCCCAAATGGTAGATTAAAGCCCAGCTCCAAAGCAAAACCCATCCCAGATGAAAACAGACATTATTCAGTCTATATATCTGGTCGACTCAACCCATGGGTTTATTCCTAATTTTTTTTTTTTTTTGAAAACTTCACTTATCTCTTAATTTGTAGATATATATATATATATATATATATATATATATATATATAACTTAATTTCACTTAATTTGTATTTTTTTTTTTTTAACTTTAAAAACTTGTAATGTAAAGTTTTAATCTATCAATCAATTTCAATTATTGTTCTATATTAAAAATTTATGTTATATAATAATGGTTTTTGTGGTAGTCTATGAGCTTTAAGGTTCAATTTTTTTTTGGTGCAAACAATTACTTAGAGCCAGCAAGCCGGCAAAGTTGAAGTATTCTCAATCTGTGTGAAGGAGACACTTTATATGTGTCCGAAATTTACCTAACATGGGTGGATACACAAAGTAACCATGCTTTAGAGGGATTCCTCCACTACAAAAAACAGGATGGTTACTGACGTGGTAAACATTAACCAAATTTTGCCACGTCAGTAATTATTGACATGCCAAAAGTGACACGTCAACATAAAATTTGTTGACGTGTTGAATATGACACGTCAATATTTATTGATGTGCTACATTCAACACGTCAGCATTTCCTGACGTGTCAATATTTGACACGTCAGGAAATTTAAATTCAATTTAATTTTTAAAAATTTTATTTAAATATTTATATTATATATTTCTGATGTGCTAGTTTTCGCACGTCAGAAATTTCTGACGTGCTAAAACCAGCATGTTAGTAGTTTTTTTATTTTATCAGGTATATAGATATATATATATATATATGGTCCATTTCTGCTCAATTTTTTTTTTTTTTTTTTTTAAATCTGGTTTATTTCTGACGTGCTAAATGTTGGCACGTCACTAAAAAATTGGGCGGGATTTTCAAATTATTCCCTCTTCTTTTGCCTTAATTTATTCCCTTTATATTCTTTATTTATTCTTCTTTCCAGACGCATGAGCTCTCTCTTTTATTTTCTTTCCAGACTAATGAGCTCTCTCTCGATCTCAATCTCCCTCTTCTCTCTCTGCACATACATGCAGCCGGCGAGCTCCCTCTAAAGGGAAGAAGAAAAGGAAAAGGGGAAGAGAAAAAGAAGAGAAGAACGAAAAAAAAAAAAAAAAAAAAAAAAAAAAAAAAAAAAAAAAAAAAGGAGAAGAGAAGCAGATCGAATAAGAAGAAGAAAAAAAATAAAATAAAGGAGAAGAGAAGAAGAAGAAGAAGAGAAGATAAGAAATTTTTTTGAAGATTTGTTTGGTTTTTGATTTGGGTTTTTAATTTTTTGAAGATTTTTGGGGTTTGGGTTTTGAAAATGGAGGAAAGAAGAGAGAGCTAGAGAGTGAGAAAATGGAGAAAAGAAGATGAGGGAGAGAGTTGGCCTGGAGAAAATGGAGAAACATACTGGCCGGTGAACTGAATTAAAAAAAAAAAAAAAAAAAAAAAAAAAAAAAAAAAAAAATTAATTAATTGAAAAATAATTTAAATTAATAAATTTTTTAATTGAAAAAAAAATTCCAGAATTTTTTTTTTTTAAAAAAAAAAAGAAAAATAATTATTTTTTAATAATTTTTAAATTACTGACATGTTATTTTTTGACACGTCAGAAAATTTCCTGAAATATCAAAAAGTGACACGTCAAAAATTTTCTGTTTCTGACATCCATAATTTTAACGCCCGAAACACGTCAAAAATGCTCCGTCAAGAGGATTTCCTGACGTGTCAGACCACCTGACAAGTCAGAAAACTTAAGTCAGGAAAAATTTAGTTTTTTTTTGTAGTGCTCGTTTTATATGGGTGAAAACATAAAACAACATCAAACTTCGTCTACACTAGGGCTGGGCTAAATACCGAGTGCCGACTAGTAGACCAACTTTCGACCTAGCCGACTGTGACCGGCTTCATGCCTGACGGGAGGCGGTAGGATTTTCCTATACCAACATTGTTGCGGGCAGTAGGCGGAATAGCTTTTTGGGTGTCGGTTTTCGACCGACACCGATCAACTTCTACCGCATTTCAAAACGACGTCATTTTGAATATTAGTTAATATTCATTATATTTCCCTGACAAACATAGACGTAGACGCTTGTCTAGCTTAGTGGCTTGAGCCAAGGCTCTCTGCCTTGTGGTTGTGGGTTCGAAAACGAAGCTTATGTTTATGTTAAGTGCAAAATATTTATATTTTAGCCCTTAAACTTATGTGTGTTAATGCCTTAAGTGTTGTTAAATTGTGTATTTTAATTCTTTTATGTGTTTTCAATGCTTTTGTAGGCTTTTGGAATACAATGAAGTAAATCTGGAAGATTTGGGCTCAAAGAGGGAAATAGGGAAAAATTGGAGTTCCTACCAGTGCGATCGATTGCAAGTTCCCTGCAATCGAGCGCACTACTAGAGAAAATAAAGCATGAAGTGGCCATCTGCGATCGAGCGCAATGCACACAGGATCAATAGCAGACCTGCGATCGAGCGCACATGGGTTGTGATCGATCGCAGCCGTGCACTGGAGACACATCAGACCTGCGGCCAGAATGCTACTGTTTCCATATTAGGGTTTTCCAACTCTCAATTGTAATAGAATTAAAACCCTACGAAATTCTTAGGTTTACTAGTTTGTGAAGGACTTTAAAAGCCTATAAATAGATCTCTAAACCTTAAAAATCATCATCCTTGGAAATGGCATAACTTTGGGGGGAGGAATTAGAGGCTACCTTTCGGTTCTTTCTTTCCCTTTCTTCTTTTAGTTTTATTTTAATTATGTGTAATTAACTCTTAAGGAGGACTAGATTGAAGCCCTAATTATGTTTATTTAATATTTCAATATTGCCGCCTTTGTGATAATCATATTGTGTTGCTTAACTTGATTAATGCATGTTTTTTTGAATTCCTCATATGTGTGTGATTGGCCATTATATGTATGTGGTATGGATTAGTTAATTAAATCAATGGGTAAATACTAAATAACTGCCTGGGGTTTCACTTAATTTTTTTTTTTTCCCCTAAGGTTTATTTTTTATCATAGGAAGTCCTTCTGGTTTTGATAAAAGACCAAATTCATTCTTCCGTCCATTGACTATTAGTTGACCTAACGGAACTCCACGTGGACCAATTAGAAGCTGACATTTGGCATAAGTGGTCACGTCATCAGTGATGACGTGGCACCTAATTAAATTTTTTATTTTTTTAAAAAAATTATATATATATATATATATATATATATATATATATATATATATATATAAAATAAAAATAATAAAATAATAAAATAATAAAAAATAAAATTGGGGGGTGGCCGAAACCACCCCCAGTACCCACTAGGGGTGGCTAGGCCACCAGCCACCCCCCCAATTTTTTTTAAAAAAAAAATTAATTTTGTGCCACGTCATCACTGATAACGTGGCCACTTATGCCAAATGTCAGCTTCTAATTAGTCCACGTGAAGTTCCGTTAGGTCAACTAACGGTCAATGGACGGAAGAATGAATTTGGTCTTTTATCAAAACCAGAAGAACCTCCTGTGATAGAAAATAAACTCTAGGGGAAAAAAAGATTAAGTGAAACCCCATAGAGTTATTTAGTATTTACCCCTTAAATCAATTTGGATGACCAAGTCCTAGGTTTAATAAGAGTAACAAAAGATATCAACACCGGATTCTTGGGTTAATCAACATGGGGAGCCGGGAGTAGACACCCATGCCCTAGGCCTCATGTGTTTGTCGATTTTCACAAATTTAAGCTTTCTTAAAAAACAACTTAGTAGACACCCATGTTAAATCCTTTAAAAAATAAAAGAATTAGAGTAGACATACATGCCTAATTCGTTGTTTAGGAAAATCAATAGCTTAAGGAGTAGACACTCATGTCCTTAGGTTGGCAAACATTAAGTACTCATAATATGATTGGATCATTGGCATATTATTATATTAGTTGAGCATAATTAGTGGTGAATATCAAAGCCCTACATTTACTTTATTTTTATATCTTTTTATTTTCTTTTTTCACAATATCAATTCAGTGACAATTTGAGTTTTGAGCCATATATATATATATATCAAACGAAGCTCTCTCTCATTTTCCCTAACCCTAGCCAGCTGCCACTCTCATCTCTGCCTCTCTCTCACTCTCCTCTTATGATCTCATCACATCTCCGCCTCTCTCTCACTCTCACTCATGACACCACCTCTATGTGTTTTTTTTTAATATGATTTTGATGTTATTTTCTTGCTATTTGGTTGCCGAAAAAGTGGAGGAAAATAGGTATTTTCTTGCTAAGCATGTTTTAGATAGTGATTTGCTTCGAGTGGTGTTTGGTTGTTTGGTTAGATAGGTATTTTCTTTCGAGTGATTTGCTTAGATAGGTATTTTCTGATTTTGAATTCTTTTTCTTGTTGTTTGGTTGCCGAGAAAGTGGAGGAAAAATATTTTTCTTGCTCTTTGGGGTTGATTTTCCTGCCCGGCCCAAACCAAGTTATACCAACCAACATTGAACTGACTTGTACTTTAGTGCGGTTAACATTTTTTTCTTCGGACTTTGGCCGACACCGACCGCCCACCCCTAGTCAACACAATCATATGCTAACATGTCAATGCAAATTAAATGATCATTAACTTTTGTATTAGATATTATTAACATAATGGTGACGTAGGAAATCATTTTTCCCATGGGAATCTGGAGTATCGGGCGTAGTCCATGTGACAAACCTATTTTCCATCAACATTTTTTTTCCATTTTTTTTCAAAATAAAATAAGAGAATTTCAAATTGAATCCATATCTGAATTTCCCCGCGGCCTCTATTACTTAAACATACACCAAGGTTTCTTCTCTTGGAGTTGGAGGAGCATAGTGAACAAATGGTCTAACAAATTGTCTAAGGTTTATAACGTCGACAATCCTCTGCCTCTGGGTATCCACGGCGTTGGTCCATGCCGAGTCGCCGCCGATTTTCCTTGATTGGACCATCTCTTACTCTCACCATGCCCCTCTTGGCGTTAAGAAACAGGTAATTAATTCCATTTCCATAAAAAAAACAATATATATATATATAGACACACACATACATTTCTGTCTTAGATTCTTTATGAAACTGATCACTAGAATGCAATGATCAATTCCTCGGGCCACTTTTGAACGCGACGACCAATGTTGTTGTGAATATTAACATTCATAACAACTTGGTCGATCCATTTCTTATGACATGGTTGCTATATATATTGAAGCTGAAACCTCTTGGCCTATGAAACGATCCTCTTCTACAGAAATATCACTTACCCTTGAATTCTTTTCAATTATCTTTAAGTTATGTTTTTTAAAAATGTTAGGAGTATCAAATCTTTTACTAAAAAAAATGAGTATTAAGATGATGTGAAGCTTATTCATTGAAAATTATGAAAACAATTAATAAAGAGAAATGCTACATGTACCAATGAATAAGCTCTACATTATCTTAGTAATCAAAAGATTTGGTATTCCTAATATTTCTCTTTTTGTTAACTCAAATGAAATAACTAACAAGTGAAATGCTATCCAAGAAAGTAAAAAATAAAAATAAAAAAGGGATATGATCGATGGCCCACGGCTGGTCATGGGTTAATGACGACCTTCGGTTGGCTGTGTGTTCGTGTTTTTTCACCCTTTTTAAAATTTTTTTTTTTTTTTTTTTTTTTTTATGAATGTGGATATTTTGATTCTTTTTGTTAGAAGTTCAGGAAAAAACCTAACGAATGGACTATTGAAATGAAAGGGGCTACTAAAGAGAAATGGTAGTGAGGCTTTGAAATGATTGTCCTACGTACTTTCTTTACAGCACTTTTTCTTTTTCTTTTTTCCTTCTTTTTTTGGTAACTTATCAACATGGATTCCATGTTATTTGAAATGAAGAAATCAGATAAAGACTATTAAGCTTTGGAGTTTATTGTACCTTGTCTTTTAATTTATCTTTGAATGTGACGTTAATTTTTAGAGAGATCGGACTCTTTAGTGTAAAGAGCATTCAGAATAGTCTCAACAAATTTATTAGCTAAAATAACTTCAAAAATCTTCTTCTTTTTTTTTTTTTCTTTTTTTTTTTTTTCATTTTTACTATGTATATTTGCTGGGTCAAGTATTTATTCAAATGGTACTACCACCGTATCCCCCACCACTGCTGGATTACCAACCAAAGACGTCAACAACCTTATCAAACTGCAGATCCATTTCACCAGATTGAAGTCTCACCACCACTATTCCAAAATAGCCCTATCACCACCAACAATAAAGTCTCCACGTCAACAACCCATTATATGTTCACATCAGCCTTAGCAAACCCACCTAGTCGCACCACAGTCCTCCCTAGCAAACCAATTACCACCCACAGAATCAGTCAACAAAAACCCACAACACAATCGACCACTCAATCTATCAACACCAACCACAGCCCCCCAAACCCATTGGAGCAGCCTCATTGGCTACAAACAAGGACGTTGGAGGTTAAGAGAGCAAGCCGCAAGCGAGCAAGGTCGGGCTCGGCTCGTACTCAATTCGAATATTAAATGAAGCGTTTCATAAATACGAATCCTGACTCGAATATTAAACGAAGCTAGCTCGGCTCGACTCGGTTAAGCTCGCGAGCAGCTTGTATAAGGCTCGAACTGATAGTTATTTACATTATTCCTCATATTAATATTAAAAATTGATGATTTTTTTTTTTTAATAACATCCTTTTATTATAAACTGATGCATATCATCTCTCTTCGAAACCAAGTGCCTATATTGACTCGGGCTCTATACTCCACTAGCCAGACTAAGCAAATGCTCATATGCAAGCTGGCTTCTTGAGCCGTTTAAAAGTATTTGAAATTTAAATTTATAATGAAAAAATAAATTAAATTAAATATAAGAGTTAGCTCGTGAACTGGCTTGGCTCAGCTTGACTTATTATGAGCTCGAGCTCGAACTCAAGTAAAATTTAAACAAGCCGAACCCAAATAAAGGAAGCTCGCTCAAGCTCGACTCGTTTACACCTCTATTATATATATCTGCACCATTATGCCAAGTAACCTAAAAATAAATGGTGGGTTAGGCCATCGAAAGACATTAAAAGGGCCCTCCCCTCATATGGTTTTCTAGTTTAACCAAGTAAGGAAGACTACAAATGACTTAAATGTGACATTTTCTAACCTAAAGGCATTTTTATTTTGTGACATTTTTCAAGCGTTTTGATGCCTACAAATAACTTAAATTATGTAATTTAAAATTTTATAATTTTGAAAAATTATAAAAGATCCTAATTCATTGGGAAGTGACATTTGGTGGGAGCGATCATAATCACATGTTTGTATTTTCTAAACATTATGAAAAGATAGTAAAATTAAATTTAAATCGTTACAAAAGCTATGGTTATAATTTTTTTCCGTACATAAAAGTCAAATCTTTCCAATTATTATCCCTACTCTTTGTTATTGGACAAAAGCTGTGAGGGACTTTCTTATTTTCTTCAAATGGATTTTTTGAATGTTAAACACACTTTTAAATCCTAAAATGCAATCACAAACAAATCCTACTATTAGAATTGTAGAAGGAAACTTCATGTTGACATCTGGTGGCAAAGTTCTGCCCTAAACACCTTACTGGATCATGGGCTTTTGAGAAATGCTTTTGAGACATTTCTGATTTCTTCGTTGTATTGGATTCCGAACAAAACAAAAACAAAAAAATAAGGTGAATGGGCAAGGGCCGAATGACGAATCAGTTAAGTGAGACCCATAGAAGGATGTAGTTGGACCGGGCTTTCAGAATACAAAGTGAGATTTTAGTCAAGAAGTTGGAACCTTTTGTAGCTCCCCTACAAACTGTTGCCACCCAAAGCCCCAATGATTCTCATTTCTCTGATTCTATCTAACCCTAACCCTACACTTCTTTACTTTCAGTTCATATATAAAGTGACGGAAGCACACAGGGGACGGAGGGAGGGGGTGGCCCATATAGGCCACGGCCACCCCCAACTCATAAGGCCCCAGCAATACAATTTATTGGCCATTGGCTCCTACCCATACTAAACTCTGCCTCCGTCTCTCAGCTGCCTCCACTTTAAAAGTCCGCCCTATAAAATACTATCTACTCCTCTATATTAGAGAGAGAGAGAGAGATTATTATATTACAACTGGGGAAAATCTAGGGCATGCAAATGTCAAGAATTATTATTAGTTTTGTTGGATTATGAGAAGCTTACGTTATTCTTAATGTGAGCGATGTTCCACCTCATACATTCATGACTCTGAGGCATCGCAACTGATTTTTAGCTCCAAATTGAAACCCATCTCCAAATATCTATTTAAACAAATAAGTCACACACACATATATTGTGGAAAAATACAATGTCCAAAAATTAGGAACAATCGGTTTTCAAGTAGTGCAACAAAATTACACTAGCCCAAGGACTCACAACCAAAAGTAGAAGAAAGATCAAAACTATATGGGAAAATATACTTCTTATTTATAAAATATTACAACGATGGAAAAACTTGGGTTGGACTACATTTGCACAAGATAGGAGAAGGTTTTGTTGAGATATGATGGAATGAAAGGCTTGGCAACATGCCTAGGGTATATATAAGGGTTAGGGAAGAGTTATAGAGTATTCTCACACTTAATAAACAAGATAGGTGTGACTTTTTAGGAGACCAAGGATGAGCAACGAATTTGGATTAGAAATGATAATATACATTTACTTTTTTACATTAATTGCTAATAATTTGAAAAGTTATGACGTATTTGGATCATCTCCGATAAAAGCTAAATCAATTGGAGAGGATCACGTGGACTCTAATCCGATCTACCCTCCCCAATCCCTAATACTTAACCCTTTTATTGTTCAGAAAGAAGAAGAAAAAAATTGAAAACCATCTCTCCCCTTATGATGAATCTTGCTGAGAAAAGACATGGTAATTATCTACCCAAAATTTGCTTTAACAAACTCATATCTTCGGTTGATATGTGATTTTCACATGCATTTTTATTAAATTAACATGTGATTCTAAGACATTTTTAGTCTTTACAAACATTTTAATAAAATATGTAATTCTTTAAAATACATGTGAAATCACTTGCTCTAAAAATATATATCAATTTAATAGAGAAAAACTTTGTCCAAATTTGCTCTATCATGTTACTACTAGATACTATGGTGCAAATTGAGTAAGGAAAATTCAGTTTATTTATTGTTGACTCTGATTATGGTCATTCTCATCATTTATGACCGGATATGACTAAACCAACTCTCTCATCGTCCATCTGCTCGCTTAAATGAATGGTCCAAATAAAAAGTATTGCTTGGTGCAATACTTTGGATATCTCAATCCGTACTAATGTCACCTCACTTACTCTTCACACTGCCTCAACAAAAAAACTCACTATTCACTGACTAAACAAAACAAAACAAAATGTTTTTTTTTTTTTTTTTGGTTTTCTCAGCTCATGCCATGGCTTCACGAATCACTTGCAACTATCCAGCTACAACAATAATAATGGTGGGCATAATTTCCCTAACTTCCAGTGCAATGGCTATGTTCTAATTTATCCTTTTTTATTTATTTATTTATTTGGTAAATGTTATGCGCCAATATTATCTCAATTAATTAAAACTCTCCCTCCCCTTAATGGCGCATACGTTTATAGGCAGCAAAGTGTTAATGACAACTGAATTAACCATGGAAAGGAAATCAATCTGCTATATCACTTCCATTATTTTTCATGTAAACCCATACACTACCGGTAGGCAGGATACATTCACAAGATAATCATATAAAGATACACTCGAAAAGATTTGATAAATGAAATATGAATGTTCTATGTGCCACTACAATAAGACAAGTTGTATTTGTACATGGAACAATAATTACAACATTCTCTTCTCTAGGCAGAAGACAAACCTTCGGGCAATGACTCAGTATCAGGGTCAAGTGAGAGAAATCGGCGGCAAGCATAAAGAACAGCTGAATGGAAACCGCTTGGGTTGTCTATGAACACAAAGTGCCCGCCCTGCATTTATATTATCAATGAAATTCTATCAATCTTCTGATCAATGGTTTTAAACCAATACATGAGTGAGCATTGGCAAGCAAGACGCACACACACATGCACACAAATGTAGATAGAAGTGGAGAGTGCAGCACCTGAGGAACCCTGATGATTTCACAAGGGACCTTCATTTGCTTGCGAGCTTCTTGAGCTCCTTCATAATTCATCCAATCTTGATAGCCATAAATAAAAGTGGTTGGCACTTTCCACTCCGCCGCACTGCACGCAATAAATGAGAGGATTATGTAAACGTTTCAATACCCTGCAACTATTATGTGTAGAGAGTAACAAAACATAAGAAGTCTAGGATCCACATAGGTTTCAATAAATAGTACTCTTGCTTCATCCAAGACCCCCCTGCCCTTCCCCCACTCAAAGAATTACTCCCGTCTCCATCTTCCCAAAAGTATGCAGTATTTATCTAATAGAAGATGCGGCCAAAAACCATAGCTTGATGAACACTGTAAGTAATAGCATGTACAGTACAGTTTAGATAGAACCAAAATTTGACAATGATTCAGGTGGGCGTCCATTATCAAGCATATGAAGAGGGCAGTATTGGCAAAAAGCATTACCATTAGCAGAACCACTTTTCGGGTATATAAGTGTGCATGTGTTTCATGAATCCCTTTAATACAAGAAGAGAGATCCATGGTTTCGCTGTTTATACAGAATTTTGAATCTCCAGGAGTTCTTGATAAGTTCAACTTCAAATGACTAAAATAGAATCATACATCTGACATAATGGCCTTCATACCCTGCACAGGGAAAAACAGTACGTCCAGATATTGTGCCAAACTTTGGCAGTCTCCAGGAAACTACAGCCCCACTGACAGAAAGGGAGACACTCAGAGAGATCCACAAGACTGAGAGTCGTTTTTTTTTTTTTTTCTGGTTTGGGGGGGGGGGGGGCAAAGAAGACCTCTATTTCAGCACCTGAGAATGAAAGAAGGAAAAAACTGGACATTTGATGCTTCAAGGAAATCAAATGTGACAAACTTTCACAAATGCTTTGCGGCAGAGCAGGTCAAAAACCTTATTCGGGCCAAAGCAGTAGACATATATGCATTGACCCCAGGACACAGCCAACAACAGAGACGGGGAAGAAACCCCCCTCTATTAGTATAGAACAGGCCTTTTAGAAATATGCACTGGTCATATGCAACTTATGCACTAAAGCATTATATGGAAAGCCATTCCACTATGTCTCAAGTGGTATATTTGGAGAAAGAGGAACACTCACAAGGAGGGAAATAAAATCAGAGTGATGAAATTGAAATCCATTTCTCAGTTCTCTTTCAATTGGATGGGTACATAGAATGTTCTGTCTCACTATCTTTCAGGGAGTTTCTGATCTTCATAATTTTCTGTTAATAGGTGTACTATGCTTCTTGTGTACTAGGGCTATACCATTTTTTTTTTCTGTCTTGAATGGATTTTATTACTTATTAAAAAAAAAAAAAAACTTATCAACCAAGACAATAGAAAAGAGTAGCAATGAGATGCAATTAAAATTAAACATACTAATTCAAAGAACAAAAAACAAAGCAAGGAGTTTGATAGTGACACAAGTTAATTCTTCTACAAATTTAAGAAGCAACTTTGAAATGATTAGGATAACCAGACCTGTGTAGGAGGGGCATCCGCGCAAATGCTCCAAAGGAAAAAATATATTTTAAGCACAGTTCTCCACTAGCTTTGGCCGCTAAAGTATGGTACACATAATCTTCAATTGAAAAGGCAACCATTAGCAATCTAATGATTCTGTGTAGTATATATAATTCACCAACATGTTTATCCTAAACTACCTGTCAGCAATCCGGACTCCCCTTCCACCAGGACATCCCCAGTTGAATATGTACCAAACCTAGCAGTCGTATACCTGCGGACAACATTTGGACCCCAAGGACCTAAACCTCTGCAAAAAAATAGTATAATTAAATCTTCAGTGCATTATCAGAGAGAAGCTTCTGAATGACAAGTAAAAAGATTAACTTTCTTTTTGGAACCAATTCATAATTGAATTCAACCAAGATGAAATCAATTGGAATTGGAATTCACAATTCAAATCATCAATAAAATTCATAGAATTACTCTGCGGTTGAATTCATTTGATGGAATGTAAATAAAGTAGGTGGATTTTTGGGATTCGGTACAAAGGATTGCTCAAGTAGATAAAGTACGGGCTTTTGAAACCCAAGAACTGCTTTCAGCCAAACAGTAAATCATTATTCGACAGATAAAAGTAAAAATAGTTCGAGGTGATGATATTGGCTCTCGAAATCAATGCAGGTTGAACATTTTATGTAGATAATATGCTCAATTTTAAAATCTTAATGGGCAAATGGCACGACCTCAATAACTCATTACCTTAGAAAGGCAAAGCCGTGGGACAGGGTTTTAAGCAACTCATGCACAATGCATAGGGTAAGAAGAAAAATCAATGGACAAGGCTATTGTTTATAGTATGGTTCCAAAGGGTGTATTCACGAAAAAAGATAAACCATATTTCACCTTATAATTTTCTGAGGAGTAAAATTAGATTCCCACAAATGGTTCAGAATTGCTCCTTTCCATGATGCTCTGAACTGGATAAGCGACTCAGGCATGGTTGACTCTGCTTGAAATCCAGCAGGTCCAACTAAAATCAAGTGTTGAACGTGCTCCGGATGCTATACATATGAAAAAAAAAATGACATCAGAAATGGTACTATTATACTAATCCTGGAATTCAAACGCTTACTGGAGGAATGATCACCTTAAGAGCATATTTAGCTGCAACATACCCTCCAAATGAATGTCCAAGTAATATAAAGTTGCTGAGGTTTTTGGCTTTTCGCCATTCCTCAAAAGAATCAATGAACCATGCCTCAGTTTCTGCATTACCAATTGCAAGTTTAAGACAAAATCAATATAGATTGCATTGTTTCTGTACTATCTTATCTCATCTTTAAATAAGCAGTACATAGTGGATTCTGTTTTAAATGTAAAATAGACCTGAGGGCTGTATAAAAATTGATACATAGTCATGACATAAAACTACCTTCAGTGTTTTTGCATTTAAAGTCGGGCCTGCTTGATCCACCCCAGCTGCAAATAGAATTGATCAAGGGGCTTAGGTATAAATAAGATTAAGCTAAGACACCAGGTACAAAAATATGTCATTAAAATCAGAACTTTCCCCCCAATGGAAAATTGAGGCCGAAAGAAAGTTGTATATTATGTGAGAATAAGAAGCAATACACACAAGAAATGTTTCTAAAGAGTTCCCAAAACGGGCTTTCAGGACCAAGGGATAAATGAGAAAAATACATGCGGCTTTCAGAATCAGATGCAAGGAAGGATTAAAAATTCAAAATTAGAAGACAAATGGAGAAAAAATACAGAACTCAAGCAAGATCATGTAGGGTTTTTTTTTTTTTTTTTTTTCGTATAACAAAGGTTCCAAATAATTCACTGCAAAAGCACAAATTTCCTCTCCTGCTTTTGACTACCATGTACTAGGGTTGCCACCTTCTTTGTTCTTAAAGTTCACATTCTTCTCACATTATCATATGATTACGTTTTGTTTTTTTTTTATTTTTTATTTTTTACTTTTTTTTTTTTTTAAGCCACATGATAAGCATGCATTTAGAATTAAGGTTAATTGCAAATTCCAGTCTAAATTATGCCGTTATTCGCATAGTCTCGAACTATAATTTTTTACAATCGATATATTAATTCAAGATTAATTCGTAACGGCCATTTCAGCTGTTAAAATTAACAAATTAGTGGAAAAGTGGAGTCATGGGGTGCACCAACCATCAAAATTTAGGATAGGAAAGAGCAATTTACGAAAATTCTAGATACTCAACAACAATGTAGATTCAAGACCACAGGGGCTCACCCAAGCTGATCAATAGCGATGACCTTAAAACGATTGGCAAGAGCATCAAAATTCCTGAAGAAGAAACCTTGAGAAGCACCATAACCATGAACCATCACAAGAGTGGGAGCACCATCCTTGGCATCAAAGGTAACCGTGTTGATAAACCTTTGCTCATTGCTTTTAGAACCAAACCACCTGACTTTCGACCCAGGTGGGCCAGAACCAATATTGACGTTCTCTTGAACATAGGGAGTCCTGAAATTCAAGCAAATTTACACCCAGCATCCCAAATTGAGACAAACAGAAAAATTATCGTTATCATTTATCAACGTATAATTCAAAATTGAACCTCTCTGAAAGTTCCCCGCCCAAATTTTCTTGGTCAAAAATATTATATAAGAAATAAAAATACCAGTTCTTTCAACAACCAAACGAGATTATCTTTGAGCAAAATGAATTTTTCATCGAATTAAAGTGAATTATTTCCTAAACTCATTTTCACAGATAGAACTAGTAAATGAAAAGGGCAGTTAGGGTTGGTTTATAGTTTCAAGAATTCGCAATCAACCGGTGTATGAGGGTTTCGACAGCGATAATTACTTGACAAGAGAGAGAAGACGCTTCTCGGCGGCGATGATGTGGTTGGTGGAGGTGGGAATCCAGCGGAGGACAGTGGGCCACAACGACCTCGATTTTGCTGATGTCGCGGTGGCCGCAGCAGACGATCCCATCTCGGCGTTCCTGATCTCCTCCGCCATTCTCTTTGACAACCGAATGCGAGCCAGACTCATACGGATATTGAATTTTCTGCTTTTCCCACAACTTTCACGCTGTACATATATATATATAAAAATGTCGGCTAGCGCGCGCGACACAAAAGGTTGTGCTTGTTGGGTCCGTCTCGATCTGGCAGTGGAACGCGCGAGAAAGGCATGGACTTTTCTCAACATAAAACAAAAAAATTGGCCTATAAGGTGAGAATGATATTCTATGTACGCGGCATAAGAACGTGGACAGTACGCGCCAATCACAAGTAAAGAGGGTACCAAGACGCCGAGCCAAGGCTTCTTTGATTGAATGGGACTTTTTTTTTTTTTTTTTTTTTTTTTATAAGTGATTGAATGGGACTTGATTGATGTGCCAGGCCTCTGAAGCAGTCTCTGAGAACCCAGAATTTGCTTTTTGTAGATTCTTTCCACGTGTCGTGAATCTGATTAGATTAAAGGCCCTTACAATGGATACATGACACAAGAGATGACGATTGGCCAAGAGAGAGAAAGTAGGAAAAAATCACTTACGTTCGCCGTGACGAACGCCCAGGTGGATTTACGTTTACCCAGAAGAGACCGACCACTTGAGCTCCAAGAAAAAGGCTGTGTTTGTTCTACACGGAATTGTTCATGGACCACGGTACTGTTCATAGATAAAAAAGAAGAAAAATAATAATAATAATAATTGGTATGAGCAGTGGCGGATCCAGAAGTTCATTCTACCGGGGCGTCAATAAAATACTAAAATATAATGATAAATAATTTTTTTTCTCTTTATATATTATATTTTTATTATAATATGGTAAAAAAAAAAAAAAAAAATTATACCACAATATATGTATCACAAAAAGCATATTTATATGTTAAATTGATATATTAGTTACTATGTAGGCACTAGTACAAAAGTAAAAGAAAATACAAAATACAAAGTGCCTAAAATTGCATTCTATGTGGTCTTAGAGAAATAAAATCATTAAGTATTAAATCTGAATCGAAGCTTTCAGCAATTCCCCTTTCAATGTAGACAAGTAAATTATCTTTAAGAAATTTATCTTTCATTTTGCTACGAAGTATTGTTTTAATAATTGTTTACTTCTCATACTCTAATGATATTATAATAAAATTATTAGCATATTCCGATAGCTATTAGCCTAAAATGAATTAATAAATAGAACAAATCTAAGATTGGTAATAATCTTCTGAAACTTGTTAATACTTGAAAAAAATCCCAAAGTACTATATAAAACACACCAAAAAAAAAAAAAGAAAAAACAATATTGTTTTAGAATAAGATAAACAAAATGCCAAATATTGATAAATAAACATTAAATTTCTTGATTTTTTTTTTTTTTTTTTAATGTGAAACTGAAACAACTGGAGGAGTTTTTTACTTTGTTACCTAGGGAAGTAAACAATTCAGCCAAAAAAAAATTTAATAAACAAAAAAATTTTTTTTTTTTTTTTTACCAGGGGCGACCGCCCCCAGGTCGCCCCTGCTTCTCTCCGCCACTGGGTATGAGAAAATGAAAAAGTAATACTGAGAAGTAAAAAATAATAATAATGAAAAAGTAGAAACAATTGTTTGTAATACACATATATTAAAATATAAAACAAAAAATAAGAAAAAGATTGAGCCAAAAATTTGTGTCTTTATCTACCTCCTTCTATATTTACTTTGTTTCGGTTTTTTTAGAGCCCACAATCCCATTATCACGTAATAAGAAAAGAAGAGGCATGATACAACCATAATAAAGGAGTAATATTATAAGTTATTTTAGAGTTTTTTAAGGGTGTATGTAAATGTAATGTGATTTTTAAAATTATTGTTGAATTTGAGATATAATTTATTATTTTTTGATTTATTAATAATTTTAAAAGCTAAATCACATTTAAAATGACTCTAATAAAACTTATAGTATTACCTACGCGAGACCTAACTTCTTTGGATCCAGATCCTCTCCAATCCATAATGGACTGGAGAATATCCAGTTAAGGGCTTAAATTTCTCTATAAAAATCTAAGTCTAAAAATATGACACGAAACGGCAACAACCCACGCTGATCCTCCGTTAGACAAACTCCCTTCAAATCCTCCATCCTCACATTTGCAGAGAAAACGTGGCCTCTCCTTCATTGGCCCAACTCGGAACTCGCCGCCGGTGAGTTGGGGCCATGGGTCCGTTGGTTTCGGGGGCTGGAAAGGGGAAGGAATGTTGGGGTACCATGGCTCCGACTATTTGGGGCGCCGTCAAGGGGAAGGACTGGACGGAGAAGGTGGTGGCCATGTATTGGGTCTGACCGGGGTCGATCTTGCCGGCGGGGATGAACATGAAGCCGACTTGGGAGCCGGAGTAGAGGAGCTGGAGAGTGCTGTCGTAATGGGTTGGGGTTTCGGATGGCGGCGGTACTGGGAGAAGGTGAAGGTGCCGTTGGCGATGGAGAATGACGGGAGCTGGACAACGTTGACAGAGATCTTGAGGACGATGATGACGACAAAGATGAGGAAGATGGTTTTCTGGTTTTTTTCTGGTTTCTGGGTTTTTTTTTTTCATAGTTCATGGGTTTTAATTTTCTTCATTTCGAAATTATTGTTTTGATTTTGTTTATTTTCTCATTTATTTTCATTCTATTTTTGTTGTAGCTTTCCTTTCCCGGAGGAAGACGGTTTTTCTTGGTTTTTTTTACGGTTTTTTCTAGTTTCTGGTTTTTTTTTGTCATAGTTAATGGGTTTTAATTTTCTTTATTTCGAAATTATTGTTTTAATTTTGTTTATTTTCTCCTTTATTTTTATTCTATCTTTATTGTAGCTTTCCTTTCCTGGAGGAAGATGGTTTTTTTTTTTTCCTGGTTTTTTCCAGTTTCTAGTTTTTTTTTTTTCATAGTTAATGGGTTTTAATTTTCTTTATTGCGAAATTATTGTTTTAATTTTGTTTATTTCTCATTTATTTTCATTCTATCTTTATTGTAACTTTCCTTTCCTGCAATGTTTTATAGAGAGAGGGGAGTCTATCCTAAATCTAATTTTCCTTTGACTTTGAAGAAGTAATCTGTAAATACTCGTTTCCTTGTGAAATCCAAACAGATTGGTGACTATTGTTGAGCTGGATTATGTAGAAACCCAAACAGACGATGACTATTATTGTGGCTATGGTAATAGAAACCCAAACAGATTGGTGGTGAGAAATTACAAACCAATTCAAATACTTGTTCATTCAAAAAAACAATATTTGTTCAGCACATCAATAATTTTATATTTTAAGCAAATACTGTAAAGCAATATCTAAATACAAGTTTTTTCCTTTTTTGATAAATATGAAGCAAAGGACATATCTTAAGCAATTATTGTGAAAGCAATATCTAAAGCAAAGTTTTTTCCAAAAATTGTAATCCAAAAATCACTACAAAATACAAAATATTGTCATCTTACATTCAAGAGCCAAATATAGTGTAACACAAAATGATTAAATTTTTAAACTACAAAAACTCCATCTCTGAGCGCATGTTGAATTTTTTTTGCCAACGACATTTGGTTCTCACATCATCCTCCTTCCTTCGCTTCCTGATGAATTAAAAATAATAATAATAAAAAAATAAAAATCAACTAAATTATTCACTTAAAACTTTAATTAAAAAAAATTGATGAGTTAAAAAGGTAATATACCTTCATTTTTGAACTTCTTTAGTTGGTTTCTCTTGTAGAAAGTTTTGATTAGGGAAACTACGAGATGCAAGTATCTAGAGAATAAAAAAATAAAAAAAAAAAGAAAAAAACCGTCATAAGGAAACTTATCACTAAATCAACTAAATAAGTCAAGTATGAAACTTCATAATTAATAATATCAAATTAAAAATAGTATTTATGAATATATTACCCTAGATATTTGGGTAAAGCTAGGAATATGACTATATGCGATATCCTCGTTGCTCTTCTGTGTGTTGCAATCATGTATTTCTATATCCTGTAAGAATTGTATGCGTTTAATAAGATTAATAATATATTATAATCATATCGAAACAAATTTGAACATGGAAAGACAATTTAGTATACTACCTTTGACTCTTTGATTTCCTTTGCTTGATTCTTTGACATGCTTTCTTTGGGTTTCTTCATATTTTTTATCCATGGTTTAGGTCGACGTTTCTTATTACGATAATTCTCTTTTTTCTTTATTCATTTTGGCCTTACCGTGATTGAAACACATGGTTGATCCTCTTTGTCTACAATATTGGTTGAAAGCCTAATAATATTTTATTCTGCATTAGCTTGGCAATTATTTGCATCACAAAGTATTTTCTTCAAATCTGCAACAGCCGCGTTTAGGATATTAATTTATTAAAGCCTTTTTCAGTTTCACATGCCTTATTTTATAATTGAATATATTTAGGACACAAAGCTCGATACTTATCTGCATATCCTAATTGAGTATCTAACTCAATGTCATTCTTCATTAATTGTTTTTCATTCTCATCTTTTGCATATCTTTAGAATATATCTATCAGGAATCAGCTTGATATCTTACATATCAAGAATTTTTCAAGCATGCCGACACAAAATACTGAATGTCTCAAACTTTCTACAACTACAAGACAAAGTTTGATCTGATGGATTCCACATAATGTTGTATTTCCCATGTCCATTGAAAACTCCAACAACATATCTATGTGTCTCTTGACTTTCACTGTGGTCTATAATGGAAAGTGACGGTATCTCTTCAACTTCATTTTGAAATAACTCAAACACTCTGGGTGTGTACACTTTTGCTACTTGATTAAGCATAGGTGAGTTTTTGAGATTCAATCTTGATAATTTTTGTCTAAAGTTGTATTATGCTTCTAACTCCTTATCACATTTTTGTTTGACAACTCTTTCAAAATTAGTAAAGAATTATAGTATATTGAGATCAGTAGGGAAGCAACCATTCAAGTCATAGTTGAATGTCTCAATAAATAAATAAATAAAATCAATAAAGACAAATAAAACAACTCAAAAGAAAGTTTCAACAACTACAATAAAAAAAAATAAAAAATAAAAAATAAAAAAAGTAAAGAAGAACTTGAAAGTTACTTCGAGTAAATGACAAAAAGTTATTGCTTTGTCTTTATCCTATTGCTTTTGTCTTTTGTCCTTTTTTTTTTTTTTTTTTTCTCGGTCTCTTTCTATACCTTTGAAGTTGCACGAACAATGTATCTTTTGTTTCATATTTTTTTTGTTTGTCTTTTCTTATTCTTCACCTATTCCCGTGTCTTGGTTTTTGTGTTTATGCAGAGTTAACATTGCACAATTAACATTAGACTTAACGCTTCTCTTCTTTTGTAAATGAGGCGTTCATTTTAGGATCTTAGATTGCTTTAAACAAATCTCAATCTGAACGGGATACTCTCCGGTTGCATTGGACTGGGGAGATGATTGTTTTCCAACTTCTTTCCTACATGTCACTTTTAAAAAAATTAAAATTAAAATTAAAAACGATGAAAACCTAGAAGCATCTCTTAAATTAAAAAACCGTAAGAGCCCCTCTCCCGCTCTCCCTCCCTCGCTCACCCTCTCTCTCACTCCGGCCACCGGCGAACTCCGTCGCTCCTGTCTCTATCACTTTGGCGCAAGGGTTCCGTTCACCGGCAAGAAGAACGGGCCTTGCTCTCCCTCCCTCGCTCCTGTCTCTCTCTCACTCCGGCGCAATCATTCCCTGCCACGCGACGCAAAAAAGAACGAAACCCTCTCCCTCTCACACTCTCCCTCACTCGCTCCTGTCTCTCTCACTCCGGAGAAGGATCTCCGGCCACGCAACCTGAAAATCAGGTGGGCTTTGGTCATCTCGCTCAGATCTGGGCGTCGGCGAAAGATCTCACGCAAAAATCTCCACCTCCGGGAAGGTTCTCTCTCCTCCACCGGTTTGTTTTTAGGTTCATTTTTATTTTTGGTTGGTTAATTTTTCTGCTGTTGGTTTGCCGAGAAGAGCTTGTTTTGTTTTGTTTTGTTTTTGTTTTTGTTTTTGTTTTTTTTGTTTTTTCTGGGGTTATGCAGGCTAAAACGCCCTAGATTCTGCATTTTGGGGTTCTCTCATCTAGGTTTTTGCTTAGTGATTTTTGCATCATTGGATTTTTGTGGGTTGTTCTGTTTTGTGCTCAACTGGGGTTTTTCATTTTGATTCTTTAGGTTATAAACAAGCTCATAAATTTTGTACTACAAGAGAACCTCAAAAAACCCATTGATAGCCGAGGTTCCGAAATAATAAAAAAAGAAGAAGTGTTTTTCCTCTCTTTTGTCTATCGGGAACTATTGCCTTCACTTCTAAATCCGCTTTCACATACCATCATCCATACAGCTTCCAATTCAGCAATAAAGCACACAAGTCGGAGAAAGG
Source organism: Corylus avellana (assembly GCF_965113065.1). Classification (NCBI taxonomy): domain Eukaryota; kingdom Viridiplantae; phylum Streptophyta; class Magnoliopsida; order Fagales; family Betulaceae; genus Corylus; species Corylus avellana. Next base: position 21,065,709 of record NC_142498.1, read on the forward strand.
AGATTTTTTTTATAAAAAAAATCAGTTTGCAGGGACTGGATTCTTTTTAGCAATATGATTGAATCCAAACTTTTTCAATTATTAGGGGCGATAGATTGTGGGCAGTTTGTTCCTGTTTCCATCATTATATATAAGTAATGTGATGGGGTTTTGTTTTATGATCTCATACGTAATGGAAACACAGAGACAATGTGATACACCAAATTTATCTGATGAAATGAGAAGATCAATTGCCTCATTATATAATATTTGAGTTGAGGGATCATTGGCGGAGCTTGAGTGTTTTTTCTTTTTAACTCTTTATACTTGGACAGCCGCATTTGTAGCTCCCTTGGAGCTTAGTTTTCTCAATTTTCTTGTTCTTTTTTTTGCGCTCCTCTGTGCTCTTTTAATGCATTATTACTTATGAAAAAATTTTCTTGTTCTTTTCTCTCCTCCTAATTAGGTGTCTCTCTTGTATACTCTGTGTACCAAAGTAGCACTTTTCGCTTTTAATAATATTTTGATTACTTATAATAAAAACTAATGATAGATTAATCAATCACATGACATAATTTTAACAAAAACTACTAAACCCAGTTTATCACATTTTGGTAATGTATTATAATATGAACTTGAGATTTTTTGCTTTGCACAAAGAGGAAAACTTTTTATACTCTTCCTTCCACATAGGCAAAAGAAACTGTCAAGTATGTTTTTGTTGTATATTGGACAGTCTTCATTTGGTGTTAAGGGCATTCGTTCGAGTATAAGTTTAGCTGGCAAGCCCACTGTTAATGGGGTTTGAGTGTTCGAGTTTTCATGCTGTCAGAGACTAAGTGCCCTATTCTTCTATTTTTACTACTTGGATGTGTGAATGTTGTCTTATATAATCAGCAGTTCTGTCACTTTGTAGTATGGGCATTATATTGATTTTGGGTGTAATGTATGTGTACCTGGCCTACTTTATAGGGTATTGGACCATTCAAACTTCACAAACATTTTGCTAATATAGCAAATATTCTTTAACATTCCCATTTAATATTGTAAGCAACTGAAATATGTCCCAGGATTCTTGGTAATTTTTGTGCTAGAGGATTCTAGAATCTTTAAATTTTTCTATCATCGGCAGTTTTCATTCGGACTACAGATTGCATGTATTAGGTCTAGATTGCAAGGAAAACGATCTTAGCCCCATAGCTTAGAGCAACAATTAGAAGTCAGGCATTGACTTTATTCTTGTGTTTGTATGCTGATTCTAGACCTTCTCTATTTAAGGACCTTGCCTTTGGAGGTAATCTTATGTATTTACTTTGTAACTCAAAATGAAGTATTGGTGAAACACAACTGTTATTGAGTCGAATTCCTAAACTTAATTTCAATTATTGTTCCTGCATTCTCCACTAGATACTCCTTGGTCATTGTTTTCCCTGGGATTCTTAATCTTATAGTTGATCTTGGCTTCATTTTAGAACTTTGTTGTCATACTTCTTTGCGTATTTTTTGTATCAATTCAGTATTCATATAGAGTGTGATGTTAATTTTAGCAAATATTTTTATAACTTTGCAGACTTTAGAAGAAAGATTGCTTCAGTCCAACATGATCGCCATTGTTAGGACTTCTATAACTTTGACAATGATAGAAAACCTGAGCATTTCAAGCTAGGTCAAATATGGGCAGCTCAATATAGAGCAAATTTAAGTAGCTTTCAGTATGCTCGAGTTGATCGCAATTCTGCAGAAGCAGTTCTCTTTACATGGTTAAAGCCAAACCCTGTCAGTATTGGCGAGAAAAGATGGTGTGATACAGGCTTACCTGTTGCTTGTGGGTCATTTGATTTGGATCCTAAGTTGAATAGTGAGGAGAGTTGGCCAATGGTTCCATCCTACAAATGTTCTTGGGATCATAGTGGGACAGATGAAGAATTTGAAATTTACCCAAGAGAATGTGAGATTTTGGCACTATATAAGGATTGGAACCTTGATGAGTGGGTCTATAATCCTGATTTTGTGAAAGCATGCAAATTTCAGTTGGTTCAAATCATACATTTTTCAAAATATTTAGGTTCATATGGTGCATGTTTGGTAAAGGTAGACGGTTTTAGAAACATTTTTGAGAGACAAACAATTGGAGGGAGTTCTGTCACTCTCCGCATCCCTCCAGCAAATCCATACATATTCTCTCATAATGTCCTAGCATATAGGTTTAAGGGTGGAGAAATTGATAAAGTTGTTGAAGGGATGCTTGAGTTGGACCAGTTGGCTTTACCTAAAATTATGATTCAGGAGCATGACTCCCCAAAAGCACCAAAGAATTGGAATGCTGGTAGTTTTTTTAGCCATAATCCATTGTGAGGGCATCTTTCCTTATGTCATATCTAGAGGAGCAACTCCTGAAGCCTAGTTGGTCTTCAAATGATTTTGCCATTGGTCAGGTATGGGCTTTGTACAATGGAAAAGATTTTTTGCCTAGGCAATACACCATAATAGATAATTTGATTTCTGAGAGCCAAGTATGTGTGACTTTCTTAGAAGCTCTACCTACTTTTGACAATAGGATTGCTTGGAAGAAAGAAAAGCTACCAATTGTATCCAGCATGTCTGAGGTCAGTGGAACTAGTGTCAACCTTGAAATGTCACAGTTCTCATGTTTAGTCAACAGCCAAAAAAGCAATGGTCTGCCACTCTACAAAATTTACCCGCAAAAAGGTGAGATTTGGGCTTTATACAAGAACTGGAATAGCAAATGGAAGCGCTCTGATTATGAAAATTACCAATGCCAGGTTGTCCAAATTCTGTCAGACTTGTGTGAGGGGATGTGATAACAGTAGCTAGGCTGACAGAGGTGAAGGGTTGGCTGACTTTCTTTCATAGGCAACAAGTTGATGGGTTTGATTTGATTCATGTAGTTTCCACCAAAGAGATGTTTAGTTTCTCTCATCAAATCCCTGCTTTCCGTGTGCCTGGAATTGGGAGATATCGCATTCCTGAAAGCTCTTGGCATTTGGAACCAAATGCTCTACCTCCCAAGCGCAAGAACTGAACAATGTTCCAAAATTCAGGGGGAAAAAAAGTTGTAAAAAAATCTCAATACATGTCAAGGCTTTAAATACAGTTGCAAGAATTCCTCAAATGTGAATCTAGTATAACCAGACTGGACGATAATTCATCGCCATAGCCTACTTATGAAGCCCTTCTTGTCTTTCTTCATCCTATTCTCAAGAGATGGGAAATCGATATAATTGAAGGCAAGGTCAAGAACAATCGGATTGCGAGGGATTGCTTGGAAGGCAGGAGGGAAGACTTCAATGTGTGAAACAACTTTGACATTTGAATCACCAACTGCTGGCTCATAACTGTTCAATTTCTCAAGAAGGTATTTCTCCAACTGAAACAAATTGAAATCAGAATGTCACACTTATGGTAGACTATACAGGCCTACGCATAGTAGCATGTTTTTTGATAAATAAGTAGCATGCTTTCTTATACAAGCATTTCAAATATACTGAAGTATGTCCTGTTTGTTACACAAACACACAAAGAATATAAATAATACATCTATTGCAAACTATTCTAAATAATGCATTCCTACTGTCCTTTGGGTATCATTTGTGTAGGAAAACAATAATAGCATCAAAACAATCTTTCAATGCTAAAAGAAATTCGTCAGCGCCTCCATTTGCTATTCCAGTTCTTGTACAAAGCCCAAACCTCATTTTTTAGCGGGTAAATTTTGTAGAATGGCTGACCATTGCTTTTTTGGTTGTTGACTAAACAGGAGAACTATGACATTTCAAGGTTGACACTAGTTCCACTGATCTCAAACATCCTGGATACAACGGGTAACTTTTCATTCTTCCAAGCAATCTCATGGTCAAAAGTAGGTAGAGCTTCTAAGAAAGTCACACATACCTGGCTCTCAGAAATTAAATTATCTATTCTAGTGTATTGCCTAGGCAAAAAAATCTTTTTCACTGACCAGGACCCATATCTTTTTCACTGTATAGGACCCATATCTGACCAAGTGGGCTTTGGGAGTTGCTCCTCTGGATATGACTTCAAGGAAGGATGCCCTCCCAATAGATTATGGCTAAAAAAACTGTCAGCATTCTAATTCTTTGGTGCTTTTGGGGAGTCAATCTCCTGAATCATAATTTCAGGTAAAGCCAACTAGTCCAGCTCAAACATCCCTTTAACAACTTTAATAATTTCTCCACCCTTAAACTTATATGCTGGGACATTATGAGGGAATATGTACAGATTTGCTAGAGGGATGCAGAGAGTGAGAGGACTCCCTCCAATTGTTTCTCTCTAAAATGTTTCTAAAACCGTCTTCCTTTACCAAACATGCACCATATGAACCTAAATATTTTGAAAAATGTATGATTTCAACCAATTGAAATTTGCATCCTTTCACAGAATCAGGATTATAGACCCACTCATCAAGGTTCCAATCCTTATACAGTGCCCAAATCTCACATTCTCTTGGGTAAATTTTAAATTCATCATCTGTCCTACCATGATCCCAAGAACATTTGTAGGATGGAATCATTGGCCAGCTCTCCTCACTATTCAACTCTGGATTCAAATCAAATGACCCACAAGCAACAGGTAAGCCTGCATCACACCATCTTTTCTCGCCAATACTAATAGGGTTTGGCTTTAATCATGTAAAGAGAATTGCGATCGACTTGATCATACCAAAAGTTACTTAAATTTGCTCTATATTGAGTTGCCCATATCTGACTTGGCTTGAAATGCTCAGATTTTTTATCATTGTTAAAGTTCTTGACAATGGCGATCATGTTGGACTGAAGCAATCTTTCTTCTAAAGTCTAGAAAGTTATAAAAATATTTTCGAAAATTAACATCACACTCAATATGAATACTGAATTGATACAAAAAATACGCAAAGAAGTATGCAAACAAAGATCTAAAAGAAGTCAAGATCAACTATAAGATTAAGAATTCCAGGGAAAACAACGACCAAGAAGTGTCTAGTGAAGAATGCGGGAACAATAATTGAAATTAAGTTCAGGAATTCTACTCAATAACAACTGTGTTTCACCAATACTTCATTTTGAGTTACAAAGTAAATACATAAGATTACCTCCAAAGACATGGTCCTTAAATAGAGAAGGTCTAGAACCAGCAAACAAACACAAGAATGAAGTCAATGCCTGACTTCTAATTGTTGCTCTAAGCTATGGGGCTAAGATCGTTTTCCTTGTAATCTAAACCTAATACATGCAATTTGTAGTCCGAATGAAAACTGCTGATTATAGAAAAATTTGAAGATTCTAGAATCCTCTAGCACTAAAATTACAGTTGGGAATCCTGATACATATTTCAGTTGCTTACAATAATTTTGATAAGTGAACAAAGCTTTTCAATATTTTTGCTTACAATATTAAATGGGAATGTTAAAGAATATTTGCTAAATGTTTGTGAAGTTTGAATGGTCCAATACCCTATAAAGTAGGCTAGGTACGCATACATTACACTCAAAATCAATATAATGCTCATACTACAAAGATGACAGAACTGCTGATTATATAAGACAACATTCACACATCCAAGTAGTAAAAATAGAAGAATGGGGCACTTAGTCTCTGACAGCATGAAAACTCAAACACCATTAATAGTGGCTTGCCGGCTAAACTTATACTCAAACGAATGTCCATAACACCAAATGAAAACTGTCCAATATACAATAGAAACACACTTTTGCCTATGTGGATGGAAGAGTATAAAAAGTTTTCCTCTTTGTGTAAAAATGGAAACAGCACAACAAGCACACGGAATCGAGGATAGTTCTGTATACCAAGTGTAAAAATGGAAACAACAGAGCAAGCACACATAATCGAGAGGCTGGAAACAGGGTAACTACACTACAAAGAACAAAACTCAAATTATATCTAAACAAATTAACTAGACTCAACAACAAGAAACTAAGCAAAGGACAACCCAACAACAAATTAGATTGACGTTCAGGATATAGCCATTGCTTCAGTCTTTTTCCATTCATCTCAAATGATTTGGATAAAAAAAAAAAAAAACCCAAATCTTTTAACATTCTTCAAAGTACCTCAATGGTGTTCATAAATTAAAATAGAAATATATATATATAAAGCAAAAACAACGAAATACCCAAATTCTTCTGGAAAACCCTAGATTTTGCTGGTGTATTTATATTGTTCTCCAAAACGTAAAAACAAACTGTTGGAGGAGAGAGAGGTACTACTTACCGCCGGTGGAGGAAAGAGAGAACCTTCTTCAACGCCAGTGGCCGGTGGATGAGAGAGACTACCTGCTGGTGGAGCAAAACTCATTCTTAGGGAAGGAGGTAGGTCGCCAGTGGCTGGAACCCTTGTGCCGGTGTGCGAGAGAGGGTAAACGACCTCCGTTGCCGGTGGCCGAAGTGAGAGAGGGTGAGCTTGTGAGGGAGAGCGGGATGAGAGAGCGGGATTTTGTGGTTTCGTAATGTAATGTACACATACATTACATCTCAAATGATTCCAAAATTTTCACAGAAACACCAGGATTTCAATTTTTTTTTTTTTTTTTTTAATTTAAAAATGCATCACGCAGGAGAGAAGTTGGGTCTTTGTTGGGACTCTATCATTTTCTAGAAAAGAAAATGCTTCACGAAAAGCTTGTGCAATTGGATTCCCTACACTTGAATGTTTAAAATGTTAATTCAATTGTGGAATATGTACTTCAAAAAAAAAAAATTGTGGAATATGTATTCCTATTTTAGGAAATCTGCCCTACAATTTCTAGCCAAGTGATTATAGTAAGGCTATAAAATGCATCATTATCTCCTTTTTGTTTTATTCAACTAAAAAAAAAAAAAAAAAAAAAGCTACAAACTCTCACTTTCTTACACTCAGGACTTTTAAAATTACCATCTATCCCAAATTTAATGGTGGTTTAAAAACCATATATGGGTATAAAAAAGTAAGTATAAGAAAATGAAAGTATGTATAGCATTACTCTTTTTAAAATAGAAAACCCAATGACTAAATTCACATAAGGTGAAAACCAAAGGGCTAAATATATTTTTTCCCAAAATTTAATTGGCCAAACAATGTTAATAGCTCCCTTCCCTCTTCCTCATCTCTCCCCTGATTTCCTTCTTTTTGCGGTGCTTTTTTATTGTCATTTTGAAAAACTTGGATCAATATAGTAAAGATGCAAGAAGGATTTGGCTAAATTTCTCCACATTTTCTTCTTTTGGCATTTAAGGGGGGCTCTCTTTATATACATTATGTGTACTATGGTTGCGCCCTTTTACCCATAAATTATTCATACCAAAAAAAAAAAAAAAAAAAAAAGATTCACCACATCTCAGGCTTGCAAAAATTTCAGGTAAATCACGGGATGAGGATAATTCCTTTGTAAAATGATAGACAATATTTCAGAACTTGACTTAAATCCGCACAGTGCAGGATCAGATAGATAAAAAAGTAGAACTTTATTAAGAGGGGCAAACTAATTTCTAATACTATATCCTAACACCACAGCATGGCAACTCCCTAATGCATAAAAACAATCACACTCGCCAACAAGAATCTGCAGTAAGAAACACTTCTCGCTCAAAAGAAACAAACAAGATAACCACCCAGTAGAATGTGCACGTTTAGTCAGCTCTTGACTGGCCAGCTCGTGAAGAGAGGATGATGCCAACAATGAGGCCATAGAGGGCCAGTGCTTCAGCGAAAATTAGAATAAGAATCATCCCAACAAAAAGCTTCGGCTGTTGTGCATTTGCTCTGCAAAAAATACAGTAAAACATTAGGAGAAAACGGCCTAACAGAAGGCATTTTGATCAAACAGAACACACATAAACTACCAGTATATTCAATGACACCTTAACACCATCAATACTAGTTGCCGATTACTTCCCAGCCAAATAAAATCAAAAGGTTGTTCAAAAAAAGTGACATCCAAACACAAAACACTCCAATCCAAAAAGACAAGTAATACCCTATTCCTGCAACGCTAACCATTTACTCTTAAACAGCATAGCTCAGTAAACCCAAGAAGAACAAATGTTTTAGGTTTTCAACTTTTGCCTGAAAATTCTACTTATAAAAAAAAAACAAATGTTTTAGGAGGCCAGCTACAACACTTTTTGCCATTCAGCTATGTGTTATACCTTAAAACTAGAAAGATCTCACCACTAACCATATCCACATTTTTGCACAAATAAAAAATCAGAATTACAAGAAATCACAAAAATGCAAGCGTTGAAACATGTTCACAAAATGACAGGTTTTCATTCTATACACTAATTCATATGGTGAAGCAAACAAAAGAATATACGTAAGTCTTATAAAGGAGGAAAACTTTTTGGCAGTAGAATAGACGGCAAGGGTGACAACAAGTTCTGACACTGATAGCTACAAGCAAGAGTTAACACATAACAGATTTCTTAGTTCTACACTTCTATAGTACGTATACAAGAGATTTTTAAGCTGAAAGACAGTTTTACATAAGCATCACAACTAAAAAGGAAAAATTACTTTTCACTTTTTCATTAAGATAACTCACTAGCTCCAACATGGGTTTGACATAAAAACATCTCTATCGAGAAAACATTCTAGAATAAGAAGCATATTCTAAGATGTCTACAACCCAACAATCTTGAATGACGATATGTAGAAGCACAAAAATGTACAGTCTAAAGTCCTAACAACATCAAAACTTAATATCTTGTACCAAAAAAGTAGCTATGGAACAAAAATGAAATTTCCAAAACTTCATTTATCAACATATTACATATAGTACATGTAAAGGCCCAGAGAAAATCATAATGAAAACCTCAGGGTACATATTGTTAACACTAAAATATCCCAAAGAAAAACTAGTAACTTGAACACGAAAAGCTCGTATTAAAATTTCCTATGAAATCCTCAACAAATTTACGTTACCAACCCTAACCAATCATTAAATCAATCGAGGAGCAAGTACCTCATAATCCTAACCATTATATTTAATTAAACATTTCATATTTTGCCATCTTCACATTCACTGCCTTTAAGGGTTCTTAATTTTTTCTAAATTCATAGAATCTGAGCTGGCAAAATCTGAACTATGAAGTTCCTTAGATTGATCCTTCAAGCAAGGCCACAGATAACATATTGATATACAAAAACTTATATGTTGAGAGGGGGAGATAGACATACCTGACACCAGCGTCACCGACGATGCCAATGGCCATACCGGCCGAGAGGCCAGCAAGGCCACAAGCGAGACCAGAGGAGAGGTGGGCGTAGCCATCGAAGAGGTAATAGGACTTGGCCTTAGGGTTGATCCCGGTGCTGATGATCACGGCGATGATGAGACCATATATACCCAACACTCCCGCCATGACCACCGGCACGATCGACTTCATCACCAGCTCCGGCCTCATCACGCCCATCGACGCCACTCCCACCCCGCTCTTCGCTGTCCCATACGCAGCCCCCATACCTGAACCCAAAAAAAAGAAAAAAAACACAACCCGAGATCAAAACCCCTAGATCCACACCAACCGAACCCTAGATCCATTACCGAAACTCAATTATATATTCATATATGTAAGAATTTGATTACAGGAGAAGACGAGGGCGGCAGCAGCGCCGAGGAAGCCGAAGAAAGGGGCTGTTTCATCGCCGCTGAACACCGAAGACATCTTTTCTTCGCGAAATTGACGATCTGAGAAGATAATTTCCTTTATTCTTTAAGCGGAGGGTTTGCTCGCTGATGCTTCTGGATCTCGCACCTTCCTCAGCGGGCCAATGTCTTTTGATCTTCAGATTGTCTCAACCTTACGACGAAATAGTGGCTCGTAATTACAGAAACACCCTCGTCTGTACGTGACCGATGGGAATGAAAATCTTTCGGCTTTTATACATGATATTGGCCCATCTGACGAGGACTGGACGAAAAAAAAAAAAAACTCTTTTGGGCTTTTGCAATTTTTTTCCCGCTTTACAATGTAATAGAAGCCCAAGAAAAGATGGGCAACATATGAACTTGAGGAGAAATGCTAGGGATCCCGATAGTTTTCCCAAAATTTCCTTCCCGACGTCTTTGTAAGAGCATTTTCAGTAGTTTTTTCGTCATTTTTCTTACATTTAAGGATACAAACTACTTTTTGTTTTCCTCTGTCAAAATACACCCAATAGCTTCCCTTAATCATTCTCTATATCATTAAAATATTTATTTTTTTAATTATATTATATATATGAGAGGAGAGAGAATCGTAAGAGGAGAGAGGAGAGTGTAGAGAAGAGAGAAACGTTTCTTTTTTTTTTTAATTTTTTTTTTTTTTTTTTTTTTAATGATCATAAGGATTGCAATAGTAGAATCTTATACTTTGAGTTCTACTGTAGCGATCATCATGGTTGAAGCTCATTTAGGGAGTTTGCCGGATGACGTTTTTTACAATTTTTTAGACATATTCTTTACCCAAGGAACAAACTCCATTATAAAAAGTCTGCTGAGAATGCTTAAACATTTAAGCCTTTTGGGGTTTGGCCAACAAAAGAGAGAAATTCATAAACAATGAAAAAAAATTAAATCTCTCTCTCTGCTGCCCAGTGCCTCTCTCTTTCACTCTCTCTCACACACACTATGAAAAAAATTTCTCAGGCCAACCGCTGGGTTCTGGCCATTAAACAGGCTGAGGTTACTATGGCTGTTATTAAAATACCCAACTTTTCTTGTCGTCCCGTCTCTGGTTGGTTACTGGCTTTCTGTTTGGTTCTCGGGAAAGAATGAGAGAGGAGTTGAGAGGAAATGAGAGGAAATGCTTCCAAATGCTTAATGCCACTGTTTACGTTTATCCTTGTCTCTTTACGTTTTGCTGCTCTTTCTTCACTCCTGAAAGAAAAAGGAGAGGATACAGTAGGAGATCGTGCTTTGATTCCACTTATAGTTGAGGATTTTGAGAAGCTGCCACACAAACATTTTATGAGAATAATCTACAAGTTTCCTTAATGAAAACGTTACAAAATACCTGTCTATCCTGGTAACTATCCATTTTAGCTAGTTCCAATTTAGAAAATGAAATCGAGAAAAGGAGTTTCCCTCTGCAAATCAATTACTATATTTATCAAGTATAAGCATGACCCAGGTGGATCTGGCCAGACCCAGCCGTGGGTCACGGCGGTCCTCGGAATACGCCCATCAACCCAGCGCCGAACGCCATCCCGGGAATACGCACATAGCCACTGCACAAAGCCACCATCTTTCGGATCACGATGATTTTCCAGTTTGGGTTAGTTTGTTTTGTTCCTTCAAACATGGTAAGATTTCTTCAAGCTGGGTCCGGCCAGAACCCAGCGGCTGGCCTGAGAAAAAATTTTCAGTGCGTGTGAGAGAGAGTGAGAGAGAGAGAGGCATTGGGGCCAGCACTAGCAGATAACTTTTTTTCTCTGCTGCCAGTGTTGCTTGTGACTCAGAGAGAGAGATTTAATTTAATTTAATTTTTTTTCATTTTCTCTCTTTTGCCGGCCAAACCCAAAAAGGCTTAAATTTTTTGCTTTCTCGTGCAATGTGGCTGATTCCACGTAAATCGGGAGACTTCATTTGGGAAAAGTCGCCGGACGCGTAGCAGCTCTCGAACTTAATTGAGACAACATTCCTCACTATTTCAAAATAATATCTATTTTATGAACATAATTTAAAGTTTTGTATATTTAATAATGTACATAATTTTATATTATTTAAAACTTTTTTGAAATGTGTTAGTATTAACTTGATATACACTCTTAAATGCATCAACTTTTAATTTTGACCATAAAATGAATAATATCAATTTCATTTAAAATGAAATGAATATTATTCATGTGCTAGTCCTCCTATAAAAATAAAATAAAAATTGAAGTCTCAACAATGTGATCACCATTGATGTGCATCGTTACATGCTATAAAATCTAATATGAACCATGAAGTAATCCCTCTCTATTTCAAGTGAAATGAAGATAATCTTATTCCCATAAAAGAGCTCAAACATAATTGAACCATTTGTGTCCTAATAATTTGTGTTGAAAAATGCATGAAATACTACAGCTCATTTACAAATTCTGAAGACAATTTATGTGATATTGTCACGTCAATCACAATCAAATTTGATTATTTAGTGATTGAGATCAGGATCCCCTCCATTTGAGTGAGAAAATGAGAAACTCATTTTCTCTAATCTCAGCCCTTAGATGAATCTATGGGTTCAAAATATTCCAATCTCAAAACTCAAACACAAACACAACTACACATAATTTTATACCAAATTTAAATTAAAAAATTAATTAATTAATTAATTATTTTAAAAAAACAAGGGGTGGCTGCGAGGCTACCCCTTGGCCAAGGGGGTGGCCACGCGCCACCCCCAGATCTTCTGGGGGTGGCCGCATGGCCACCTCATGGGCTTCTGGGGTGGCGCGAGGCCACCCCTTGGCCATGGGGCGGCCGCACGGCCACCCCATGGCCTTCTGGTGGTGGCGCGAGGCCACCCTTTGGCCTTGGGGTGGCCGTACAGCCACCCCCATGGCCTAGGAGTGGCCTCGCGCCACCCCCAGCCACCCATGGGATGGCCACCGGCGAGCCGCCCCATGAGGTGGCTTCTCCTCCAACTATCATTTTTTAAAAATAAATAAATGTTTTTATTATTTATAACCAGGTGAATTGGGTTTATTTTTGTGTTCCTAGATGACTTTAGACCCTCGGATGTTTTGAATGGCTAAGATCTCAAAAAATGAGATTCTCCAATTGTAAGCAATTGGAGGGGATTCTCATCCTAGTGATTGACATAGTAGTAGACTTACAAACTCATGTAGCAGTCCATGTCAACAATAACCAAATTTAATTATTTAGTAAGTGATATACTAAGTGCCATGTGGACAATTATGTCAATCAGTAAGAAACTTGTAGTAAAAATTATAGTACGCATAGCAACATTAGTTTGTTTTGCTTGTCCATCATTTAAGTTGGTGTACACTACTCCGCTGGTGTAAGAATGTAAATTGGTTAGGAAGAGACCATAAGGGTAACTTGTGGGAGTGCAAAGATTGCACATGTCATGATCATCACCCAGGTTCACTAATATATTTCATGCAGACAGACTGCTGTTTGTAAATAAATAAACCAGCGCATGTGCATGATCAGCCATCCCTAGCAATGCCATCAGCTGGTGGGAATGGGAATGGTATGTATTAATCCATTTTGTTTTCCATTTGTGAGATTAGAGTGGAAAAAGTATTAAGGACATAAAGGCAAAGAATATGATCACCCACTAAAAGCACTACTAGTACTGATAGCAACAAGGCAAACAGGGTGGTAATGATGATGGTATGGAGGACCCCATTCTGTCCACAATACATGTGATGAGAAAGATGACATTCTTGGTATCATACAAAATTCACTGCATTGAATAGAATGATAAGAGTTTCAAATGCCAAGAAAAATGCACAGGAATTCATGCAACACACTATAAAGAACCAGATGATATGATCGATTTCACGAGGAGATCTGCCATCAATTTATGATACATTGATGATACGAGAATAAAACTTCCCTGAAAAGTTGGATATTATGTTTATCCTCGCTTATCAGAAGTTAAAATACAAGAAAAAGTACATCAAATTGCCTGCAAAAAGATGTTGAATTGCACCTGGAAGAACCAAAGAGCTGCACTTAACCCATAACCATTTTTGTAATCCTTCCTAGAGAAAATTTATATACACTTTGATGTAGATTGATAAGAACATCCAATACATAATTACCATTTAATCTTGACTATGATAACAATAATAAAGGAATGCCAACAATAAAATGTACAAATGAACCTCAAATGCCAAGGGTCCAACTATAATTAATTAGGTTGGGGAGCAGCAGCCCAAGTATTTGTCAGTGAAGATAGGAATTGCATCAAGAACTAAAACTTACAGGTGCAAACAAGTAATAAGGCAACACAAGGGCATACCTCTCCTGCATAAGACAGCCACAATATTTTTCCCAACCTAGCAACAAGCAAACAAATTAGTAAGCGGTAAGGTAAAACAGGACAATGGCTGAAAGAGAAGGGGTTAGGAAAGGGACATTCAAGTGACCTAATTTCGATACGTACATACGATTTGATGAAACTCGGCGTAAATAGTGCAATGGCAAAAAGTAACTGAAAGCCGATATTGAAGACATTATCTGATATACATTGTCAAATTACTTTAAATGATCATATAAGAAATAGGCACCTCACCTTATTTATGTAGATTCAAACGTCACACATCAAGTTATAGATGTCTTTAATTATTCATAAAGGTTGTTAGTAATATTTGGTACCCGACACACATCCATGCTCCCTCACATGTGCACACAAAATAAAAAACCAAAATCCAAGTAAGAGGAAGTCAAGGCCCTAGTAGAGGTCCATTGAATGCAAAATGCAATTCCTTTGCTCAAATTTTCGAGAAAAAAAGAGATGTTAGTAACTGATGTTCAACTTTAAAAATCAGAACAATATTGAAGTACTTCTGAAGGAATGGTAGAAAAAGGATCTGTATGCTAGTCAACACTAAAATATCCTAATCTGTACATATTGAAAAAAGAGAGGTCAAGAAAAATTGTCTAATCTAGGGGGATCCCAAACAAAAAAACAGGGTTTAACTTTTCACCCTAGGAAGTACAACCTTGACAGATGATGAACCAATTGCTGAAAGTAATCTGATCTAATCATCCTGTCCTGATGCCTGCAATCCAGATGATCCAAGCAATGATACTTGCGCCCATTTTGAATGCAAGTAGTGACACCAAGCCCAAATTGGCCTGATTATAATGTACTTCATCACCAACTCTTATCACATTGCATGAAGGCATGGGATCATGATCATGAGCAGTTTGCATTTAGGGCAATGCCAATTATGACCAAACAGGCCACCAAGAACCATCCCATTTCTTCCAAGGACCATCTGGATCATTAACAGCATAATAACATTTTGAATGAAGCACCAATAGAAGAACTTCCTATGCCCCACCACCACCATCATACGCTGCGAACTCCAGCAGAAACAAGGAACCAGACTTCTCCAAATCTTGTACATAAATGCACTAAAGAATAGGTGAATAATCCTTGGATCATCATGATTTCACATCTGACTTCACTGCCATGTGCCTCTCAATCAGTTTGTCCACAAAGGAACGGATCTGCAAGTTTAAACATCAGAGGACAGCTCAGAAGAAAAGAAGTACCAAAACATTACAAGATACCACTAAGTCTTCATTTATCTCAAAGATATAGCTCTATGGCAAGGTGATAGCAACAAGGTTACTAAGCAGCAATAAATGAAAACTATTGCAGAAACTTACTTCCATTCAAGCTAGAAAGAAAAAACTATAACCAGGTATGTTGTCAAATAAAAAGCGTCCAGTAGTTATCCAAAATTTGAATGGGAAGTTCAGTGTCCAAGCCAACCCCAATGAAAGTGCTCTCAGGCAGCAATGATGCAATTAATGGGAACCAGTGTAGATAGCGTGAATTTTGTCTATTTAAAAGAAGTAGAGGAAGAAAGTTCCCGTGGTAAATGGAACTAATGTTTAATAAAATACAAATGGAATGCACACCTTGTTCCTGCGCTTGAAATCTAGAAACTCTGAAACAGCCATGGCTTTCTCTGCATCAGTGGCCTGCTCCATGACCTGAAAATTGAACTAAGAAAGGTAAGATGGGGGGAAAAAAAGGCAGTTGCAACCTGTTTAACCATGTCTCATTATAATAAGTCAGCATTAGATTTTCAACATGATATAAAGTGAAAGAAAAAGGTAAGATGAAACATTGATAACCTTCGTTGCAGTTTTTTTCATAATTGACTTATATCCTTCCTTATCAATTTTCCTTGCTTTATAAAGGGGCATGAGCAATGATGCAACATAATCCACAACAGCCTGCTTAATGCGGTCTGCCCCTCGAGGATGATTTTTTACAGACTCCTTGTTTACTGTAACTTGTGAAACAGAACTCTCGTTTGCCAGTCTATCATGATTCCAGGTCGGAAGTCTCCAACTTGTGTTTGAATCCTCCTCGTCCTTTAGTTGCACAGTAGAACGAAAGAAATCAGAATCAGCTGCAGCTGCTTGAGATTGCCATCTGTCAATTGCATGATAGTCCTTTATCCCCACACTACCAGCTGCATCAACCCATGCTTTAGTATAAATACTGCTGTCCACAGCCACACTTTCTCCAGAGTGCTCTCTGAAGTTCAAATGGCTGGCATTTGAGTGGCTCCGCTGTGAGAGGTTATCCACTGAAACTTTTGAACTATCAAGGTTAACACAAGTAGCCGAGAAATCAACAGACCAGTTCCTGACTTTGCAGTTCCTAGAGTCTATTTCTGATATACAATCTTGTCTTCCCAAAACACCACCAGACCACTTCCTTCTAGTATCATACTCATCCACTTGAGCATATTGATCCCGTCTAGCAAATTTGTGAAATGACGGTATTTTAGGAAGCTGCAGCAACGTGCTACACTTGGCTTCTGATGATGCATATGCCTGCAACATAAACCAACACTAAATTCCTCCAGAAACATAGTGAACAAAACAGAGAAAATAGAAAAAGATTCATGAAGGGAAAGAAAAAATAAAAACAGCTTATGACAGACCATGCGGCTGCAGAAATGTAGTGCTATGGCACTTATGTCATCCATTCCATGTAAATACAAACATAATCGCATGCTATCCTAACCCACAATATACTTGGTTCATAATATCAACATAAGAAAAGGAAGGGCAGCATCCCACTGCATTCTTTTATGTAAGTAAAAGAAATAATGGCATCAACAGTCCAGACTAAATGAAATGGCTGTGTAGTTAAAGTCTTACTGCTAATCAAGGGTCAACCTTTATATTCAGATTTTCCAGCAATTTACACAAACTTGATACCAAAAGTAACTCTCAAAACCTCAACATAATACTGGAAAGTCATACTTAATGTGCAAAACGAAATAATGGGACACAGTTCATACCATGAACATCACATTTTCTGGGCACACTAATAAACATTAGAAAGAACGTAAAGGTGAGAACACAAAATAGGTGTTCAAAGGCACTGTAGCAAATCAAAAGAAACAAACCTCAGCAGCTGCAATTGCTGCAGCACGGGCTTCTTCTGCAGCAGCAAAGGCAGCCCGTTCTTCTTCAGACATAGCAGTGTTGTTGTCCTCCAGCTCAGTATCCCGTGCACCTATTGAACCTTGGGACCTTGATGTCAACTCCAATTTTGAGTCATTTGCAGTTTCACTTTTGACTGCTTTGCCATTCACTCTCCTCACATTTGCATTGGAAGGCAAATGACTTCCAGCAGATGCAGGAACCTGCAAGCTTCCTTTATTCTCCAACGCACCATGATGTGAGTGCAGAGGCGGCTTTCCCAATACTGGATCTTTAAGAGATTTTCGCTTCGCTGAATCTACAACAATTCCTTGCCTTGATAACTTTAATCCACCATTAGAAGCTTTTTCCTTGCGGAAGACTTCAAGCCACACGTTAACCAGCTGACTTGCTATTGCGCGTATATCACGGCTAGTATGCACACAAACTTTTTCTTTCACAGTTCTCCCTATGCCTACATCAACATTATCAACAATTAAATAATAATGCAATAACATGAATTAAATACTTCTAGAATATGAGTTCATATCAACACAAATCCATACAAACACAATCATATGGGTGCTTTTACACAATATTTTAAGAAAGAATGGCTTACAATGAATCCTAATTAAAGTTTCATAACAAAAAATTTCATGCCAAAATTATATTCCAATTACTTCAGCATGCCCCAGTTTAACACTTCAAGTAGAGCTTGAATATTCAGAGAGCTAATTTTAATGAAACTACATAATTGTTCTTCTGTACTTTGTTGTTTTTTTCAGTTGAACATGTGAATGATTGTCTCAGAGAACTTTATCACCCTTCCAGGAACTTTCTTCCAGAAAAAGCCTAAGATGACAGAACTTATAATTTTAAATCAGCATAAAACTAAATCAGCCTTTTCTTTTATTATTTTTCACCAGACACAACTCAATAAAGGTATGCATATGTGAATGCTGCAAACAAAACCAGAATGATCCATGATCAATCCATACCTGATGAGCGCACAGCCAGTAAATCAGTTGAAACAAGCACAAGTAGACGAACACAGTGCCGCAACAGTTGGGTACCGTCCTTCCCCATTGAGTCCTATCAAAAGTCCAATAGTATAGCATCAGAAATTTTGTTTAAGTATAATTAGCATTTGATGCTGTCAAAGTGTCAACAGCCAAAGAAATATATATGCGAATGAAAATTCCACATTGCCATTCATCAAAAAACAAAAGAATAATACACTAGGGAAGCCAAATAATACCAGTATCCATGAGTTGAGTGTAGTAAGCCCTCCTTTGGTCCCAGCAAAGGATTTCAAGGTTTCAACAGGAAGATCCAACAACTCTTTGGCCACATGCAATCGTCCTGCAGTGGTTTTTGCATTAAAGAACATCTCCTGTAGTAAAGCTTCCCTTGTCAAAATCCGAGCTCCATCCAAAGAGTTCTTGTAGAGGACATTAGAAAGCTCAACTGCATCAAGTCTCTTTGTTATGTCTCTGACTTCATCCCTCTCAAAGTCACTATGTCTATGTGCAGCCTCCATTGCCTCTACTTCTGCAGTGTAATCATTTCCAGTGCTCAATATGTCAATTATGCGCACTGCTTCCCGTAGCCCACTCATCATAGCACCACCAACTGTGTCAGGATGCTCCTTGCAGGTGGCTTCACCAGCAAAAAACAAACAGTTCTCTACAGGCCTGCCCAATAAATCATAATCTTCCCCAGATGCTCCAATAGCAACATAGGAGTAAGCACCATAGCTATAAGGATCCCTGCCCCAGTCTGTCACTACTGATGCAACCGGATTGGGGACTGAAGCCTCCCCAAAAAGTTTACGGAGAACCATTAATGCATGGTTTACATGATCAGATGAGCTCATATTTTGGCCATCTATAGCTGCCTTACCAACCACCAAAGCTATAAGAACAGGAGCCCCAACTGTTTTTCTGACATTCCAGAACATAAAGCATTGGCCTCTCTGATTTGTTACCTCCGCCGTTGCTCCAAAGTAATCCACAGAATCATTCCAAAACACTTCTGGAAACTCCAAAACTACTTTATTAAGAACTCCAAAACCAAGCCGTTGGATAGAAGAATGTTTCCATTGGGGTAAAGGTGGGGAAAACTTTATGCTTTCTGTTTTCAAGCACCCAAGTGGCACTGTAATCAGGACAGCATCTCCCAAAAATTCACTGCCATTGGAAGTAGATACTTTGACTCTATAACTCTGACTACCATTACTTCCAGGGTCCTTGGTGCCATATGAAACATCTGTAACCACATGGTTCAAGTGAATGGGAAGTCCTTCTCCAAGAGACTCAACAACAGTGCTGTAACCACCTTTAATCATACAATGAGCTCCCCCAAATCCTCCATAAACATCATCTTGGTTCCAGTAGGGAAGAGATACTTGCTTAAGTGGAGCAGCACACCCATATTCTAAATTAGCAAGATGCCAATCCATAACCCTCCGCTCCAGAGGACTCAAAATCTCCTCTTTAGAACAATTTATATCTGGAAAACTGCTGTCAACGGCAACTTTTTTGGAATCAAAGAAAGCATCTACAGAACTGTGCAGTTCAGTTTCTTCACTATTTGTTCCTGATCGTGCCGAACGACGACTCTTAAGGGCATATTCTAAGCCATCCTCAAGAGACATTCTCATCGCAAGTTCCCCCTTTTGGGCAACGAGCAATACCATATCATCAAGAAGACTGTTGTATTCTGCTTCCAAGGCTTCATCCAGATTTGCAGGAACTTTTTGACCTGTAACGATATCATAAAGAGGGCAATCACTGTTTAATATAGTCAACTCAAGGCCCAACTGTGCACAAACCAATGAGGAAGGATCCGGTCTTCTTTCAGTGTCCACATCAGCCTCAACACCAGTAATAATGCTAGCACCAAGATCCACCGGAACAGAGAGAGATGAGCGATCTGTAAAGACACGACCGCCTATCCTACTCCTAGCTTCAAGAAGAGTTACAGAAAAGCCCTGCCGTTGCAAGTGGCGTGCAGCAGTTAAACCAGCAGGACCAGCTCCTACAACAATGATTTTCTTTCTGACCTCTGAATCCCATTGCGGAGAGCCATTCACCACAACATGATCATCTGAGGAAGATTGAATGGTATTTGAGTCATTCATTAACTCAGGAATGATGACAGGGAATGTTCCACCATCCAGTGTTTCACACAATGGACCTGTACTTAGAACAGGCATATTGAACAATCTGCCAGGTAGTTTTGTGTTAATGCTACCATTTTCTGGGTAATCATCAGCTAGGCATTCTTCACGTTCTGTTGCATCAGATAATTCAAGTGCAGCAGGAGTACCAAGGCCCCTACCTTTAGTAGCTTCAAGCATCTGATTTTCATTTTCAGGGATAACGTCACTCTTTGCCTCCATTGAAGTTTCAGAACTCTTCGCCTGACCAACAATAAAAGAAACTCCATCCTCCAAATCCGCAACTGAAGCCCCAGATTTTTCCTCAATATTTTTTCCTTTTAGAAGCTGATAATTATGCTTAGCACTAATTTCTCCTTTCTCCTTCTCAGTAGCAATTCCAACATTTATATAACCCTGTCAAAATTTTCTAAGCATTAATTATGAACATGAAACAAGCCATATACAAAGAATAATTTAATCCCTCATAATATATATAACACAAATTGCTGAAAAGATAATAAGCAAAAGAAGAAATGACAAAAAGACATCAATTTTGACACAAAACATAAGGGAAAAATATTAAAAAAAAACCCTCAAGTTAACAATCGTTTGCGATAGAGCCCCACAATGTTCAAAAGGTACTAAAGTAGCACATCAAACTACCAAAATGTATAAAAAATGCCACTTATTTTTTTATATTCCTATAATACCCCTATTCTTTTAAATAATTAAATAATTACAAAAAAAAACAATATTTTTAAAAGAAAAAAAAAAAACCAATGGGCAAATAAATACAAAAAAAAAAAAGTTTTTTGGAATAAATAAATAATTAGTCACTGTAGTTGGCACAAATTACAACATATGAAAGTAAAATCAAAGGTTCCTAAGATATTCCAAAAAAACTATTTAGTCTCTAGAGTCAAATTATGTTTAATTAATATGACGAATTCTGTTAAATGTGACGTCAACGCCAATAAAATTGGCGACATGTGTCATTCTTATATATATATAACTTTTTTTAAAAAAAAGGAAAGCCGCCCCTTTCCTTTTTTTCTTTTTCTTTTTTAAAAAAATAATTTTTTTAGTTTTTTATTTTATAAATTTTTTATTTTAGTTTTTAAAAGAATAAGGGTATTATTGGAATATAAAAAAATATGTGGCCTTTTTGATACACTTTGGTAGTTTGATTGGCTACTTTAGCACATTTTAAACATCGTGAGACTCATTTAAAACGGCTGTTAGTTTGTAAGGCTTTTTTATATTTTTCCCAAAACATAAATAACAGTTGATAAACTTTAGAAACAAACTTACACTCTGATCAAGAAACGCATAGATCTCCCTAATAAGTGTAGCACGTGGTGGCTCGTCCTCAAAACGAGTATCAGATACCCCACAGTCAGAAAGTGGTAAAATACGGCTAACATCTTTACTCCAAAGACCTAATATCTGATTCCTGCATTACACCAGGGGATTTCAAATAAAAATTAAAATATAAATAATCTAAAAATAAACTTGGATATCTTTTTGTACGGGACCTATTTATGCTCATCCTCTTGCCGCAGCATCGAGCCACTAAACATGATCCCTTAAATAAACAGGCTAGCAACGCCAGAATATAATAAAAGAGTGTCATCAGAAAGACTCTGGTTTCCAGCTACAAGTGTCCACAGTCTCTTTACAAGTTTCATTCCTCAATGCTATAATAAAAATCTAGGAAAGTAAATCCAGTTGAAACTTCATTACATCAACAAAGGTTCAACTTCTAAACCAGTTTTCAACCAAAAAATGGGAGCAGCGTTACCTCCACAGATTGATATCAGCATATTTCCAAGTTAGGTGGTTGGGAAACAATAGAGCAAAATTTACTTTCTTTTTCTTTCCTTTTTCAGTGGTTGGTTACCTGAATAATATAAAATGAGTCTTATGGAATTCAAAATTAAGGGAATCTCCACTTAATCCTATGGCACCCAAAAAAAATGACTTTTGGCCATGGTTATAGTATACTCATACAAAAATAACAAGGGTTCACAATAACATCTACCCACGGTGCCTTCGTGTGAAAGATGGTGCCTTTGTATCTATTGTGGTGTATATGGAGGGAAACAAATGACAGAATTTTTGCAAACCGCAAGAGGACTTTGGAAGAGATTGAAGCTTTATTTTTCTTTACTTTGTTGTGGTGATTAGTTACCATGATTCTCTTGTTCTTTTTTCTTCTTCTGCCTAGGTGTTTTCTTATGTACACTTCCTGTGTATTTGGGGGAGCCTATCACTTTTAATAATATCTAGATTACTTATAAAAAAAAATCTACCCATACCATATCAACCACATACAAGGTAATGCATATATAACAGAAAATAAAAAGGTGTTTCTTCCTCTTTTTCTGTTAAGTTACTACAGATTAGTCATTAAGAATTTTAAGCAAAAACTTTAGGAATTAAATTGGATAATATAAATAAACAAATGTATTTTATTGAAAATAATTACCAATAATAATGATGAGATACTCTTCCAAATTGCAGAAAAAAAGCAATTTCTACAAGACAACATCCAAAAGCAACTCTGCACTCAGTGTAAAGCCAGGTTTCAGAAATAATAATTTACCTGCACTCCAAAAATTCCTGAAGCCCACCTTTGCGCTTCAAGACCTCCTTGAATTTAATCTTCTCAACTGGACCAGCTGCATGAGCTTTCAGTCCAGCTGATACTGCTGCTGCACCACCGTTTTCAGCCTCTGCACCAATATTTGAAGAGGTATCGCACTTCGCTCTTGTTCTAAAAGAAAGGTCACTATCTACAACACCTTGACTTTCAAGAAAACCTTGCTCATGTAACAAAATATCCCAATCGGCATCCCCCTCATAAGCCATGTCTCCATGCCTATGCTTCTTAGGCTTGCGCACAACACGCTGGACAGCTGATAGCTTTTTATCTTTGTTTTCACAATCAGGCACAGATATTGCATCTTCTGGGTTATCTTCATTTTCATCCCCGTAAGCCTCCTCATTGACTGAAAGATAATCATGGCCAAGAGCACAAATCCCTTTCGACACATCATCAGAAGGTTGATTTTGATGTAAAGTGGAGCTGCACTTTTGCATGGAGGGAAAGGACTTATTCGGATCAAGACAAGTATCTGAAATTTTTTCCTGGTGATTCAACTGAACAGCAAGCCCTGATTTGTGGGCTCCAGTAGAAGTGATAGTCCTGGGAGATAACCGAACATCAGATACCATAACATGTTCCTTTTGCAGGAAATCTGAAGCAAGATCTGGCTCCTCAGTGCAAGTATTAAGACCATCACCACCACTGCAAGTTTCTCCCATCTTCAGGCGGGGAGAGGAGTTATGAGAGACACATTTGGATGATACCTCCAAAACTGTCTCAGAAACTGAATTAAAAATTTCATTGGGAGTGAATTTACATGATTTGTTCAACAATGCATCATCATAGTTAGTCACCAAAATTCCTGTTCCAACCAAAGAAGAGGAAATTTCAAGGTCTGCATTTGATACGTGCATTGTTGGAACACCCACTGAGTGTTGCATCAATGATTCTCTAAACCCCCTGTTGGGCTCACCCTTGCCAAACTCATACATTTCTTCCATCTTTTCTGGGCCAGAGATAGAATTTGGCATTTTTTCAACATCATGCACCAGAGTGCTTGTGTCAACTGTCGAACAATGCTTTAATCTATTCTTAAATGTCCGAGTTCCCATCACAGCCTTTTGGCTAGGAGCAGAGATACTTTCCTTGATTTGAACACAAGTAAAATCTCCATCACAAACTTGATCCGAGCTATCATTATCCACTTTAGATCCCTCTTGAGCATTTAAACCACAGGGTTCCTCTGTAGCCTCATCTTGAATTCCTTTAGAAGTAGATCTTGAAGATGGTGAAACTGGAGATGGATCCTCTAAAATAAATTTGGAAGATCTATCATGTCTGCTTTCACGGGGTCTAATAATCTCTTCTTTATTAGAGGAATCAGAAGTAAGCCTCCTAGTTGAATCATCATTCTCTTCTATGCAGTCAGAAACCTCACAAAAGCTGCCATCTGGTTTTTTATTTTTAGATTTCAAACTATTGCAGTCCAGTTTTGAGGCGGAACCAGATCTAAGTCTCCTTAAGGTCACAGGCTTAGAAGTCCCTGAAACACTTTCAGAGCATGGACTGAATCCATCATCCTCCAAAGTCTGAGCATCTCTTTTCTGCTTTAAACTTGAAGATGCCAAAGATTTCCTAATCAAACCAGATTGTGCCTTGCGAACAAATGCAGATAATGAGTCTTCCAAATGTTCATCCACAGACCGATCAGGACCTTCCACAGACCACATACCAGACTCCTGCTCCCTCAAAGAATTACACCCAGAGCCCAGAGACTCTAAATCATTATCAGAAGTGACATGACCATCTATTGTTCTTGCTGTCAAATTTATCTTGCGACTCTTCACTTTCCCTTTACACTTGTATTCTACCCCTACATCCATAGTCATATCAGAACCATCATCACCCGTTACGCGAACTTTCTCCACAACCTTTGATATTGATTTTTCATCGCATTCCCTATCCTCCACAGGCCCACTCAACGATCTATCCGAAGAATCCGCCACATTCAAAGAAGAACTGCTTCCCCTAATAATTCCATACCCACTATCTTTCTTTGGACCCTTCAACTTCTTCTTGAAACTCGCCAAGGTATCATCCATTCCCCCCAAATCCTCGCTCTCAACCTCCAATCTCTCTTCTCTAACCTCAACCTTCTTGCCCCCTTCACCACCACTCTCTGACCCCGACTTTACCTTCTTAGGATTTCGAGGTCTCTTCAACCTGAGCAAAGACCCAATTGGCTCATCGTCATCCGACTCAACCGGCTTCGATCTTTTCTTAGACCCAGATTTCTTCTCTTCCCCATCCATTTTCTTAGCCCTAAAATCCAACAAATCCTCTATTAAGCCCTTTATTAACCCTTAGCCCACCTTCAGTGCCCAAATCAACACGCAATGATCTGGAATGTGAAACATCTTCCACATAAAAAATTCAAAGCTCATGTTTCGTATAAAACTCGTCCTTCAACTACTTAAAGCAATCTAATCAGGCAAATTGATGCCAACCCAAATTCCCCAACACCATCACAGCCCAAAGACTCACCAACACATGGAATAACAACAATTCCTTTATCAACCCTCTGTCAAGAAATGAGTTCGCAGCAAGTATTGTCAATAGCTTTTCTCTACTTCAATCAATCAATTCAATGGAAACGAAAAAAAGAAAGCCCTAGGGTTATTCAACAGAACGACAAAACCCTAAAAGAATAAGTTATAAACACAGAGAGAGAGAGAGAGAGAGACAGAGAGAGAGAGACAGATTGGGATTTCAGACCTGAGCGCTTTGAAGCTCTAGCTATGATGGCATTAATGGATTCGTCAAAGGAAGTGAGGTGCGCACGTTAGCGTTGCGTTTGAGGAGTTGTGAAGGTCGCCTCTATAAGCTGCACCGCACCGATGAGTGGAAAAAAAATCAAAATTAATGAAATTGGAAAATTATAAATAGAAAATAACGACCGTATTGACGAGGGCTTTTTGGCCCGACACGATTCGCGTGATGGGAGACACAGAGAGAGAGAGAGAGGGAGAGAGACGAAACGTTTCGTCTTATGACACAGACTACAAGTACAAAGGCTCCAATTTGGCTCTGTTTGGAATCTAATCCCAGGCCTTTATTGATGGCCAGTGGTGCCACCTTCACTATCAAATCCCTAAAAGGCTGAACCAATTAGGGGAGATTTCTGTAGTCTAAAACCAAGCAAGCATAATCCCTAAAACCAAGTGAGTTTATTATTATTAATATTATTATAAAGTGTTACACAATTGACTTTTGTATATATTTATCTGAATGATGAAAAATGTTGTCATTACATTACTATGCCTTTTCATAAGCTGCATTATTACATGTGGATCAGGTGCATGCAATACTAGCAGTTCATATTTACGCCATATTCGGAGCGGATAAATTATTATGCTCTATCTATGTAAGCAATATTTTAAACTATATTTTTAATATACTTCAACCAATAAAAGAATGATAAATATACTGTTTCTTTTTAATAATCGTTGAATTACTACATTGAATCAGGAGTTAAATATTAAAATTACTAAAAGCCATGAAATATAAAAATATCCAACAATAATAAACAATCAAAACATTATACCATGTTGTTGGGAAAGAGGGCATACAAACACCTTCACAATGTACTAACTTTGGTGCATACTATTTAATTAGATGACCCGTTTTCATATTGTGTTAAAAAACATTCATATTTTTTCTTATTTTATATTTTCTATCAGAATTAGGAATGGCAGAGACCCTTTTTATAATGCTCATTCATCGTTGATGTACTTGAATAGGAAAAATAAAAAGAAAAAACTAATTTTTGTATACAAATGCACATCAAACTTTGTATTTATTCATCCCGATTTGTTTACTCTTTTTTTAAAAACAAAAACAAAAACAAAAAATTCCCAAAAAAAAAAAGAGTTACAATGTTATATGAGTAATGTTATATTATCTCAAAATTTGTCTCTAATTAGTAATTTCCGTATAAATTAATCATAAGTTTACAAGTACATTTCCAGGCGAACGCCAAAAACGACACCGTCTCTTTCGCTTCTTTCTCTTCTTCCTCTTGAACGCTAAACTCACTCCGCCCGGGCTTCTCAATAAAGCATTAAATTTCAGTGACTCAGAGGATCTCAGAGCTCGAAAAGCGAAAATGAGCAAGAGGCCACCGCCTGATCCCGTGGCGGTGCTCAGAGGCCATCGCGCTTCTGTCATGGACGCTTCTTTTCATCCTTCTAAACCTTTACTCTTCACCGGGTATGATCTTTATACATACATATCTATATATGTGCACGTTTGGTTCCTTCAAATTGAAGTTCGTGTTTTTTTTGGGGGGAAATTTTGTATCTGGTGGCAGTTCTGCGGATGGTGAGTTGCGAATATGGGACACGGTCCAGCATCGGACGATATCATCTGCATGGTAGTCATATATTACTTCTGTATTTATGTTTTCAATTGCGTTTTTTGTTAATGTTATTGACTTGTTGAGATGTGTGTTTTGTGTGTATGTGTGGAATGAATGGTTGCAGGGTGCACAGTGCGGCGCACGGGATTATTTGTGTTGCTAGTAGTCCTTTGATAGGAAGCAACAGAGTTATAAGGTGCTTTGTTTCGTATTTGCTTGTTTTGTGTTAATATTTGCTATTTATATTTGTAATTATTGTGATCTTAAGTGGGTTTTTGTGAAGCAATGGTTGTGTTATGTGTGTTCTGATTCGTGTAGCCAGGGTAGGGATGGAACTGTGAAGTGTTGGGATATTGAAGATGGAGGACTGTCCCGGTACGCAATGGATTTAATGCTTTCTCATTGAAATGTGGTGAATTGTTGCAAAATATCTTATTCTGATCATGAGTTGTGCACATGCTTTGTTGAGTGAATGTTGTACATAAATTAAGCCTAAAGTGGCGCAATATGTTTAGATGTTAGGTTGTGCACCACAATCAAGCATCAAAGGGATGTTATTTGAGAAGATTCTAGGGAGTCTCATTTGAGAAACATCAGGAATCTATTCTTCCCAATCAAGAGAGAGAAGAAACCTATCAATTATGAACCAAGATGGAAAATTATGATTATTGGACCACATGAAGTTCCCGCCTACAATAGGGAATGCCCATAAGACCCTGATCAAAGATGAATTCTGAAAATTGCAGCATAATTGGGGATTGTTAGGCATCGCCTGATCTCTCACTCGGATATCGAATAACATTAAAAGTACCCCCAATACACCATGGCAACTCCCACCATGTTTTATTGATAGATGCAGCTGTACGAAATTTTATGGGCATGTCTTATCAATCTTCCTCTAGCTATTATTCATCTTCCCTCATTAGGATTAGTTCTAAGTATTAGGCGTAAAAAAAAAATTCTGCATTTTTTTTTCTTTTCTTCTTTTAATGAGTATTAGCAATGAGTTCTTCAGCATAATATTATCCTGAGGCTGTTAAACTCCTGCTTCAATTCTTGACAGAAATCCTTCACTTACAATCAAGACAAACACTTATCACTTTTGCAAGCTTTCCGTGGTGAAGATGCCTTCTGCTTGTGCACCACAAGCTGAAGGTCCTAATTATCATCATGAGATGGAGGTTAGGGAAACTGTTGACTCAGAAAGTATGGATGATAGCAGGGAAAAGGCTCAAGGAAGTCTAACAGAGTGTTCCAATGCTGTTAGAGGTTTGTTCAAATTGACAAATTTGTTCATCTACTTTATACTTCTTTTTTCCCAGGTGTCAAGACTTATCAAGACTATCACTAATAATTCTGGAATTTTAGTTTTGGTTCAAGATATTTATATTCAAAGTTGTAATATTACTTTAGGTTGGAATGTAAATCTGATATGATTGGATATTAATTAACGAGATGTAGTAAGTTCCTGTTTGCTACATATATTATCTTTTATGCAGCATTCTGCACTGCTTGTTAATTTTATGTATATGAGTTCAGTTAATTATCTAGTCGTACAAAAGAGAAAAAAAAATTGCTGCTAGAACTCACTCTGCATTACTTGGAGGTGTAGCATTATAGGCTCCTCCTTCATTTCCTACACAATTGGTGGGAAGCAGAATCTGCAAACAGAAAACTCCCAATCCTTCTATAAATCCTAGAAAACTCTTTAAGAGTTATTGAAAAAATCTCCCTAAAGTATTTTTACTGATAAAATTGATAATTAGAGACAATTGGTAGGCTAGACTGACCTTATGGTGCTTAAATAGAAGTTAGGGACACAGCCCTAAAAGAAAAATTACAAAGCTAGCCTTAGTTAAAATAATTGAGAACTCTCTCGAACGAACGTTTCACTCTGACTGCCTAGTTTGGTTTTATGATTATCAATTTGCTAGATTGTGGGAAGCCACATGTAATCTGGACTGCATCAGCCAGCCTCATTTGTTACTGGTTTCTTGGTGGTTCTATACTTGTTTTGGTGTTTGTTGCTCCAGGATACCATTCGTAGATTATCAATTAATAAAATTCTTTTAATCAGAAGTTACCCATGCTGAAGGACCAAAGTATGTGGCTATAGCAGGAGAGCAATCACATGAGGTCGATATGCAACTTTTGATTATTTGCTTGTTTATCTATCTCATATATATATAATTTTTGGGTGCCTATTCCTTATTAATTTTGTGTGGATGGTATCCAAAGGTTGAAATTTGGGATCTGAATACTGCGGAAAGGTTTGCACGGCTACCTCAAAAGTCAGTTGGTGGCTCCCCAAATGTTTCAACTAGTGAGAGAGGTCTGTATCTGACCTGATGGTATATGTCTTTTGACTTATGGTATTGGTATTCTTAATAGTGGTTTGGGTACCTCAAATTTATATTTTAACTATGCTGAACAGTGCTATCATATATGTACTTACCAAAAAAAAAAGAAAAAAAGTGTTATCATATATGTTCCCTCATCAATTTGATTTTTTTAAAAAAATAAAAAGATTGGACAAGTATTTCAGAATTTGTTGACTTGAATATGACAAATTGTTGGGAATGTTCACATGCATGTGGAGCACGTGCAGATGAATATATGTATGTGTGTGTGTGTGTGTTGGGAATAATTTTCTTTAAAAGCTCTTCTTTCCCAGGTTTTCTTGAAGCTATTCATCTTGTCAATGTTTGGGCCTCTGTGAGGCTAGAAAGTGATGATATTCCTTTACTAAGGGCCTTCTATAGGATTTTGTTCGCTGAAGAAGCCTGGATGCAGAGTTGGGTATAGTGCTGTCCTTCCCAAATCGCAAGTCCCCCTGTGGAAATAACGAAAGGAATTAACCTGCACACCAACAGAAGTAGTAACTTAGTTGGAAAAAAAATTTACATCTTTTTTGTTTTTTAAGAAGAAAAGAACGAAATGCAAAGTGAAACAGTTTAGATGGTTGTTAGATCTCTAGATGAACAAAATACTTTGACTATGATTGGTATCACCTGAGATGTTTGTCAGTTTTTTAGCAACACGTGTCATTGGACAACTGTTTATTTTTATACTCATCACTTAAGATTTTTGAGTGGCATTCCTCTTTAAATTTGTTGATGGCTCATATATTGCTTCTTGCTATCTTCTTTGATAGGCTTATTCTTCACTTTGTATATTTCGATTTGTTTCAATGGAATATCCATTTAGTATGTATATATTTTTTTCATATATTTTAATTATTGGATTAATTTATGATATGCATTATTTAGCCCTATTTTGTCAATGAAGAAAATCTTTTCTTTTCTTTTAATGCTTTGGCATGTAACAATGTTACTCGGAAGGGATGTGCATGGCGGTTCAGGCATATTTACCATCTGAATCACAGGGATTCTTAAATGTCTTGGCTGGGTATCCTTCTTATCTTTCTTGCTCACCTTCTATTGTGAATGTAATTAAGCACCTATCAGTTTAGCAACTCTAGAAGCTTGCTAAAATTTATATGTTAACTCTTAAAGAATATGAAAGGTTCTGTAAACATCTTGAGTTGGCCATATCTTAAAACTTGATGATGCTTGACTCTGCATAATCTACTGGTCTTTTCTATGTTGTCAGATCAACTTGTTTTCACCGTTTTCTGTTGCCAAACTGCAAACAAATTATTTTCCAGGTGTTCTTTTTTTTTTTCCTCCTTTTTGTACCATTTTTCCAGAGGTTGTATCTTAATAAAGTTGTTCAGAGATGTTGAATTAGTGAAGAGGAGAGAGAGAGAGAGAGAGATAGAGGAGAAGAAGAAGAAGAAGAAGAAGAGGAACGGCCCTTATTGTGGGAATTCTTTATGCTTATTATAGTTATCTCCATATCAAGGGTTGGTCATTATTCCGTATGTTTACTAGGTGTTTGGATGGAGTTCTATTTTAAGCTAGAGCATTTTGAATGTTGTATGTGTTTTAATATGTTAAAGCTGCTCCCACCAATTAGCATCAGCTTAAATTACGCTTCCCCCCCTTATAAGCATAAGGTGGAAGCTAAGGTGATGGATTCAAGATCCATTGGGTGCTAACTTTCCAATCTAACGCAACTATTAAAGTTGCTCCCATGCAGAAGAATTTTAGATACAAAGTTAGCTAGCAAAAGCTTCATTGTATGTTTTATGGAAGTTGGAATGACTTACGAACTTTACCCATTGATTTATGTCTAATATACTGTTGCTTTAACCTTACCAGGCCAATTTTGTCTTTTTGGAAACCCAAGTTGCATATATCCTCCCCGTGTAGTTTTGTGGGATTTTTACTTTGAAATGTGCATAGGATTTGGTGAAGTTTATGTATGATTACCAATTGCAATCCATGGACAAAACTGTGTAAATTGCCCAAAAGGAGTTCAATTTATGTAATTCTTTTCTTGCTAAATAAATTGAGGACGGGAAGGGAGAATGAGGTGATTTACATAACATAATTGTGTTGCTCTGTTAAATGTGGCAGTTATGAAGACGGTTCCATGCTTTGGTGGGATATACGACATCTGGGAATTCCTGTAACTTCTGTAAAGTTTCATTCTGAGCCAGGTGTGGGACCCTCTCTATATTTGGAAAATGCCCATGTATTCTTCCTCATTTTTCCCTTCAAAGCAAATTGTGATCCATTGGGTATTCTACACACAGTTCTAAGCATATCCATTGATGAGTCATGTAGTGGGGGTATCACAGGAGCTGCCGATGACAAAATCGTGATGTATAGTCTGGATCACTCCATGGTAAACCACTTGTTCATAAGTTCATCATACTTGTTTTCAGTTTGTTTCATCTCCTGTCACAGCACATTGGAGCATATTGGCAATATTGGACCGAAATGGATGGACATATTCTGCTTCTATAGACAAAATATTCATGTAGCCTAGTACTGACTTTGTTGTTCTTCAAGAGTTAATTCAATTCATAGAGTTATGTCGCAATATGTGAAAAGTAGTGTCAAATTGATAGTGATGTGTCTTCAATTGATTATTTCAGCAAAACATATCAATTTAATCCAAACCATAAGCAGATATAGTGTAACTTTTCAAAAGTCAAGGAGGTGAAGTGTAATTAGGCCAAACCACAAGGAGGTAAATTTTGAGTTGTCCTTTTCTTTTCCTTTCTCTCTCTTCTTTTCTTTCCTATTTATGACGTTGGCGATATTTAATTTCAAAAAATAGTTGGTGTTGTAGTAACAGGTCTGCATCATTAATAGCTAGTAGACTTGACATTGGAACAAAGTGATAGGCTGTTTTTAAAATTCGAATATGTAAGTCAAATGATAATAATCATGTTAAGAAGTGGTTGCAAAATAATAAAAGATGAATAGTAAGTTCTTTGAGATAATATCTGGTTTTGGGGCATGCGAAAGTCACCAGTTTGATGTTCTTTATTCATACATCATACATTTATAAGCATGGATCAAAACAAGAAAACAGTTTCTTCTTTGTTTCTGTATGATTTTGCTTATCTGTTTATTTTGGTGACTTCATGGTCATATCTTATTTAATGATGATTTACCTTTTTGCTTTTTTCTACTAATCAAAATATTTTTTTCTTACTTCATGTTATGGTGTGCCTTGTATAAATAGGGCTCTTGTGTGGTCAAGAAAGAGATTAGTTTGGAAAGAGCTGGTATAGCAGGCACCTCAATTCGACCAGATGGCAAAATTGCTGCTACTGCTGGTTGGGATCACAGGTTGCTAACAGTTTGAAATGAAATGAAATTTAAAACAACATTGAAATGAAATTTCTCATATTCACATTCTTTCCTTTTGTTCATTTGTTTTGCAATCAACTGATGCTTAATATGATTTTGTGGTATGCAAATCAGTCTCAGAAAGATGCCTTTTGTTATATTGGCTTGTCATTAAAATTTATGCTTCTTAAGTTCTCTCTTTTTACCTGTCCACAGAGTAAGGATATATGATTACCGCAAAGGAAAAGCTCTGGCAATATTGAAATATCACCATGCTACGGTAAGCCATCTCATATTTGTTTGTCAGTACAAGAGACGAATATAAAGATATTCCTTTTTCTTTTTTTTCCCTTAAATTTTAACATTCAGGTTCTCCTTTTTAACATTAAGAAGTTGAATACAATTGGTTGTGGCCTGTATTCTGTTTCTTTATATTCCGTGATTTCCTGGAAAATGCATACTTATACAACTTAGATGTTTCTTGGTTTCAATATTGTCCTTTCATATTGGGGCCAATGAGCTCTAACTAGGACTGCTAATTTTTAACACAGCCTGCAAACTTGATATGAATTCAAAACAAAATTGATGAATTAAGGTTGAAGGATTTAACCCGTTTAAGTAAATGAGTCGGGTTAGGGTTGACATATATAGTCTTATACTCATACTTCTAGCTTAAATAACATCTTCTCTTCTCATGAGTGTGGGGTAGGGTGAGATTGTGGTTTTGAGACCCATAGGTTGCGGGTGCAAGTGTAACTTACCAATCTATATAGAAGGTCGCAGTTTTAATAACAACTTGTTGAATCATCATTGGACTTATTATTCCCGTCATATGGAATAGTAGGTAAAAGTTCTTCTATAGTCTGTTTTCTTTTGCCTTTTCTGGTTGATTGCCATCATTGTGATATGGAGCCTGTCTCTCCTTTCACAAATCTGGATTGCTAACTTACAATTTCCCCTCTCTCTCTCTCTCTCTCTCTCTCTCATAATTGGTTGTTGTGATTACCTTTCTAAAAGTAGAACTCTTTCCTTTTGACAGTGTAACGCTGTTTCAGACTCAACTGATTGTAAGCTAATGGCTTCTGCATCAGAAGACGGGACAGTTGCTCTATGGGAACTTTATCCTCCTCAAACTTGATAATTAATGGTCCATGTGATATAAAGATTTGTACAACACTAGTTCTGAGTCGCTGACCTCACTTGATGCTCTATGTATTGGATCTTATACAGGATATTCGGAAGTGTGAGACATTAAATTTTTGTTTTTTTTTTTTTTTTTTTTTTTTGTTTTTTAAATTTATGATGGCATTAAATGTTTGTACCCAATTGATGTGAAACGACATCGGATACTCTCATAACGTGTATACATGTGAGCCATTGAGTCAATGAAGGGTAATGGTCTTCAAGCGGTTCATTCCCCGTCTCTAGAGTCTAAATTGTTATACGCCCAGCTGGTTCTCTCATCTATTCTTGTTTGGTTGGTTCTGTTAGACCTGACAAATTCTATAGATTGGACAGCATGGGTCTTGAGAAATGTGTGTTTTTTATTAGAAATAAACGTCACTATGTCCAATTTTAAAGATCCATATCCTGCATTCAAAATGAATGGTTTGACTATAAAAAAAATTGAACTAGTCGCCTTTTTTAAAAATAAGAATAATAATCAAAAATCAAAATAAGCAGTGGTTGGTCAGACTATTTCAAGGGTAGCCGACCACTCCTTTTAAGGTTGAAGGAGCAATTGTTTATTTTGCTACAACCACTCCCGAGCCATTGCGGGTGATCACAACCACCCCTTAACTCAACAAAGGTGATGCAACCATCCCATTGGGAGTAAATGAGGTGGTCTGACCACTTCAAAGGGTAAGACAGTGGCTACCTTCCCTTTATTTGTTTTTATTTTTTATTTTTATAAAAATGCTTACAAGGTTAGATTTAAGCGGTCTGAATCATTGGCATTACATACTCAAAATTGTAGGAAACTCAATCCTCCAAGGCAAAGGTTAATGAGTCAAGTACAGAGTTAGCTCCAACGTCATTGATTGGCTTCGTCCTTGGGCTATGGGCCTTTGGCCTCATGTTTCAACAAAAACTAGCTCCCAAAGTAGATCAAAAGTCAAATCTAAAAATCGTATGGGAAATTAAAGATAGCGACTAGAAAATGGAATTAAGATATCCTCAACAATTTTGTGCAAGTAATTTTGAGAGAGCTTTCATATAGTCTACCTCCCTTGCAAGTATTTGGATAGCCTAAGGGTATATTTGGGATTGTGTTTGAGAAATAGAACTTTTAAGTAAAAAAAAAAAAAAAAACTTTTTGGCAAAAACTTCATTTTTAAGCTTTTGTCAAAAGTGTATTTTGAGCATTTTTTTGCTTTTTAAACCTTTAAAAACACTTTCAAATTTTTGTATCAAACGGGTACCTTTTTTTTTTTTTTGTAAACGGATTTTTTGAATATTAAACGCACGTTTAAGCCCTTTAAATGCACACTCAAACAGGTCCTAAAACATATTCGAAGAAATAAATTTCATAAGAGTCCCTCTTACAATTGCACGACGGCATACCAACAATTCAATCAAGTAATTGCTAGAGAAATTCAAAATTGCCTCTTATGGTTTGATATGGAGAAATGTTATAGTGCAGTAAAAATACTATTTTTTATCATAAAAGTCCTAAGAGGCAAAAGGTCACAGGCCCTATCCATAATTGTTGTGGCCCCACCTACTGATGGGGCTTGTGGCCCTTTGCCATCTAAGACTTTTATGAATAAAAAATAATCTTTTTATTGCACTACAACATATCTCATAGACATACATGGGCGACTATCATTTTAGGTTAGCAAGCCACGCTGTTTGTCAGATGGCTGCCTAATTTCGTATAGACTCACGTGGGAGATAAAAAAAAAAAAGCATGGTCCAGAAGGTTAAACAATATGCTTCAAAGCCAAGGAAGAAGGATACTAGTCCAACTCATGGTCAATCAATCTCAGCGAGAATATTCAGCCAAGACTAATTATTCACCACATATCATTTAATGCATTTATTTCATTTTTCTGACTATAAGCCTGCAAATGAAGAGTTTTGGAGATTGATTTTTGGAATTTTCGTTACCTAACAAGACGTATTTGGGTTTGCATTTGGGATGGATGCGTGTATATCAAAGTTTTATGATGTTTACTGCTTTGATTAATTAGCTCTATCTTTTCTTCTTTTCTTAGGCTTACTCCATGCAATATTTTCACTATTTGAGAAGACCTGATAATCATGAAAAATGCCTAGCATTAATAACAATAACAAATAATTATAATAATAATATTATTATTATTATGACGAAGAGGGAGAGAGTTGAGAATAAGAAAACTAAACTACCAACTTTGAATTTGGCAAAAAAAAAAAATTGGTAAAGTCTTTCTTCAAATTCTCTTGTCTATAAACTGATATCCGTTCAAAATACATTAAATTTCACATATATTTTTGGTTTAAATGGGTTGGGTTACATGTATTCAATACAATTCGAACCCGACACATGACATAAGGCAAATTGACAATTTTTGACACAACCTGTAAACTCGATACGAACCCAACACAAAATTAGCGAGTTAAAATTAAATGTCGAGCCCGTTTAATTAAATAAATCGAATTAAAATTAACTTATATAATCTTAAAATATATCATGGATCATTCCAATCCAAACACGAATTGCCACCCTATTAACTCATGCATGGGAGCTCATTTTGGCGTGCAGGGTTTACTCTGTAACAGCAGCCAACCTTCGTTTGATGGTTTTCCAAAATAAAAGCCACATGGACACAACTTTGCCACGCCACCGTTGGATTAGTGAAATGATGAAATAATTAAGCTTGGTACGTCGTACACTGTCCCTCCCATGTGCCCTTGAACATGCTTCTCTATTGTTCGCTTTCGCTTTATTAATTTCATTTGTCTAGCTTGTCGAGAGAAGGACACAAAAATAACAAGCTACGACAATTTAACACAACCCCCTTGGCCCCTTGCTCGAAATTTCATTTTCAATCATTTTTATTTCGACAGGACTGCTGCCTCTTCAAGCCTGCACACTCTTATATAACTGTATCAATGGTGAAGAAATTCAACTAATTATATATATATATATATATATATATATATATATATATATATAATTAGTTGAATTTCTTCACCATTGATACAGTTATATAAGAGTGTATATATATATATATATATATATCAAAATTCAGGTGTTTGTTTTTGTTAAATAATCAGTTGGGTTCAATGCAGCTTTTAAGCTTATATTAAATGATAAATTTAATTAATATGTTAACGTTCATTTTCACGTGCATGTGGATTCAAATACCGTACCCTTCAACAAGTGGAACTCAACACGTGAAATATTTAATTGAAATGACAAGTTAATGAAGAACACAAAGTTTGAACTCACAATTTTAAATCACGGGTTATCCTAAACTCACCATTTTAAAGGTATTTTGAAGAGAAAACTGCAAAAGAGTCTAATTTGACACGCAATTAATGGTAGTATAGGAGGCTCTAGTGTCACTTTTTAAAGTTTGGAGGTGTAAGTGCAAAAATTGTGATAATTTAGGAAGCTAATATATATATATTCATCTTTACATGTGAACTCAAACACCCTTCAACAATTGAGACCCAACACGTGAAATATCTAATTAAAATGAAAAGTGAATGATAAACACAAATTAAGCTTAAACTCCTCATTTGTCCTAAAAACTTAAACGTATAAGAAAGAGCGAATTTAATAATTTAATTAATATTGTAAAAATCGCTTTCCAAAATGTCATTATCACGTGATGAAATCCGATAGAAAATCAACTGTAAGCTGTAGTTCTTCTATTAAAAACATATAATACAGATCAATTCAAACAAGATACGCCAGGGCAAAAGATAATTAAGGCATCGATCTGAAGTCTGGCCTATGTAGTCCCCTTACTTTATCAACTACTTGAAACTTGGCTTTTGATAGAAAAGTTGTAACCACCAAATTAATGATCATTTTCTTAGTTAGCGTCCAAAAGTGGCCAATCCTTAAGCACAATCTTCAAAGGAAAAGCAATTTAAAGAACGATGACCATTTCTTGATGTGTGCATAATGTTAACGTCTATCTTCAAGACTTTTCTCAAAAATGAGTGTACACATATGTGTGAGATGGGGAAAGATTGGAGATGTCAAAAAAAGCACGACATTGAAGTAAAAGTTTAGCTAAGAAATGTGGTACGGCATGTAAGGATATTTAAAAGTTTAATCAAATCAGTATCCAATAGTTCTAAAGCTTTTAGATCAATGGTTAGGTATATAGCACATCACGCGGGTCGAGCAACGGAGAAGGCGGTCGACTATAGATTGGATTAAAATGTCATGGTATCGATCTGTAGGCATAGTGTTAAGTCATTGAATTACTGATAAATAAGTGGAGCCTTCAAAAGAAAAAGGACTACCATCCAGTGACGGAGTTTGGGGTGGTTGGTGTAAGCATGCCCCCTCTAACACAAGAAAAAAAAAAATTATAAGGTTTTTTTTTTTTTTTTTTGCCTATATATTGACCCCTACCAACTAAAATTTTTGGCCCTTGGCCCTTGGCCCCTAGGCCCC
This sequence comes from Corylus avellana, assembly GCF_965113065.1. Taxonomy (NCBI): domain Eukaryota; kingdom Viridiplantae; phylum Streptophyta; class Magnoliopsida; order Fagales; family Betulaceae; genus Corylus; species Corylus avellana. The sequence continues at coordinate 21,104,337 of NC_142498.1, forward strand.
TTATCCATACCTAACTCTGCCTCCGTCCCTGCTAAAGTGTTGATAATAACCAAATCAGCATATCCAAAGGCTCTAGTTTTTTTTAAAAAAAATAAGACATATATATAGGTTAGACCGTTAACAAAATGCTAAAAGATAAGGTTGTCTTAGTGTTTGCATAGAATACATGTATTGCTTGTTGCAGTCTTCATAGTTCTCTCTCTCTCTAAATCCATAGAATATCAATTAGAATGGAGTGAAGAAGATAATTAATATTGCGGAACAAATCAAAATAATGCTGCAAAATCTTTGTACAAGTCAAACTATATATACAAATTGTTCATTCAAATATAGAATGTTCAACGACTTAACAACATTCATTTTATTAGACAATATATTTGCCTTCCTCGTTTGCACTTTCTGGATTCCAAAAAATATAGTTTATAAGGTTGATATATAGCAGCATGCATCTATATATATATATATATATATATATATATATATATATATATATATATATAGATGCATGCTGCTATATATGATATGACCAAAAATATGTTATGAGAATATACTCCACCTACCGAATTAGATTATTACAATCTTAAACATGTAACCCTATTTATATATATTAACTAAGGATTAATTAATTACAGACTACATTAATTTCATTTGGGATATGTGAAGCTAGCTAGCCCTTCTTTCACTTAATTGTTTAGTTTCTATAACTTCCTAGAAACTAATTAAGATTAAAATTCTGTTAATACATTTAAATTTGGCATAATTTAACTAATAATTATAATTATATAGACTTCTCACACGTTACGGAGCACGTACAGTTATTATTTATAGATTCGATTTAAAGGAAATTTATGTTCATTATATAGTCTTAATTTAGATGTGATGTAGGGTTGTTTATCTTTCTTATCATTGGGTAGTGTTTTATTAATATGGTCTTTAATTATTGATCTCCAGGTGTTATGCAATAATAAATCTCGGTGATAAAAGTCATGAATCATGATAGGGTTTTGAAAGTGTTTCTCTAATAATAATTAAATAGTTTTTTGATAATAAAATTAAAAGGAGAGCGAAGAAATTAACAATTACCAGTTTTTTATTTTATATATATCTTCACATTTTTATTTCTATCCCAACTTTTATTATTTTGGTCGTATATTATCACTTATTCACATTGAAACGCAATTGACTTATTTGATCCTTGGTGACTTAATTGGTGTCGCCGGCCTGATAAGGTCGATGATGTTCTGGATTGCTCCAATAACTTGGTCAAAGCTGGCCCTCATGATCAATGTACAATTTTGTTAAGGAACTAATCTCCAGCCAACCACTCTAATCTAATCATTTGGGGTCCACAACATTTAGAGATGAAATGGACAGGATCATGATCCTCCATTTCAAGGAAAATAAAAAATAAAATGAAAATAAATTATTTTATTGTTCCTATTAAATTTGATAGCTTTATTTTTTTGTTTTTTTCTTTACTGCTTTACTTACTTATCAGTATTCAATGACTTAATACTATACATATACATTGTACCAAAAAAATTCAATTCAACCTATTGGTCACCCATCAAATCCTATACTCAACTTAGTGGCAGCTTTGATACCAAATGATAAAGAACACATCCTTAAAAGCCCGTTTATAATGAGATTGACAGATTGTGTCCAAGAACATTTAAGCCATGAGGCACTTAAAATTATGACAAGTAACCAAATCAATCATAGGTTATTTTGATCCTAATTGAGGCAACATTTTCAGGGGCAACGGTGACCCATGAAGTTACTTTCCAATGTTTTAATTTGATGTGGTCCCTTCTTCTAGTAGCTAGTGGGGTGTATATATTGCTACATGATAATTAAATAAGGTTGGCACCTTATTTAAAATTTTATAATAATGTGTTAAATATAATAAAACAAAATTTAAACCATAAAACAAATTTTGATTATTTAAATCATGTTCCACTCGGAACGAATTTTATGATTCATATATACAAATGAAAGAGCTAAAACCATAAAGACTATTAAAAGAAAAAAAGAAAATTAGTAAAATTTTAGCCAATGAAAAGAGGCTAATCATAGGATAATCACTTTCCAACGGAGACATTCGTTTCGTTTTAAGTACATCCATCCAGGTCGACAAACAAACAAAAAACGACCGCCACCAAGCACCAACAGAACAGCTAAGACTTAAATTCCTAGCGTATACCTCTTAAACTGTTTACGTACGCAAAAAAAAATAATAATAATAAAATAAAAAGTTCCACCGACAGTACAATTTAGATACGAATTGGGAATGGGTGTCACCGTGTCTCTCTGCTCGCAGCCTCTTTCTAGCACGTGCTCACAGTACTGAAGGTTGATGAGAAACTTGGCCCCATGCTTGGAGCTATTTCTCCCATCATCACGTGGTAAAGATGGACCACCATGGATGATGTTTAGGCATATGGGCCTCATTCTGGTTAAGGAAGAAGATCTTTAAATGAAGGAAAAAGACCATAACCAACCAGAGAGAATCTACTCATCATCAAATCCTGTGCTGTTATACTGTTATACATATGATCAGCATGATGGGACTATGATGAAATATAAAATAAAATATTATTTTATATTTCATTATAAAATAATTTCACTTTAAATGGAGTACTGAATTCTAATATCTCATTTATGCATAAATTTCCACACAAAGTCGTGTGCCCGATCCCTTCAAAACGAACCCAAGAACTCTTTTCGAATTTATTTATTTAGGACTATAATTTTACCAACTTCTTAAAATAGATTAATGGAAAGAGCAAAGCTGTAGTTGTCCCACCAAATACGACTCGAATTATGCCCCCCCAAAAAAAAATGGAATATTTACTTTTGGAATTTTGATGCGATTATTGAATACATATCTACTCCTTTTAATCACTCTGTGTGCTGCATTTAAAACAAGGCCCACAATTTCCATGAGTCTATTCGATCTACTGGCCAAATTACTTCAGCTGACAAGTAAAATATTGAAAACAAGACAAGTCAAATTACTTCACCAATTGTCGTGAATTCTTACTACAATTATATATATATTAACCCCCACATTCATGCATTTGTGATCTTTACAAAATATTTTTTTACAGTTACATTTTTCTCTTAAAATTAAAAAAAAATATATATGTATACTGAATTAAAAAAATAATAATAATAAACATAATTTAATAGAAAACGTTTCCCTAATAAATTAACCAAAATAACTTGTCTCACTCTCACTAAAATGATTACAAAATAATAAACAGAAAAAATAATAGTCATTTTCACTTGCATGAATATTGCCAAACGCGTAGACATGCGTGCAGAAGCGAAGGTCTCTCTCTCTCTCTCTCTCTCTCCTTCTCTCACTTCACAAGGATTTAAAGCAAGACATCCTGCGACACAAGCTGCACCAGTACTGCCCCCGACCAAAACAAAGCCAAAAAAAAAAAAAAAAAGGAAGAAGAAGAAGAAGGAAACAACAATGACACGAAGTTTGATTCCTTACTTTCTCTTCTGGCAGCTGATCCTCCTCTTTGCGAAGCCAACTCTGACCGACGCCGCCGGTGGGCGGTGGCAACTCTTGCAGAAAAGCATAGGCATCACAGCCATGCACATGCAACTCCTCAAAAACGACCGCGTTGTAATATTCGACCGCACTGACTTCGGGTCGTCCAACCTGTCGCTGCCCAACGGCCAATGCCGCAACGACCCAACCGAGACCGCTTTGAAGGTCGACTGCACCGCGCACTCGGCGGAATACGACGTCGCAACCAACACCTACCGAGCGCTCTTCGTCCAAACAGATGTTTGGTGCTCCTCTGGCGCAGTGATGGCCGACGGCCGTCTAATCCAGACTGGCGGCTTCAACGACGGCGAAAGAAGGGTCAGGACATTCACCCCCTGCGCTGCCTGCGACTGGCAAGAGATAGAAAACGGGCTAGCGGCTCGCCGATGGTACGCCACCAATCATATTCTGCCAGATGGACGGCAGATAGTGATCGGCGGTAGAAGACAGTTTAATTACGAGTTTTACCCCAAGACTGGTGGACCTTCTAACACGTATAGTTTGCCATTTCTAGTGCAAACCAATGACGCGGGCATAGAGAACAATCTGTACCCATTTGTTTTCCTAAACGTTGATGGCAATTTATTCGTTTTCTCCAATAACCGAGCTGTTTTGCTCGACTATGCCAACAACAAGATCTTGAAGACTTACCCGGAGATTCCCGGCGGCGATCCGAGGTGTTATCCGAGCACTGGGTCGGCGGTGTTGCTGCCGATGAAGAACCTGCAAGCAAAGTTTGTTGAAGCGGAGGTTTTGGTATGCGGTGGAGCTCCCAAAGGGGCTTATACACAGGCCACCAAGGGTAACTTCGTCGGAGCTTTGAATACCTGCGCTCGGATCAAGATCACCGACCCCAATCCCCAGTGGGTCCTGGAGAAAATGCCCCAAGCAAGAGTCATGGGCGACATGACGTTGCTTCCAAACGGTAACGTTTTGATAATCAACGGCGCGGGTGCTGGGACAGCTGGATGGGAACACGGGCGAAACCCGGTCTTGAATCCGGTTATTTACCGCCCCGAAAACGCACTCGGGTCACGGTTCGAGTTACAAAACCCGACCACCATACCCCGCATGTACCATTCCACCGCAATTTTACTCCGCGACGGTCGGGTACTCGTCGGCGGTAGCAACCCTCACATAGGCTACGAGTTCACCAAGGTGCTTTTCCCTACAGAACTAAGCTTAGAGGCTTTTCATCCTTCATATTTAGACGCACAATTTTCCAATTTGCGCCCACAAATTGTGTCACCTGCTTCCCAATCTAACCTCGGCTATGGCCAGAAATTAGCGGTTCGGTTTTCTGTCACGGGGACTCTAGCACAGAACTTGGTGTCCGTAACAATGGTGGCGCCGTCTTTTACAACGCACTCGTTCTCTATGAACCAGAGGCTGTTGGTACTTGGCGCTGAGAAGGTGACAAATCTTGGAAAATCTACGTATGAAGTTCGGGTCACCACACCCGGGTTTGAGAATCTTGCACCGTCCGGGTATTATCTTCTCTTTGTGGTTCATCGGGAAATTCCTAGCAGGGGCACTTGGGTCAAAATCCAGTGACAAAAACTGAAGGTTTTATTTTAATTTTATTTGTTCGTATTGGTAGAAAAATGTAGTATATGGATTGAAGGTTGTTTAGGTCAACTTATACTTGATTTTAATATAAATTTGGGTGCAAAATGTAAAAATTTCAAATGTAGCATTAAATAAAGTCAGGGAGATTTGTTGTCTCATGGTTTTTACTAAAGTATACTAGTATATACCGCTAGGTTTCTACAAAATTACTTACAAACCCATCTCTCAATGTGCAATTACACAATTAAATTAAATTGTGATTACCATGACAGTCTCACACGGACTATCATGTCAGTTTGTAAGTTGATATAATACTTATCATGTCAATTATTAAACAACTATATTTCACTATAGTTGAAGTGACAATATCACATAAACTGTTACACCAGTTTATAAGAGATTACCGTCAAAAATATATTACTCCAAATATTTTCCAATTATATAGAAATTATTTATATGGCTAATAAGTTAATAACACCATGTGCCATTAATATGTCACCCTAATATGTAGAGGTAATGTTATAAGTCATTCTCATGTTTTTCTTGCATTCCTCTAAAACTGATGTAGTATTTAAAATTATTAGATAAAAAAAAAATAGTGTGAGAAACATAAAAGGACTTCTAGTGTATATATATATATATAGTAGTTAGGCTTCATTAATTGTGACATGAGATGGGAGATCCTTTCGTAACGATGAAATTTCAATTAAATGGCATGTATTGATTTTGTAAGCATCTAGTTAATTTTATATAAAATAGATTAGATGATGGCAAGTGATAATAACACAAACTAAGCACGAGTACAGAACACTAATTATAATTACGATTATAATAGGGGGGCGGAACCACCTAATTAATTAGCCCTTGGGGTCCCTAGCTAGCCGGCTAGCCCCCCAAAGCCTAAGGTGATCTTAAAAAAAAATTATTTTTCAAAATATATATATATAGTTTCGCCCCTGGATTATATTGAAGATTTAAAAAGTCATTTGTTCTTAATTTGCCACAACTTTTAAGTAAAGACTGAGTAATAAGATCAGTAATGGTTGAGGTATTTTGACTAATCGTTTTATTATTTCTAAACTAGTTACCTTAGTCTGTAAGGAAAATTTGTAAACGAATCCTGCCATCCTGGGATGCCGAAATACAAGTGCGAATCCAAAGGCCAAGCAAGACACAACACAGCATGTCGCCAGCTGCCTGCTACCAAGGAAACTTCCGTGATCGTCCCTGTGCCTACCAAAACAAAAAAACTTATGTTTTTTTTTTTCTTTTTTTACTTTGGGTTTGACTTGTGGTTCTAAACTTCGGGTGGTAGCGATTTGGAATGTCTGCTGCCTCCTAGATCTAGAATTCTAGAGTGAGTATATTGATTGCTTGCCAATTTTCACTTTAGACTAACAGGTCATTGAATTAAATTCAAAGCCGGACACATATTTTGAATTTATTTTAAGGGAAATTTCATAACATCTCCCTAAACTTTTATGGATTTTGAAATTACTATTTAAAGTTCAAAAATTTGCAATTGAAGATATTAAACTTTCAATTTTTTACAATGTTCGTCTTCCGTTAGAATTTTTGGTAAATATTGGCAAAATTTCCAAAATACTCATATTTTTATTTTTTTTATAAAAAATTGTAAAGATTATTTTTTTCATACTTGGGATTTTCTTTATTTTTAATATTTAAATTTTGAGATGGCCGGACAAACATCAAATCGCATGTCACAATTAATGAAGCCTAACTAATATATATATATATATATATATATATATATATATATATATATATATATAATTAAATTTTGAAATTCGCTTAAAATCTATGAACTATTACTAGTTTTGAGAACCTCTCCTAAATTTAAAAAATTCTCAATTTCACCTCCATAAACTTTCAATTTAGTGCAGGGGTTAGTCAATTTCTAGATGTTAGAAGTGATATAATAACCTTTGCATACACCCCTGACCATTTTATAAAATTTTAAATTTATCCTTAATTTAAAATTAAATTTTTAAAAAAAAATTGAAGGTAATTTGGTATTTTTAGTGGTTTCCGTTAGGTTTAATGAAAAATAAATAAATAAAATAAAATAAAATATTGATAGAAGTGGGTCAATTGCATCAAATTGAAAATTCATGGATAAAATTAAAATTTTTTAAAGTATTCTTAAAATGCGTGATAATTTTTCATAAGTTTTAAATGAACTTATCCATAATTTGTATTTTGCTGTATTTTTGGAGCAAAGTGGCTCCATGCTTTCTCCACTTGGTTAAGGATAGCTGTCTCAACCTCAACACCAGCATATATAATGAAATGGATGTTTTGTCTCTTTACTCACGTTGTTTCAAATTCATTTGCATGGATAACCCATGCAATAACAGTCGCACAAAAAAAAACGAAAAAAAGAAAAAGAAAAAAGAGACGACTAGTCGTTTTCCCAGTCTTATTCATAATAACGCAACTTTGCCGGCAATTAGCTATATTTATATTAAACCGAATGAAGTTTTCTTTTTTTTTTTTTTTTTTTGCCTAGTTAACTTCTCTTATTTCTTCTTTTAGCACCCATTGAGAGAAGAGGAATGATACAGGCTAGCTTAACACTACAAGAATCAATTTTTTTGGTTAGTAACGTACGTGTATATATATGGTATTAACATGTTACTAAAGTTTAGCAATGTGTCTATAGTAACGTGTCTGACGGATTATAAAATTGGACGTAATTATTTTAACTTTTGTAACGTGAAAGATTCTGACATGTTACCATTTGGTAATGTGGCCTTTTGACACGTTACATTAATAAGGTAACGTGTCCTATTAACACGTTACCATAAGATGACATGTTTATTTAACACGTTATCTTATGGTAGCATGGTACTTAACTACTTATTGCAACATGTCCTATTAACACGTTACTATAAGATGACGTGTTTATTTAACACGTCATTTTATGGTAACGTGGTACTTTTCACACGTCCCCAAATGGTGACATGTGAAAAATGCAACGTTAGAAATAAATATGGTAATGTGTCGTCTTTTCACACGTTACGATATCGTGATGTGGTAACAAATGATGAACAGTTGCCATGTCACTAAACCTATATTTTTTTGTAGTGTAACTTGGGGTCAATTTGGAGCTAACTTTTTATTATTATTATTTTTTAATTTAAAAAAAATAACAAAATTAAAAATTAAAAAAGTTTCTGAAGCAATAATTTTTATTTTGGTCATTCTTTTATTTAGTATTTAAAAAAAAAAATTATTTTTATACATAATAATGACCATAAAATAAAAATACAATTTTTGTTTTTTAAGTAAAAAAATTTTTGAAGCAAAATACGGTTTTTATTTTAAATACCAAAAAAAGAATAACCAAAATAAAAATTACTGCAGAAACTTTTATTTATTTATTTATTTATTTTTATTTTATTTTTAAAATTAAAAAATAAGACTAAAGTTGGCCCCAAGTTGGGCAAATAGTTGAGTCTTTAATATTTTTCTTGAGAGAATTATGAGTCTATTAATTGGCCCTATAATTCGCAAGCCAAAACTCAAAAGTGTACCTATTTTTAAATGTCAAACTACATTTTAAAAGGCAAGACACAATTTTACCGAAACGCTTAATTAAAAATCACGTTTTTAAATCCAATATCACACATCACAGATATTCATGTTCAATATATTCTAACAATGATAATACTAGATATCTCAACATTTTTTTCCAAATTTATTTTTTCCAAATAATTTGTTCCATTCAATAAATAAATATATTTATATTGTTATTTTTTTTTCCTTAAACGAATGTGAGGTCCAAATCATTTGGGAAAGATAATTTTAAAAAAAAGGTTAGAATGCCTAGCCGCCCTGATTCTAACAATTTATCTCTCTATCTCTCTCTAACAATTTATCTCTCTATCTCACGAGTTTGTATATATTGTTGTATAACGATGATTTATATTTGTCAGCTAGCACTGATCAATATTACAGAGATTGGCGTGGCGTATAGATGCAGATTCTACATAACCAAAACGAAGAAAGCTATAGGCTTCAAACTTGTATTTTCTGTATTTTTGGAGCAAAGCGGCACCATGCTTTCTCCACTTGGTTAAGGATATATAGCTGTCTCAACCTCAACACCAGCATAATGAAATGGATGTTTTGTCTCTTTACTCACGTTGTTCCAAATTCATTTGCATGGATAACCCATGCAATAACAGTCGCACAAAAAAAACGAAAAAAAAAAAGAAAAGAAAAAAGAAAGAGACGACTAGTCGTTTTCCCAGTCTTATTCATAATAACGCAACTTTGCTGGCAATTAGCTATATTTATATTAAACCGAATGAAGTGTTTTTTTTTTTTTTTTTGCCTAGTTAACTTCTCTTATTCCTTCTTTTAGGCTCCGTTTACTTCGACGTAAAATGATTTTCAGAAAATAATTTTCGTATTTTACAGTGTTTACTACGACGTAAAATAGTGGTCAAACCGAAAATGATTTCGGTTTGACCAAAAAACCTTTACATTTTCAGGAAAATGGTTTACAATTTTTAATTTCGTAAACCATTTTCCCTCCTCGGCTCGAAGCTATTCTGATTAGAAAAAAACAAAAAAAAACCCGACGATTTCTCTTCACCTTCACGCACAGCTGCAGCTTCTCCTTCACCTTCACGCTCAACACACACAGGCTGCACAACTCATCTCTCTCTCGGCCGAGCTTCGCTCTTCAAACCCGAAGCAGGTACTCTCATCTCTCTCTTTCTTTGTTGAATTGTATGTATGGAGCGATTCATGGAGCATTTTGATTTTGGTTTGATTTTGGTTTCTTTCTCTGTTGGACAACTGGAATTCATGGAGCATTTTGATTTTGGTTTCTTTCCCTATTAATGTGTCAGATCTGCGATTTTTTTCTAAAGCTTTTCAAGATAAAATTTTTTCTGAAGATTTTTTCTCTGTTTGTCTGAAGCTTTTCGATCTAGAGAAAGAAAATTTCAGATCATCGATTGTGTTTTACTCTCGTATCGATCAGTTGGGACGGATTGGGTTTTGGGTCTATGGTGTGGATTTTGGAAAATGAGAACTTCTAGAGTTGTTTTGGGGTTTTTGATGGGTAGCTGTTGTTTTTCTTGCTTTTTGCCTTTAATTGCTCTGACTGGCTGCGAAGAGAATATGGGATGCAATTATGGGAAGAGAGTAGAGAATAAATGCCGTAGCTTTGTTTATGGTTGAATTTGGCTATGATTGTTTTGAATTTCTCGTGGTTTTGCCCACTTTGGTTCGTGTTTGTAGTAAAATTCATCACGCCCCCTCTGCCTCTTATGTAAAAAGGGAGCCAAAAAGAATTGTAGTCGTGCAAAAGTGGTTTACTTGAAACCTTTTTCAGAACGTCAATGTATGTTGCACACACCCATCATTATTGTCTACAGCAAATCTTCATTGCCATGGAAGATTATGAACATTTTACTTGTGATATCAAAAGCCATAAAAAGAGGGGAGTATGACCCACAAGAGAGGCCCAGTTACTTTGGACAATTGCAATCCATGGCTTTGAACACCAACTGTTTGACGAAAATGGCCAAAGAAGAAGTTCACCAACAGCAACATCACCAACTGGGTCTCTGTCTTTGTCTCTCTCTTTCTCTCTCTCCCAGTTCACTTCCTCAACCTCACCACCACCACCTCTGTCCTCTTTTTTCTCTCTTTTACCATTTTTCTCTCTGGATTTTCTTGCTCTCCATGGACCGAAGTGACAAGCAGCAGCAGCAGCTGTCGTTGGCCAAGTGCGCGCAGCAGCGATGCAATGAAGAATGGTTTGTTTTATGCATTTGTTTTTTTCTATGTTTGAGTGTTGTAATTCACTTTAATTATCTTATTTTTATTATAAGCATATATTTTCATTTCTTAATTGTTTGATATCTCGGTTTATGCCTTTTATCTTGTAATTAGTTCTTATTCCTGTTCATGTGTGCTGGATGGCTAGCTTTTTATTCTATCGTTGCTGAAGTGATGCAATGAGTGATATGTTTTGATGTTTAATACACTTCAGTATCAGATTTTTAGTTCCTGCCTTCCTTTGAATAAAGTTAAATAATTTGTATGCATGTATTTCTATTCTAAAAATTGCTTGAGTTATGTGCTGAAAGGGATGGCTTTATTTTCTTTTCTTGTTTCTTCTATTTTCTTCTCCTTTTTCTTTTTTCAATACTTTATTTTCTGTCTAATGTTGTGACATGCTTTTTATTTTTGTTTTTTTTTTTAGGCTGAACTGGCCCATTGCTTAGAAAGGGATGGCCTTAAGTCCATCCTTGAAGCACTTGGTTGCTGAACTGGTTCCATTTTTATGTTGTTTGTAGATAGATTCGACCATTTGAATGGAGATGAGAAGGTAGCAAGAGGATTTCTGGTAAAGAATGCTAAGCTTAGAAAGTTTTGGTTGGACAACATCTTCAAAAATCATGGAAATTAGAATTTGCGTATTATTGATATGTAGTAAGATACTAATTAACTTGGATGATAGTTCTTTGGCCAAAATATTATAATATTTCTGGTTGACTTTTAGAATTCATGGTAATTTTTTTTTTCAAGCAAGATGAAAGTAACTTACTTGCCCTTTCATATGTATCAATCTTCCGAGATGTGGAATATTCATAATATTGATGTATGGACATTTTTAGATACAGTACTTTCACTATTTTTTTTTTTTTCTAAAAAAATAGAAAATCCAAAAATATTCTCAAATAGGTTGATTGTTTTTGTCAAATTTTAACAATCAAACATAAATTATTTTATATTAATATTTTTATATTTTGAATAAAAATTATATTTTATAGGTTAATATAATTAAATGAAAATATTTTTTTAAAAAAAATTTGATTTTCCGTGCGCGCGGTAAACACCGTAAAATGTTTTCGGTGGAAAACATTTTTAGGAAAAATGACTTCCCTGAAAATATTTTCCGACGGAAACCATTTTACGTCGAAGTAAACGGAGCCTTAGTATCCTTTGAGAGAAGAGGAATGATACAGGCCTAACTTGGGGACAATTTAGGGCCAACTTTTTATTATTATTTTTTTAATTTAAAAAAATAACAAAATTAAAAATTAAAAAAGTTTCTGAAGCAATAATTTTTATTCTAGTCATTCTTTTATTTGGTATTTTTAAAAAAAATAAAAATTGTATTTTTATTCATAATAATGACCATTGTATTTTTATTTTTTAAGGAAAAAGTTTTTGAAGCAAAATATAGTTTTTATTTTTTAAAAATACCAAAAAAAGAATAACCAAAATGAAAATTACTGCAAAATCTTTTTTTATTTTTTAAATTAAAAAATAAGGCAAAAGTTGGCCTCAAGTTTGGCAAAATAGTTGAGTCTTTAACATTTTTCTTGAGAGAATTAAGAGTATATTAATTGGCCCTATAATTTCGCAAGTCCAAACTCAAAAGTGTACCTATTTTTAAATGTCAAACTGCATTTTAATTAAAAGGCAAGACACAATTTCACCGAAACGCTTAATTAAAAATCATGTTTTTAAACCCAATATCACACGTCACAGATATTCATGTTCAATATATTCTAACAAGGATAATATTATATATCCCAACACTTTTTTTCAAATTTTTTTTTATCAAATAATTTGGTCCATTCAATAAATATATATTTCTTAAATGAAAGTGAGGTCCAGATCATTTGGAAAAGATAATTTAAAAAAAAGGTTAGAAATTCTAACAATTTATCTCTCTATCGCTCTCACACGCACATTGTAAACGCGTTTGTATATATTGTTGTATAACGATGATTTATATTTGTCAGCTAGCACTCAATAATACAGCGATTGGCGTGGCGTAGCAGATTCTACATAACCAAAACGAAGAAAGCTATAGGCTTCAAACTTTTGTCACAAGTGGCTTCTCTTTCACATGGAAGCATGCACCCCTAGCTTTCATGCACAAGGAGATGACTGGCCGGTGACTGGTGACTGGTGAGCTTCAAACCCAACGCAGGACAATGTTTTGTCAGAAAAAATAAAATAAAAATCTTATCGCTCCGCATGGTCCCATCCCTACGTGATCAAGAAATTAAGGTGATCGAAAACGACACAGATAAAAAGACAACTTCCTCATTCCAATATTAATCTGTTAATGTTTTTATAAACGAAATTTCATTACGTTTTCATGATGCCAAATATGCACGTGCATGCACAGACGAACATCTGAATTACTCAAGAACTAAGGAAATTAAAAAGAAGAAGAAAAACACTTGGTGCCAATTTAAAATCATTACCGGCAGTCCATTGAATTCATAAGTCACAAGAAAATGTGAATGGCAAAGAATTCAGAACCTAAATTTCACTTCATTTTAAAACCTTAAACTTAAAAGAGAAAGAAAAAATAATTTCATAACAAGCCAAAACGCAATTACTAAAAACTATTTAACCAAAAAAACAAAAAAAAAGAAGGTGCAGTGTACGTTTGTCTTCAAACGAGTCACACGGCAGTCTGGATGTCACGGGCTATATAAATAGAAAGAGAGCCATTGAAATCACGGGTGTGTGTGTGGATAAAGGGTAGGCGTTGCAGTGCATGGATATCATCTTCCCAATCCCACCACAGAGTGACTACATCAACGGCTTCTTTTTCCCCCTCCAACCTTTTTTAATTAGACAAAAAACAAAAAACTGCTCCTTTTAAACCCTTTTGTCGCCCTATCTAATCAACTCCATCGCTTTTAATTCTCATCATATATTTCCAATTATTTTTTAAGAAAGTAACAATAATTAACTTTACCATATGCACACCATGTCTACTTTACCAACCACATATTTCCTTCTCTCTCTCTTGTTTTTTCAAAGAAAAAATTGATAGGGCATAATTGTACTTTTTTTTTTTTTTGTTATTTATTTAACCAATCCAAAAACATGAATTTAAAATGACTGTATTATACTCAATACTCAATTAGGTCTCAAATCTGTAAATTAAAATTGAAAAAATGGGTCTTGAAGGCAAAAATCGCAACAAAAAAAAAAAAGAAAAAAAAAGTGATCTTATCAATATTTCCCTTAATTTTAAATTGTGTTCTTTTGGTAGCAATAAATGTAATGATATTTTGGACAATGATAAAATAAATAAATAAATGGGAGGTGAGCCGCTCCACGCAAGGTAATGCAGTTTTACACGCGGCGCTCGAGTCCATCTAACGGATTTCGAGCAGACATCGAGTGGTTGTCTCCCTTCAGCTCAAATATAAAGTGATCTCTGTAAAGCTTTAGGTGAATGGAAGGGCGCGGCAAATAGAATGAATTTAATTTATGTGCATGGCGACCTCTGTTATATGGCGAATATGGAAGCCAACAAACGAAATCCACTTCGATCAGAAGTTACGAGACAACAGACACAATTAGATGCGGCTAAGCATATACAAGCAAATTCAAAGGAGCAGACCATAAGCAAACCATCATCCATGATTTGATGCGTATTGAAGTCCGGGATGATAATGGCATCTTCCTTGCTAGTGGCTAACAGGACACAGTTCGTGGCTAATGCTGCCCATTAGTGATTGCGCACGACTTGGGCAGTAGGCCCATACGTAACAAATGTTACGAGGTGGAAGAATTGGGCCTGCTCATTTTACTTAATTGACCAAAAGCAGGCCCAAGAGCTGGCCCCATGGGCTATATAGCCCAAATGGTAATTCCCACGTTCAGTTCGATCCTCATAACTCATCAGGTATGTCAAAAGTATACAATGTCAAAAAGTACATTTATTATTGAGTTGCAATGTGCAACAATTCTAACCAGAAAAAGTCACTGTTCAAAAACAAAAAAACAAAAATCTGACCAGAAAAAGTCAAGCCACCACACCAAAAAGAAAAGTCGCCACTAAAACCGCGACCATATATTCCTTCCTACGAAATAACCTTTCGGCTGCATCAAAATTTCAACTTTCCGCAAGGGGGTTCAATGAGTCCTAAGGCCCAGAATCAATGGCGCCCCATGGTCGGATTACTAACAAGAATCAAGAAGATTCACAGGCCAGATGGCCAATTTTAAGCTCAGATACAAATAATCCAGAGGAATAAAAGAATTAACGTGAAAACTCCAGGTCAAAACACCAATCCCACAAATGCAACATACATATACATCAATCCCACAAATGCATTGGATAAATTTCACAAACATGTTCCCCACGAATTTTTCACAACACAATAATTAGAATTTGAATTAAATTGTCAAAACACCAAATTCATATAGCAAACCGCTACGAAATTAGCCAAGTTTGAGGCGAATTGGCAATGTAGTAATCCTTTGTTTTTAACTACTATACAAAAAATCCAAAGCAACTAGACATAACCTAATTATCCAACTTTGAAAGCAAAACATAAAGCGCTCTGCTTAAGCGCGCTCGCCACGGATCCTCCTAGCGAGCTGAATGTCCTTGGGCATGATGGTTACCCTCTTGGCATGAATTGCGCACAGGTTGGTGTCCTCAAATAGACCCACCAAGTAGGCCTCCGCAGCCTCCTGAAGCGCAAGAACAGCATGGCTCTGGAACCTCAAATCCGTCTGAAGATAAAAAAGAAAACAGCCCAACAAAAAATAATATGAGAAACACAAATCCCACAAAGAGAACAGAAGAAAATATTTATTTTCGTCAAGTTTATTGGCATCGAAACATGAAAGGCATATACCTTGAAGTCTTGAGCAATTTCACGAACAAGTCGCTGAAAAGGTAACTTGCGGATCAAAAGCTCGGTACTCTTTTGGTACTTGCGGATTTCACTGTTTCATTTACAAAGGATAATATGTTAGGAATTGAAAAGGAAAATAAATCGCCCAAGGAAAATCCTTTAAATTCATAAAAAATAAAAAATAAAAAAAAAACAATCAAACAAATATCATTACCGAAGGGCAACAGTTCCAGGGCGATAACGATGAGGCTTCTTGACTCCTCCGGTTGTGGGAGCCGACTTCCTTGCAGCCTTTACATGGTCAACATAAGAAAAATTCAGAACCGTGTTTCAAACGTTCTATTGACGATAGAAATTTAAGGGAAAAAAAAAAACCCAAGACCCGTTTGTTTCTAGAGAAAATTAACCCACTCCCCGAGAAAACATACTTTTAATCGATTTCAAAGAGACAATTCAGTAAATAGCCGCGAAAGAAACTAAAAATTTCCCCTAAAATTATTCAGAGAAACTATTTACTATCGAAAGAAAGAAAGAGCCTAAAGCGAAACCCTAATGTAACGCACCTTAGTAGCGAGCTGCTTCCTCGGAGCCTTTCCACCGGTCGATTTGCGAGCAGTCTGCTTCGTACGAGCCATATCTCTTCAGATCGAAAGCACACAACACAAACGATTCTGCAA
Source organism: Corylus avellana (assembly GCF_965113065.1). Taxonomy (NCBI): domain Eukaryota; kingdom Viridiplantae; phylum Streptophyta; class Magnoliopsida; order Fagales; family Betulaceae; genus Corylus; species Corylus avellana. Next base: position 21,120,824 of record NC_142498.1, read on the forward strand.
ATCGCAAACCAAGACGCTCTTATCAGAACCAAGAAAACCTAGAAACTAAAGATGCCAAAGAGGAAAGAATAGGTCAAGTACCTTCGAGAACTCTAAGAAGAGGGCCTAGGGTTTCTGATTGTCCGAAAATCTGAGATCGAAATTTGAATGACAGATACGGCTGAAGTACGGGGCTTTATATAGGCCGTGAGGGGGACGTGGAATTCAAGTCTTCAACGGGATTTAGGAGAGGGATTGGAATCTTTGAAAACGTTTAGATCCGTGTGATGCTTTTTGAATGGTTGGGGCACTGTGAGATTTATCTGCTATTGGTGGGATTATGTGAGGCACGGATCGCCAGCGTAGCCGAGTTGTGTTTCTTTTGTGAGAGGAATGTTGAGTGAGTCGTGCTTCGAGTAACTCACCCGAGTCAAAAAAAAATTTGACCGTGCCGGATAAAACCACGTGCTCTATTGCCTGTACGTGTAGTTTAAGTTGGTTTTTTTTAGTTGGTTATCAAAAGTAAACAAAAAAAAACAAATTAGTACGATCGTTTGCATCTCCTCTTCCTTTTGTGTGAACATGTCAAAAAAAAAAAAAAAAAAAAGTACGATAGTGTCCATCCAACCGTTTATATCATGATATCAGATGCCGGGATTTTTCATTAATATGGACAAATTTTTTTTTTTTAATAATGGAATTCTCCTTGCTTCCGGACTGGTTCAAGATTATTCTCAGCAAACCTCAATTAGCAGCTGCCGTGTATGAGATGGTTGGCAAGATCCAACAGGAAGGTTAGAGCTTGATTAGTATTTCGTTAAGAAATTAAAAAAGTGTTTTAGTATATAAAAAAGCTATTTCAAGTAAAAATTTGTCTGTTTGATTAAAAAGAAAGAACACTTAAAATAAACTTTATTTTTTCTCTCTAAAAAAGCTCAAAACAAAAGTAGGTATTTAAAAATAATAATGTCTCTTGTTATTTTCATTGACAAAAGTTATATTTTTTAATACAATCTTAAACATACCCTCAATAGAGAGTCTTTTATATCACGACGTAATTAGAGCATTTTCAACAAGAGTTTTTATTTTATTACTTAAAATACAATTTTTTTCATTTTAGCTATTGGTTTTTCACTACACACTCTAACAAAAATATCTATTTTAACTATCTACTCTAATTAAATATTATTTTTCAATATTATTTTATTAGTTTTTTTTTATCATTTTCTTGTTTTCCCCCTTAAAAAGAAATAAAGAGAGAAGGAGAGATAAAATATTAAAAAAAAATAGAAAGAAAGAGAAATTATAATAAATATTACTTACAATTTGCTACAGTAACTTATAAATATGAAAGTTCATTGTAGCAGTAGTAGGAAAATCTTATATTTTATAGTATCTGTTGAAGCAAGAAAAGTTAACAAAATAACTAAATTTAACTAAAAAAACTAGTTTATAAACACTGTTGAAGATGCTCTAAACTCACTTTTTACAATTTTCAATAGAAATTTGACACATCAAGTAAAATAATAAAATACAATAGAAATAAAAATACTATGTCTTTAATTCAAATCAATCATATAGGGCTTATTTGGGTTTGTGATTTTTTTATATTCTGGTGAACTGAATTCATAATTATGAATATCGAGGAGAAAAAAATAGTTGAGATTATGTTTTGGTTGTTTGAATGATATAAATTTTTGAATAAAGTTAAAAAATTTAAAATTGAGTTGAATCTCAGTGATGTCAAATCAACTAAAAAAAAAAAAAAAAAAGAGCTGAGAAAAATTGGGAGGAATTGTCTTCCCAAACATTTTTTTATTCGTTCTAATTCAACACTCACCACGTAACCTCCTACCATTTATGAACCCTCAATACCGGAGTCTCTGCTCTAATATCCTATTCCATCGTCTAACTTATACGGGTGATATAATTTGGTGTATGAAAATTAGCTTTTTAATTATCATTTGGTGCAAAGAAGTTGATTTTTTAGTTGAGAAAAATGATGTTGTGGTATAAGTCATGAGTTTAACTTATATCCAGATGTGCCTTAAAACCCCATATTTACAGCCTCCAATTAACAAATGACACATAAGCTAAAGTACAAAAAGTGCACAAAAATAACCTACAACAAAATACAATGGATGATGCCATTTATGAGCTTAAGAGAGAATGAAAAGAGACTCGTGGGTCTGCTGAAACGGCGGTGGCCAGACCCAACCACCTAGCCGTGGGTCACCCTCTTCGGCCTTTAGGGTGATAGAATCCCTAAAAGGTTAACCTTTCACATATATGTTTTAGTTTTGAATTCAAAAGTGAGTTTTGAGGTATTATAAACGACTTTTGAGGAATTCATAATCGGGGCACGGCTGGCCAGATCCAACCATGGGTTTGGCGTGACCCATGGCTGGGTGACGGCTTAGCGTGGCTAGCGAGCCATGCTCGCCGGCTATCCGAGCTCATCCCTTGTGCTATTCTCATTCTGATTTGGTGTTTTTGTTTCCGCTTTAATTTTTGTATTTTTTTTTTTAAAAAAAATTGATAATGTGTTATATGGTGATTGAATGTTGTAAAATGGCTTATTTACACCGACCGGATAGTGTCATAGTATGGGCCTCATAAGTTAAAAAGTTACTTCAAAAAGAAAAAAGAAAAAACCGAAAACAGAACCCGCTACATCAGTTTCTCTGGCCCAACCCTATGTACCCAATGGCTTCCAGTGGACAAAAGGAAAAATCAATGCACCATTGACATTTCCCCTTCGGGTACTGAAGGACCGAATCTGACACTGCGATGGACGCTGGAAATAAGAAGGGCTACGCGTGGGCAGTCTCAGCCGGACTTAACGCAGCTCTTGCTGCCATTTCCGCAAAGCTATTCACCTCTCAAGTACACTCACCTTTCTCACATTCCAACCTAGAACTGTTACTTCACATTTTTATTTTTATTTGAAAGTAATTAGTTCACATGTTGGGATACTTATGCCGCCGATCGATTCCTTTCATTCAACTGTTTGTACGTCAGAGTACCTTTTGCATTTGATGTCTCTTCTTTTGCTAATCATGCCAAAGTTTTTGTTCGAACGCGATGAATTTCACTTAGTTTGTATACGTATGGATAGAGAAAGGGTTTGGATACGCAACCCTGGTTGGTTAATCTATTAGGCAAATCTACAAACACAACGTGAGCAGCAACCGCAAATATGGGTAGTATAAGCATGGTTAACACAATCACTTTACAGCTCCCCAAAGCCGCATGTGTGTTATAGAAAGCCAATTTCATTGTCCATCAATTAGGAGATACCTCTCAAAACTACTCACTATTGTAAACACACATGAATTTTTATTCCTTTCCTTGTGGGAGACTCTAACCAATATACAGGATTAGGATCTGGGTCCTCTAGATTTCTTAAGGTAACACTACATTAGATTTATTAAGATTCTAAGCATTATTTTTAATTAAATAGTTTATATTTTATCATCTTTAAAGGATCCTTATTTTTTATTCTTAATTAATTGTATTCTATTGAGTTGTACATTGAGCTGACGAAATTTGAAGAATTTATTTGAGAATTATTGTTAGGATTTTAAGAAATTGACCGTGGGGTTATCCTGGAAAATTTAGAGGATCATGATCCTAATATTCACACAAGAACAATTGTTTTCAATTCACTAAGTCTCACATATTAGTGTGAACTGTGCGTGCCTGCAAGTGTGCACATAAACATTTCACCTTTTCTTCCTTTGATATTTGCCAACATTGATACATGATATCACATAACAATAATCTCCGCTTGTTCGCTTTGTTTTCTGTTTTATTCTTCTCCCATTTGGCATGTGTTGATTTCTGACCACTCTTATATCCAAACAGTTTGTTAGATATGGCCTGGTGATATTATTCAATGTGACAATGTGGGGATGTTATGTAAACAGCCTTAAAGCTCTCTCATCTCTACAGGCTACCGTAACAAACTTCGCTACCAACTTCCTCTCATCTGGTCTAGCTGGATACTTCTTGTTTGAAGAAGCATTGTCATTTAAGGTAAATCTGTAAATAACTCCCTAATCTAATATGCAAATCTTAATATAGACTATGACCTGCTTTGATTAAAAACAAAAAAGTTCTTTAGTTCCATGAGTTTAAACAATATCTCGCACCTATGGAATCTTTTCATTTAAGTTGATGCAGATGCAGTGCTAGTTTCTCTGAGTAAAAAGAGTCCTGGTTCTAGGAAAGTGGGTGCCTGAACTATCCATTTTTTGAAAACTAGCGAGTGAGTTGTCTAAATATTGCAAATGATGCATGGGCACGATAGCTTGATGATATTTATTTTATTGTCTTTGTAATTTTTGCCATTGTGGATTAAATTATGGAAGAAAATTGGAGAGAATAAATGGTGATAACTACAAAAAAGTGAACAAAAAGAAAAATGCCCCTAAACAGGGGAAAGGCCAGAATGCATTTGATTTTTCTTTGTAGTTGCTGCAAATCTATCAAATTCCTATATGACAAAGGGAGACATCCATTATTGTGGATGTCAGATAATATGTTTTTGCACTATTTTACTGCTAAGAACCTGGTGTTTTGTCCATTTGGGGATATCTTGTATTTTGCCCAGAATGGTGCTTAGGATGTTGGCTGCTAGAGAGGAAGTATGGAGGCCGTAGGTCTGGTTTAGAGACATGCACTTTTGTGTGTCATGTGGAGCCTTTGATGTGAGAGGAATTGTCATGCAGTTGAGCGTGTGAACTTCCAATACATGGGCTCACACCAGCTGGCTCTCTTTCTTGTCTCCTAAACCTTTTATTTCCTACTCTTTTCTGGAATCTTTTGATAGTTTACACTTTCAGAAACTGACTTTTGTAGCTTTCCATATAACATTCTTTTGATAAGTTCCTTACTTCATAATTGGATTCCAGTCTTGACATATATTAATTTCATATATTTGCTTGGGTATAATAATATTAATTAGTGATTGATTTTATTCTTCTAACAGGGAGAGGGTTTTTTTTTTTTTTTTTTTGAAAATTAATTTCAGTGGCCTTTTGGCACTTGTTCATATTCTGATGAGAAGGTTTGTTTGACAGTGGCTTGCAGGTGCCCTGCTCATTGTAATTGGCGTTCTCGTTCTTAGTAAGTCAAGTATTGAGAAGGAACGCATAGAGTAATAAAGCATCTGTATTCGGCCACTTTGCTCATATAGTCAACAGTATATCTGGTGTAACAAAGCCTCTTTGGTGGAATTTGTAGCAAAGAACGATGATTTATGTTTGGGAAAACAGGTATATATGTCCTAACTACAAAAAGAAAGGGCCTCATTTTGGTGTAATTCTATGGTTATTTACATTCTGCTATTTCATCCCTTGGCACGGTTGAAGGACCCAAAACTGATAATATTTTTTGAAACAATTTAATTTAATTTTTTTTTTTTTTTTAATAAGTGAGATTTCACATAATAAAAGAAAAAGAGAATATAAGTGAAATTTTTTTATTGACTTTTTATTTTAGACACGTCAATAATGTCACTGTTTTTTGCAATGAGGGGTTAGGAACTTAGAACACCCCAACAAAGACTCCACTTCAATCATCATAGATAAATATAAAGCTTATATAGTATGGAAATAGGTCAAATAAATGGCTCATCTCATCCCTTGTAATCTTTTCCCGCATTTGATTAGAAAAAGAAAAAGAAAAAAAAAAAAAAAAGGCTCATCTCATCAGTTAACACATGGTCCAAGAAAGGAGTTGCCAAAAACGACGGTTTTTTAGGCAGTCCAGTGAATGAGTTGTCAAGAGAAATGTCAATTGCAATAACGAAAGTTCTCGACTTGACTGTAGCTAGCCTTAAGAAGTTTTAGCTTGTGCCTCAGATAGAGTTGCGTTACTTTAACAAGAATTTGATGTTTGAATTTATTTATTTATTTTTTTTAAAAAAAAGCATTTCAGATAAATTTAGATTGGGATTTTATCTAACATGACCCAACCTAATATTTAGAAGCACAACGTTTTTGAATGGGTGGAGATTTTTTTCAATCTAGTTTATTAATGTGACCTATATTTGGAGTATTTAATTTTTATACACATGCTTAATTAAAAATGCATGTAAAAATCATATACTCTACCAGAGATATCAGTATAATATAATTTCTCTAACTCAGTTTGAATAAAAAATTTGTCATAATTAAAAAGTTCAAACTATGATGAGCCCAAATACACAATTGAGTTTAGGTTATTACTCAGGTCAAACCTTCTAATTTTATGCACATTCAATATTTACATGTATAGCTTCACGAGAAGTGCTAGAAAGCTAAACAAATGAACTCAGAAAATCTTTTAAACTAACGTGGCAAGAGTTTTTAAATTAAAAAAATACAATTTTCTCTTCCTTCTCTGCGATTCACACTTCTGTAGCTCCACTAACCGATTTTAACAACCGATAATTAAAGCCAAAAGCCTTTTTACGCTCAGGTTGCACGGTTGCTTGTAAAGATTTTTCTTGGAAAGATTAGTTCATTGAATTTAACTTTAGCATGACAATTTTGACCTCGTTATTAAACTCATTGACATAAGGCGTATATTGAAGTGAAAAATTCATACAGAATTGGTAATGATATGGCATTTACAATGTTTTTTTTTTTTTTAGTAATTTAATACAATAATTAAATACTAAAAAAAAAAAGAATTTAGATTTTTTTCATAGAATTATTCTGGAAATTTTGGAGGAATCGATCCCATCTTTTGCGGAGCCATGTCATGAAGATGAACAAGCAGTCAAAATTTGGTCATGCTTACTGCACAAAGAAGAGAGGAAGCTCAGGGCAGCACAACGCATAGGGCACCCCAGATAGATTTTTGTATCTTTATGCTCGAAAAGGACGGTATATAAAAAATAAATTAAAAAAAAGAAAAAAGAAAAGGAACAGTAGAAGCAACAATGTAGACAAGGACAGGTAAAAACCCCCCACAGAGTGGAAAAGAGAATTCTTTAAGCCTCTCTGTCCCAACGGTGTCTTCCACAAATTTTTGATCTTTCGATTTGGGTCTTCGACTAGTCTGCGTTCCTGCCGGTAAGCTTCGATTCCTCTTCTCAGCTCTTTCTTATGCTTTAATTTCCTGTCTTTGATCATCAGTATTAGTATTAGTACTACTTCTCAGTACCAAACACAATCGTGTACCAAAATTTGTGTCTGTTGGTGCTTCAACTGGGTCTCTGTGCATTTCTGGAGCAGTAGAAACTGATTTTTGTGACCTGTGCGTGTGGTGATTGATGTTGGTTCTTTTTTTCTTTTTCTTTTTCTTTTTTTTTTTTTTTTCGATTGGGTTTTATGTGTTTTCAAATAGTTCGTACTTTAAGATTGTTTTGGAAATGGATTTTGAGTTTCTGTCTTTTGGGTTTCAGCTCAGGATTGGATTTTCAAGAACCCTTTTGTAAGTTTGGCTGCAGTTACTTTTCGAGGAAGTTATGAAAGAAATGAATGCTTGCTTCGTGCTTAGAAATGTCATTTGGGTGCAATTTTGTAGTTTGCTTAAGTAATTATAGCTCCTTTTCTTCGCGGATAAGAGATGTATGCTTTTGAAATACCTGCCCATATATTATGTTGCATAAAGCCCATCATTTTCAGACCATTAATAGACTTGCTAAATTGGGTTTAGTTTCTTAGGGATGCGGTTGATGCTTGAAGCAAATATCATGTTATGAAACTCTTGGATGTTTAGCAATGAAAGAAATAAGTAGAGAAAGAATTCAATAACATTAATGGGTTTAAACTCATATTTGCTAAATTACGTCAAACAAATATGTGCTCCTATAATTGTGTTTAAACACTGTTATGGTTTTCAGACAGCTCATCTTGGGCCTTTTGTTATTGCTCACAATTCACTACTTTGCCAAGGTAATCGAGAAGATAAAAGTAGGACTTACTACTGTGAAAGGGAGCTTGAGGATTGAACTAGGATTGACTGATGACATTAAATAAGTAATGCATTGATCTGGCAATACTGTTGGACAATTAAGCATATTTAGCTATGTGATGATTCTTTTGATTGTTTCATTGGTTGCTCCTACTGCCATCATCTTTTGGTTACTAAAAAGGAAGCGTTTTACATGATGGGATGAATCTGATAGGGTTTTGAAGAAGTCATAAATTATGCACAAGCATAAAACGCCAATAGCCAAGAAGTAAAGAGCAAAATTACCGAGTTAGCAATCCATGATTCTTTCATCAGAGTCAAAACAAGTTACATATTGCAATGAAGCATAGTCAAATTTAGGGTTCTTAAGTGAGAGGATGTTTGTTACTATTTGAAAAAACATTATACCAAGTGTACTAGCTCTTTTGCTCATATTGGCCCATTACTTGGTCATTACCTTTGTGATATACTAGTAATGTTTCACATTGTTTCTACACCATGTCATGCTATATTTCTGCATGGCTCAGTGTTTATACTTGGAAAATTCACACACCTGTTACCAATGGTGAAGTGACATGTTCAAGATGTGCATGTTTTTGTTTTATCTGCTCAATGCTAAGAATTTTCATGGGCTTCTGCTCGAGGTCGTCGTCCAGTCTTATATCTTGTTTCTGTATGCACTTTAGGGCTCTCGGAACTAATTTCTACTTTAGCTCTACATCTGGGCTTGCATCTATGGTTTTGGCTAAAAGCCATTTTAGCGGCATTTTCATTTGATATGAGCTTCCTTAGACTCTTTTTTCTAGGTCTTTCTGACGAATGAAACTTGTGCACCAGGTTTCATCATATGCAGCCTTGAGTATCAGTTGCATATATGTGACCATCTTGGCTTGTCTATATTCATTATTGGCTCTTTTGCATCATGTGGGACATGGTTTAATGGAAGCATGTTGATCTTAAACTTTTGATTTATGTGCAATTTGTTTCTTATACAGATATTTTACACCAATATGGGTTTCTATTCCGTATGCCCATCTTCCTATATATATGAACAGTTTTGTCTCTTAGCTTTGACATACAGGATCTGTAGCCTGAATAAGTTGTGGTGCTTGATTGACCGAGAATTGCACTTAAATTCAAGGTTTGAAATTGTTATCTGCTATTACAGCCATTTGTGGATCTCAGATGGATGATGGAGCGCACCGTGAAAATGGAAGACACAAAGCAGCTCAGAGTCAGGTACTAGAAGCAATTTTCTAGGGATAATGCGTATGTAAAACAATGTGTGTAAAGCATAGATGAACACATTTTTGTTTGTGAATGCCTGATGTGATGTGTTGTTGTTGCAGTGGATGATGCAACATCAGCCAACGACAATGAAACAGATAATGTCCATTATGGCGGAAAGGGATGCAGCTATTCAAGAAAGAAATTTGGCCCTTTCTGAAAAAAAGACGGCTATTACAGAGAGGGACATGGCATTTCTGCAAAGAGATACAGCAATTGCAGAACGAAATAATGCTCTATTGGAACGAGACAATGCCATTGCCACTCTTCAATACCGGGAAAACTCCTTGAACAATGGCAATATGTCGCCATGCCCACCAGGATGCCAAATCTCGCGTGGGGTGAAGCACATGCACCACCCTCAGCAGCACATACATCATTTACCCCACAAGGGCGAGGCTTCTTACAATGCAAGGGAAATGCACACAAGTGATGTCCTTGGAATATCACAAGTTGCTTCTGAGGCTGCAAAGTCACGACGGGCTAAACGAACAAAGGAGACCAAGGGAGCGTCATCTGATAAGAAGGCTTCTAAACCTCCAAGGAAGTTTAAAAGGGAGAATGATGACTTGAATAAGATGATGTTTGGCAAGACACATGAGTGGAAGGGTGGGCAAGATATGGATGGTGGAGCTGATGATCTGAACAGACAGACAGGCGTTTCAAAATCTGATTGGAAGGGGCAGGACCTGGGGTTAAATCAGGTTGCATTTGATGAGTCTACCATGCCTGCACCTGTATGCTCCTGCACTGGAATGCTCAGACAGTGTTACAAATGGGGAAATGGGGGGTGGCAATCTTCATGCTGTACGACCACCATGTCAATGTATCCTCTACCAGCGGTGCCCAACAAGCGGCATGCCCGAGTAGGTGGGCGAAAGATGAGTGGAAGTGCCTTTAGCAAGCTGCTTAGCCGCCTTGCAGCAGAAGGCCATGATCTCTCAAATCCTGTTGATCTGAAGGACCACTGGGCCAAGCATGGTACAAATCGCTACATCACAATTAAGTAGACTTGTAAATTTTCAGTTGAATGGAGGAATTGGGAGATAGGGAAACGGCGCTGAATAAACTGGTATGCATTTTGAACTTTTTTTCCTTTTAGCCATGGATTTGATAATTGGCACAACAGAAGGAACTTGGTAGGGATGTGGCCTGTTTACTCTTTCCTGCAGATAATTTGCTTCCTCCGTTGGTCATCTATCTTTGTTGTCCACATAATAAAGAATGGAAGGCTTCTCTATCTTCCTTTTTTATCTTCCACATTGAACCAAGGCCGAAGCTTGCCTTGGTTTAGGAATAGGTAGTTGTCCATCTGAAGTGATCTGTCCTTGAAACTTGTAAGCCTAGGTAGCTGTGAAGTTTGTATCTCAAGGTCCAGTATATTTGTATGAAAAAGTGTAATTCATAATCCAAAATTTTCAATGAACAATTTGCTATGTAAGATTATTTTTGCTACTTTGTATCTTTGTAATTCTATAGGCAAAACTCTTAAATTAACTGTTGGGAAAAATTAAATTTAGTCTCTAGGGTTCCTTCCGATTTCAATTTAATCCCTAAATTTTTAATTTTGACAATTAAATTTTTCTTTGATTTTAAATAAATAGGTCATTCTGTTAATTTAATGTTGAATTAATTAACAATATGTCATGTGAGACCAATCAATTAATACCAACATAACATTAAATTTATTGGTTTGACATGACATGCCATTATTAGATTCGGATTCCCTCCAATTGGGGAGAAATTAGAAATTCTCCAATTGTTAATTATCGCTCTTCATTTTAAATCCAATTGAGAGACCTATTTGAAACCCGATAAAAACTTGAAGAATTTATCGTCGAAATGAAAAACCTAATGACTAAACTGAAGTCACATGAAAACCTATGGACCAAATTTGGTTTTTTATTATTATTTTTTTTATAATCTTTAACCAAATATCACATAGTACACACCAAATACCACATAATACACATTCATCTCACCCACATCATTGGGTTGTGGCCGTAACGATGTGGCCCGTAACTATCAACCGTGGCTCAATTATTGTTAAAAAAAAAAAAAAAATCATAATCCAAAGAGAGGTGCCACAGTATGTACCATTTCTCTTTTAACTTTCTTGATGTCTTATGAGATGCATAGGTTTTGTTACATTAACTGCAGAAAGACTTAGCTCGACAACTTTTCTGCCGTCTATAATTGATAAAATGATTAAACAAAAAATCAAAATTGTTAAAACACCCGTCGAGATCTTTTCTTCGCCCTCTCCTTCCGCAACACCAACCCAATCAAGATCTTCTCTACCAATCCATTCTCAGTCAAAAACTCTGATACAATTCATGGATCTCTTACTTACAGAAAAGTAAGATTTTAAATCTTATTCAATTATAATTATAGAAAACTATGGTTCTAACTTGTTGGGTGATGATTAAGACTTGATGGTCAGAAGGTTTTAGTAGGTCACACAAATGAAATTATAGTTATATAATAGACGGTCAAACGATTTAAAACAATAACAAATCCCATAAGAAAGTATTCAAGTATAATAAAATTATGCAGAGGAAAGATAATATTAAAATTACAATTCATAAATAGAAAGAAAATTTAAAAGAGAAGAACCCTACAATGTGTGTCAGAATACAAATAATCAGCATCAATGCATCAGACAGGGATAACTGTATGATTGATGATCTCATCATCCACAACACTGTAGAGAGTATTTAGTCAAGAACGTCAGACCCAAATCAGATGCTTCAAAAATGCATTTCCAAAAGAAAAATATAACAAAATCCATCAACAAAAAAGTGCAAAGAGCTTGAAACAAAGCCTCAGACCGTCCTAGTTCATGGATTTCGACAAATATGCAAGTTTACCATAAACCTGCATTTCGGTAAACCAAATACTATCATCATTGGCTGTTTATGAAAATAGAAACAAATTTCTTTTCAAAAACAAAAAATTAAAAATAAGAGAATGGAAGATTGAGAGAGAAAAAGAGAGCATCAGATCTTCCTATTCAAGATTGTTGAATCATAGCGCCCAAACAAAGTTCGAGCACTCTTAACAATTCAAAGACTCATCCTTTGCCCTCTCCAAACGACCCTTTATATATATATATATATATATATAACAAGACTTAGAGCAAGAATAAACCCTAGTGGCGTATCCAGAAATCGATAAAGGAGAGCTTGGTCATGAGAAGGCGAAGATTTGGCGGATAGAGAAGAGCAAGACGGCGAGGTATTAAGCTAGGGTTTTAGGGGATTGCTGAAAGCGGTTGGTTTATAAAGACGCTTGAGGAGGGGCTTTTAAAGTGAGTGGATGGTTGGTGATGGACAAATTGTGACAGACAAATAGTGTCATAACAACTCGTGTGTGGTGAAGTATGTGGTGCTGTGCGTTTTGCGGAGATATTAGCCCTTTACGCTCCGAGAGCTGGGCCCAATTGATTTTTTTGCTTCTAATCATGGCCCGATTGATCAAAGCAGATGAAGACTATTTTTCAAACAACTTAATTTGAAAACAACAGTAAAATAGCATGATATTCTAAAAAAAAAAAAAAAAACAGTAAAATAGCATGAATTAGAAAAAAAAAAGAAAAAAGAAAAAAAAGAAGAGTAAAATAGCATTTATCATACATTTAACACATACATAAGTATCACCTTTACACATGGTAAAAACAAAAAACAAAAAACAGAAAATCAAAAATCAAAGGAAAAAAAAAAACAGAGGTGGCCACCCACCAACACCGTGGAGTGGGTGGGTTACCCCACCAACCAATAGAGGAGGGGTGAGATTCTCCCACCACCTCATTTGTCAATGGAATTATACTCATTTACGGAAGTTGGCTTAAGTCATGACACGACTATTCAGGTTCCTTCCCCTCTCTTATGCCAATAAAAACATGGGTGGATCACCTCACCCAAACACACTATCAGTGGGTGTTGGTGGGTTACCCCACCAACGAATAGAGAAGGGGTAATCTTGTCCCACCACTCCATTTGTCAATGGAACCATACTCATTTACAGAAGTTGGCTTGAGTCATGACACGACCATTCACGCCCCTTCCCCCCTCTTATGCCAATAAAAACATGGGTGAATCACCTCACCCAAATACACTATCAGTGGGTGTTAGTGGGTTACCCCACCAACCAATAGAGGAGGGGTGAGGTTGTCCCACCACCCCATTTGTCAATGGAACCATACTCATTTATGAAAGTTGGCTTAAGTCATGACACGGCTATCCACGCTCCTTCCCCCCTCTTATGCCAATAAAAATATGGGTGGATCACTTCACCCAAACACATTGTCAGTGGGTGTTGGCCTTGTGGCGGCTACTCATGTCCTCCATGAGTCGTGACGTGGTGGGTGGCCACCCATCATCTACTAATTCCTAGCCATCCAAAGCTATAGATGATTAAAATACGTAGTTTGATAAAATTTTCATCATCTTTCTTTTGTTTTATGTTCTCGCAAAAAAAAAAAAAAAAAAAAATTCATAAGAATATTTTCTTAAAGAATTTTTTTTTTTTTTTAAGAAAAAAAAAAAAAAAAACCTTTCAACTTATATTAAGGAATATAACCTAATAGTTATAGAGAATCTTGATCGGTTAAAGTTTAAAGTACTGGGCTAAAACCAATATTGAGGCTTTGATGGGCTTCACTGGTTCAAACCGAACAGAGGGCCTAGCCCACATTTTAATGTTCGACAAAGAAAGAGCTTAAACTGGAAATCCTTTCCTTCCAGAATAAGATATCCTATACATGGGACAAAACTCTCAAGAGTCGTCTGTCTGAATTACTTTTACTACACGTAACCTATATTCGGTGCAAGATAATTTATTTTATTGGTATGACCGTATGAATCACTTCGTTAACAAATCATTGTTGATCATGGCCAGGTGCACCCGTAATTTCGCTAATATTTCATTTTGTTGGAATGAGAATATCAATTAATTTTTTATAATAGTGAGATAAGAGTGTGTTTTTTTAGTATAATTTATATCTTTATTATTTTTTTATGAAGTTAATATTTTTTTTTTCATTTTTATATCTCCTTAAAACATTTTTTTTTAAACTAAAAATTAAAAAAAACATATACTTCCTAAATAAGATTATACTCTAATCCATCTGTCCAATTTAATATTAGTATCATGACATAAATGTGTGGATAAGATTATTGTCATGGTAATCATAACTTTATGGATTTCACACATCTTGGGCTAATTTATCTTTTGATCTGGATTAGGGAGAAATTGAAGGCTTTCTAATTATTAATCATGACTCTTTATTTTAAATTTAATAGTCTATAAAATTATTTAAAACATCTTTAAAACAAAAGCTAGCATTTAATGCATCGGTTATACAAAAACAGTTGACATTTTATAGACCATTAGATTTAAAATGAAGGGTTACAATTAATAATTGGAGAATCTCCCATTTGTCCTCAATTGGAGAATATCTCAATTCTTTATCTTTGAGATAATCTTCACTGCTTTTATTATTGGATTCACTCCTATTGGAGACATAGAAGGAATAAGATATATGCACTTTCTCACAATAAAATGCTACTCCTTCCTAGTATGCTCAGTACAAAATTGAACCATATTATATACATCAATCCACCAATTAAACTAAAATCAGGGAAATAGTAACATATAAACATCATTTGATACTTATAATGAAGAGAATCATATTTCATAATTTTTTTTTTGATATGTACAATTCAATAAACCTCAAGCATTATTTTCAAATTCAATGAATGGTGTTTTATCGTATTAAATTATTAGTTATTTCAAAAATTTAAGTTTATAGGAAGAGGTAAATTTAATCACTTAACCATTACTTTAACACTCCCTCTCACGTATGAGCTTAAACTCTCTTTTAATAGGTGAGGTCCAACACGTAAAATATTTAATTTAAATGAGAGGTGATTTGATGGAGTCAAAGTTCGAATCCATAACCTTTGACTCTAATGCTGTTAAAAGGGAGTTTAAGTCCACGCGTGAGGGGGAGTATTAAAGTAATAGTTAAGTGATTAAATTTACCTATTTTCAAAAGCTTAAGCTTACATGAAGAGATAAATTTAATCACTTAACCATTACTTTGACACATGGTATTGGTATTTGAAAATTTAAGGGTTAAATACCAAATACCCCCCTGGGGTTTGGTAACTTTATTTTTACCCCTCTGGGGTTTCATTTTTATCACAAAACCTCCTTGGGGTTTTGATAAAGGACCAAATCAGTCAATCCGTTAGTTGACCGTTAAGGCTGACACGTGGACCAATTAGATGTTGACACGTGGCACCTATTTAATTTTTTTTTTTTTAAAAAAAAATTAAATAGGTGCCACGTGTCAACATCTGATTGGTCTACGTGTCAGTCCTAACGGTTAACTAACGGTCAACTAACGGATGGACTAACTTGATCATTTTTCAAAACCTCAGGGGATCCTGTGATAAAAATAAAACTCCAGGAGTATAAAAATAAAGTTACCAAACTCCAGGTGAGTATTTGGTATTTAACCCAAAATTTAAATAATAAATAATAATGATTTAATCTAATAAATAATAATTAAAATTAATCAGAGGCCGGCCGTGGTAAGTCAAAGCATAAACGTCAATTTCTCAAACGAGTTTGCCCGGCATTCACGTATTTGTACGTATTTCACATCTTACCCTCGATAAATGGCGGAGACAAAGGCGACATGAAAGCAAACAAAACGCGTAAAAATAATTATAAAAACTCAAAATCTCGCTATATCCACGCGTATTTCACGTGTAGCATATAGACCGGAAACAAAAAGCTCGTCTCTGGTTCCGAAAGAGAAGCGAAAAGACAAAAAGGCTTGTGTCCGCAGCGGAAAATTGTGAACTCTTTGGAAGTGTTGCCCGAGGCCTATTCGTCTATGGATATCACCGCCACGCTTGGCTGATTAACTTGGCGGCAGTCTTTGACAACAGTTTGCGGTGCTTTAAGGTTTCTTTCGTCGTCTCCGGCCACTGCGGTGTGTGGGTCTGTTCACTGGAAGAGGTGGGTTCTGTCTATGATCATACTTCCATGTTCTTTTTTTCTCGTTTGCTGATCATTCGGTTTCAGTAAATTAGTGACCTGTGCTATTAGTGTAGTGTTTATTTATAGCTTTGATTGATTACTCTATACAGTAGTGCTTAGGGACCTAGGGTTCTGTGTTTTTATCGAGGGTTTTAGTATAATAGAGGGAGATGGGTGGCACTGACGAAAGTGGAGGGGTCCAATATACATTTGGTATAAAGCCTAAGAACCAGTTGGATATGCAAAATTTGAGTCCCTCTCAAATGGGTTTCACTGCGCGTCAATTACCACAAAATTTGAGTCCTGGAGGTAGTGAGAACAGTCATAAGAGACCTGGTATACCACCCTCGCACCCGAACAATCCAGCTAATTCACTGCAGTACTCGCAGTTTCCGGGGTCCCGGCCGGCTTCCCGGCAGCCAGGTTCACAGAATTTGAGCCCGGGGCCTTCCCACTCCAGGTCTTTATCGCAACCTACGTTTTTTTCGCTTGATAACCTGCCCCCTTTGAGCCCTTTGCCCTATCGCGAACCAGCAACAAGCTCGCTCTCTGACCCAATTTCGACGGATGTGTCTATGGAAGAAAGTGCTGTTAATTCTCATGGTCCATTGCTTCCTTCACCTGTAAATGGAGCTAATGCCTTTCGGGTCAGCGAGGGCCTTCCTCCTCGTAGAGGACACCGGCGCTCTAATAGTGATAGTATTCCGTTAGGATTCTCAGCCATGATTCAATCTTCACCTCAGCTGATTCCCATTGGGAGTCGGGGATTTTTGGACCGGTCGGTTTCTAGAAGAGAGAATTCGGTGGGCATGGACAAGCCGATACAGTTGGTGATGAAAGGGGAATTGAAGAGGGATAGGGATGACAATAGCATTGCTGATGGGAAATCCGAGGGAGAAGTTGTTGACGACTTTTTTAGTGAATACATGAATTTGGACAACTTTGATAAAATGAACTCATCTGGTACTGAGGAAAAGGATTTGGATAGCAGAGCCAGTGGCTCAAAGACGAACGGATGTGATAGCAGTGATAATGAAGTGGAAAGTCGAATAAATGGCAACCAAAACAGTGTGCAGGGGTCAGATTCTAGTTTTGCTAATGAGAAGAGGGAAGGAAAGAGAATTGCTGGTGGAGATGTGAGACCTACTGTCCGACACTATAGAAGTGTTTCAATGGATAGTTTTATGGGAAATTTGCATTTTGATGATGAATCACCAAACCTCCCGCCTATAGGAGTTCGAGTGGATCAAGACTCGCCTAGCAATGCAATAGATGGGAACTCAGCAAAGTTCAGCGTGGAGTTTGGAAATGCCCAGTTCAGTGAGGTTGAGCTGGGAAAGATCAGGGTAAATGAGAAACTGACTGAGATTGCATTATCAGACCCCAAACGTGCCAAGAGGTGCTCTTTTTTGTCTCTTTTTTTTTTTTTTTTTTAAAGACTTTTATCTGTGTATTAATAGGCAATTATGTGTCATTGAGTGAATTTCTTCATTTATGATATGCTCACCAGGATTTTGGCTAATCGTCAATCGGCTGCTCGTTCCAAGGAGCGGAAGATGCGATACACTGCTGACTTAGAACACAAGGCACAAACTCTACAGACAGAGAATACTACGTTGTCTAATGAGGTTGCAAAGTTACAGGTGGGTATTTAGGGTGATGAGATTTTGATATTAAATAGTTATTTAGTTTTATTTCATTCTCCTTTTTCCTTTTTTCATTTACAATTGGCCTTCATTATATTTTCTTGATTTTGTTTTCTATTTTTTTATCCAGAGAGATTCTGTTTTGCTTAAGAGTGAGAACAATGAGTTGAAATTCCGCCTTCAGGCCATGGAACAAGAGTCGAAACTCAAAGATGGTATGTACCTTTTCTTCTGCTCCCTATGTTTTAGTCTGCTGTAACCAATCTTGATATATTTGCACCATATGACTCTAATTTTACAAGATGTTTCCATATGAAAATTTGTCAAACTGTTCAAGAGATCTTTATCTTCTTGTCTTTAATTTTTCTCCTGGTTTTCTACTGGTGCTCTTCTAATTTGAACCCATGGTATGTTAGACTGGGTTGGAGAGAGGTTCCTTTTGTTGACTTTAGCTTCTATTTCACTTTACCAGTTATTAAGTTTTTTTTCCCATCCTTAATGCCTTTTACATTATCCAAATATGTATTGCAGCAAATTCTAGTTTTTATACGCGGGGTTGTTCAATCTCTTCTCCCAAAATATGAGCTTGATTTATGCAATTGGCAAACATGATTGATCTATATTTGAATGAACACAGACAAAGTAGTATTTAGTGCTTCATTCGGTTATAATGAACCTTAAAATTATAATAGATTTCCATCTATTTGTGAGTAAATGTGATTATGAGAAATCAAATCCAAGAGACTCCTCAATGTCTTGATCAGTGTCAATTAAAGCATGCCTAGGCATGCTTTAAGTGCAAAGCTTAGTGAGGCTCACATCTAGCGCCTTAAGGTACCTATGTGATGCTCCTTGGATGAGGCACAACTTAAGCACAAAGAAAAAATACTTAGAGACAAAGAAAAAAAAACTTAAAAACTCACTATAAACTTATATAGGCTAAGTTTAGAGTGCTTAGGTTATTTTCTCCAAGTATTTTGCTTGGAAAGCACTCTAAACTTATAGAGTAATGCTACACATACTCCCACTTCTTTGCAACCAATTTTCCACACTCATAGGTGGCTTTTAAAACCACCATTGGATTTGTAATGGATCTTTATTGGATTTTAATCCAATAGTAATTTTAAAAGTCACATATGGGTGCAGGGAATTAGATGTAAAGAGGTGAGAGTATGTATAGCATTACTCAAACTTAGATAGGCTAAGTATTTTCTCCAAGCAAAATACTTGGAGAAAATAACCTAAGCACTCTAAACTTGGCCTATCAGCCCAAGCCTCCACTCCATGGATGGAGAAAATAACCTAAGCACTCTAAACTTAGCCTATCAGCCCAAGCCTCCACTCCATGGACTAAGCCTCAGAAAAAATTTCATTTGAATTGTAGCGCTTCTGCGACGTGCAATTAATCTGAGTAAAGTTCTCCTACGTTATAAAAAAAAATAATAATAATAAAATAAAATAAAATTGTAGCACTTCTAACGTTGAACTGGGTTGGATACAAACCAGGCTCCACATAGCCTAACAACATTATTTTTCTCAAGGTTTGGATAGTTGGTATTGTTATTCACGTTTTGCTTGTCCTTTTTCTTTTCTATGTATTTTCCAGCATCAAATTTTATTATTTCATATTATGATGTGCAAAAAAATGTTTGAGAAAAATATACAACCTTTTCAAACTGACACCCCATTGGCACTTAGGCCACAACACCTCTTTTAAAGTGACTTTTGACCCCCTTCAACTACCACTTTGTTACAAGTTATACCCTCCCTTAGCATCTGGTGATAAAATAGACGAAAAATGCCACACTTGATGCACACCTTAACCTTTTTTTTTTTTTGTTAATAACTTTTTTGGTACCTGGGTTTTGAGGTTTTTTAATTTTCCCTCTTAGGTTTTAAAACATGACAAAACTAGTACCTCAGATTTTGGAAAAGACCGAATCACCACCTCCAGTTTGAAAAATTCTATGGGGGTGGCTGAGAGGTCAAACTGGGGGTGGCCAGCCACCCTTGGGGGTGGTTCGGCAACCCTTTTGGCCTTTTTGTTATTTTGTTATTATTTTTTTTTTTTTTTAAAAGACAAATTATGAAAGGATAATTTTGACTCTTTTTTTTTTCGTAAAAAATTAGCACTTGTGGTATTTTCTGTCTATTTTAAAGCCAAATGTTAATAGAGGGCGTAATTTACAATGAAGGGGTCAAGTGTCACTTTTGAAATTTGGTGGTCTAAGTGCAAATGAAATGTCAGTTTAGAGGGGCTTAGTACATTCTCCTCAAAATGTTCAATTTTTTATGCTACTACATTTATTTTCATACCTATATACAAGTGCTTTAATTTGCATTAGCACTTTACCCCTGTTACGCCCATGCCTGGCTTTGCACCTAGGCTCTAGAATACCTGAGTACTTAATTACTTTGGTTTTATGTGAAAATAAAGATGTTAAAAAATGGAGCCCTACATGCTTGAAAACACGTTGTAATGGCAATTCTTGTTGGTTGTTAAGTATTGCTAGAATTTTGATATTATAGTTGCAGCTTTGCTATGGCCTCTTTTTACTTGATATTGCTATGTTGACTGGAAAATTAACCTTGCTATATGTGTTTTTACATCTCCCCATCATCATGAGATGGATTGTTTGCACACAATTTGGAAACTTTTCATAAGGATAAGTTTCACAAGCTCTCCTCTTTTCCCCCATAAAAAAAGAAATGCATATATCAGGTTTATCAATATCATCTGGAGATTTTTTTTAAGATTCAATTTCAATATAAAGAAATAAAGCCTGGGGAATAAATAGTCACAAAATAATTGTACCCCCCCCCCCCCCCCCCCCCCCCCCCCCTCCCCAAAAAAAAATCTTTTAAGATTTGCTTCGCTTTTTTTTTTTTTTTGAGCAAATATTATTAAAAGTACAACAAGGGTAAACACCCTTATTACAACATCAGACTAGCAAGAAACAATGCCAGTAGAAAACAATAAAATTGGAAATAGGTTAAAAGCCTTGTCCATTCTGGTGGTTTGAAAGTAGTGGCCAATTGGAGAAAGATCCCGGTTGGACTGCTGGAGGGTAGCTAGTGCTAGAGTGGGCAAGATGAACTTATTCATCGCAATGAATCCGGCCACACTGAGACTAGAAAATCTCGAGCCATAGTGAAGGGAGATTACCATTGTTGAGGCGTCACATTGTGCTTTTTATGCGTTGTACTTATGTTGTGCTACCACTTCTGAGAGGTAGTGTCCCCTTAAGATTTGCAGTTACCTACATTATACTTTGTCAGTTTGTATCAAGACGTAAATATGTGTCTTAAGCATGTTGCATTTATTGATATTTACTCTCTTAATTTCCCTCTCATCATGAGGAACTTAATGATGTGGCTTAATATCATCTTTTCATATTATATTAAGTTCTTCCTGATGGTATGGCTGCATTTGGGCTACTATATTCATCTGTTTTGTCTATTGATGTGCAGCTTTAAATGAGGCATTGACTGCAGAAGTCCAGCATTTGAGGCTCACTGCTTCAGAGTGCAGCGGGGAGGGGTACCTCGCGGACTGCATGGCTCAGCAGCTTTCTATTAATCAACAGATGTACCAGCTGCAGCATCCCCAGCCCACGCAGCTTTATCATTTGCTGCAGCAGCAACAGCATCGAATGCAACAGCCGGCACAACTGCAGCCACAGCAGCCTCTTCACAACGAACGGCAGAATGGTGATGCTGCTAAGCAAGATGAGAACCAATAGGTTGGTCAACCCAACTGCTAGCATCGATCCAAACTCCATGTTGTGTTAACTTCTTTTGCAATATGGGTAGTGTGCAATCGTATATAAGCTTTTTTAAATCTATCAGTATATGATTATTGTTAGTTTATTAAACTTAGTCATTTTTTTATTGGATTGGTTGTGTTGAGATGTAATTAGAACTTGAGCTAAACTCTTTTGTTTAGTTCTTTCTTTGGGGCTACAGCCAAGAAGAGTTCTTTCTGATAAACAATCTTTAGTTGTGGCTACATGTTGATACGGTTATTTCATTGTCTTGGCCATGATATAGCTGCACGTTTGGTTTGTTAACCATATAGATGGTATTGCATATTGTTATATACCGCATTTTTATTATACAATTATGCTACAATGTTAACGTGACAGTCCCAATCAACCCTTAGATTAGTCATTGATAAAAAAAAATAAAAAAATCAAAAGATTGGTTAAGGCTGCTATGGTAATGACATCATTCTGAGATAGAAATGCTCTTTGTATAAAAGATTGCAGGACTACCCATATAACTCTATTCCCCCCCGTATAGTATGGTTTTAGCATGGTGCATGGTTTAGTGGTCCATTGAGAGCCGGCAATGGACCGGGTTTGGGCCAGGCTACTTGGGCCTGGGCTTCGGCCTCATGTAATGGGTTGGCCACTGTGCATTCCCCTTGCACTTTGGGCCTAAACCAAGGCCGTACGCAAACCTGATCCAGAAAGGAAGAGGGGAGACTTTTTTTCTTTTTCTTTTTTTCCAAAAAATTTAATATGTTGGCAAATGAACGAATAAAATACAACCCAAAAAGAGAATAGAGACTTTATAAAAATAAAAAATTAAAAAAAAAAAAAAAAAAGAATAAAGAAACACGTAACTCGTAGATTGATTCCGTATATATGGGGATGATAATATATGACATTTGTAACCATTGTATTTAAAGGACCGAATTAAACCAGTATTATCATTGTTTAACCCCTTAAATTTTCTCTTTTGTTGATCAGGCAAAATGCTACAAATAGTGATCAAGTATACGGCACCACACATAAGACTTCGCAAATTACACTAAAATCATAAATCAATTTAATAGACTGAGGCAAAAAAATTTCTTTCAAGCCAAATTAGAAGAAAACTTGGTTCATAAAATATGATAGAAGCTGCAACTAACATTTTCTCATTTTAATGAGAACTCCAAAATGAAATGTTAGTACAGTATAACTGTTTCCTATCAATTAAACAAGCACATTTTAGTGGGGCTGAAGAATTAAAAAAGGAAAAAGAATTTAAAACAATTAAAAGAAATGTAAATAAAGTAGCCAATTGATCATAACGTACAACTCTCTATGACGAGAGAACAAAATTTCCACCTTGAACGGGGAGTGTGAAACTTATGACGACTTCCGGGGCCTTCCTCTTTTACCGGTTTTCCCTTGGGAAGGCTGTGAACTTTTATTTGCCGAAGGAGGGCGACCACGCCCACGGGTGGCTTTATTAGCACCCTTACCTTGACCTCTACCAGAAGCATTCCCGCCTCGCTTTTTCTCTTCCGCCTGCCCATTGACCTGTTCTTCACCATTTTCACTGTCATCATCACTATCCTCTTCTTCTGAGTCAGATGAATCTTTTGACTTCTTCCTCTTCTTGGAGTTATTAGAAGCTTTAGCAGCACCCTTTTTAGGAGTTTGCTTGGCAACAGGAGCTTCAATTTCAGGTTCCACACTTCCTGCAAAAAGATCAGTTCTGATTCAGCGACCACTATGGACCCCCGTAGCTTCAATACTATGTTGAAACCTAGTTTTACTAGATGGATCTACAGTCTTTTGACAGCCAAGTTTAGGTCAAGTCAACTCCTCCATGCCTGGCCCCAGAAGCCCAGGCAGAAATCTGGCCCTTAGAAAACCACAAATTATAGCATTACCCGCTTCATCAAAAGGTCTCAGTGAGCCTTGCGCCAACAAATATTACTTCTGCTCAAAGCATGCAACTAACAAGAATTCTTCCAACAATAAATCAGACCAACCATTTACATTACCCTTTAACATTAGCATACCTTCACCAGAAGTTTTGCCATCATATACATCAAGCTGAAAAAAAAATAAAAATAAAAATAAAAGGTCAAAAAGTAAATAACTGCATTACCTGTATTATTGAAAGAATGTAACAAAATGCAGGAGCTAACACAAGGAATATAAAAGTAGATCAATCCCATAACCGAAGAAAAGAAAAAGAGTAATCTTATTTAGTATACTCATATGCAACTAAAATAACGTGACAGTAAAAATCAATCTTTAATTTTTCACTCAAGTTGTATGATAATCATAATAGTCAAAGAGAAATGCTGCCTGCCATTAAACTTTGAACATCATACAGTACTGAAGGAACTAAGGAGCAGCAAGCTGTCACTACAAGTAGATTCCTCAATAAGAGGCTGTGACGACGTTTTTGAATAATCACCTGGTCAAGTCGGTCACCAACATTTGTTCTATCAACAACAACCATGGAATGTCCCATTCCGCATGCAACACTACAGGAAAAAATATCCATCATCACATCCTATAGGTGCAATTAATAAAAACAAAAAGAACAGTAAGAAGAGATAAACACTCACCTGATAACATGCATGCCCTCAAGAATATCTACCTTTTTGGGCATTGCAGAAGATCTAAACAGAAGAAACAAACACTAAAGCAAAACTTAAAGAGACAAAAAGAGGAAACTAAATGTATTATTGATCGTGACAAACACATACTTCTGCCCATTAGGACCAAATCCCAGCTCTCCATATTGAGCGTGGCCCCAACTAATGCAGGAGGAATCAGCACCAACAAAATGGTGCATATTACCTGAATCCATGCAACGTAAATTCCAACCACTGAAAAAGCAGAGAAGGAAAGTTATCTAAACAATTATGCTGAGTAGCACCAAAAATAAAAAGGTTCAACCAAAACCTCTAAAAGTTTCCCTTCATAACTTGAAGGAGTATATCTTTTCAAGACAACAAAAAGGAAACTATATTACTGTACACGGCATTGGCTTCAAACCAGCAATGAAGGCCAGTAGGCAGGGAAACTTGTAAACCTGAAGAGAATACAAAATCCAAACGAGTGGGGATGCAGACAGCCAGGTTGGAGGCCAATTAAATGTTTCCAGCAGAGAGGATAATTAAAAAGAGGAGGGATAGCACTCAGGATTGAGCCAACAACTGATCTCTGATATGCTTCAACAGCTGGTTAGAAGTTTAAGCATCAACAAAGCAAGGTTCATGATAAAGGCAAACCGGTTTCTCAATGAACTCAAAAATAAATAAGTGTTTTCAAGTTAAAAAGTAGATGCTATAACATTCATCCTATTAACAACGTACTCTTGGTTCTGCATCACAGCCTAGTCCATTGTGCATGATTCACAATAAGGTAAAGTAAGTGATTGACTTGACTAAAGTCATTGGATCAAATCTTACAAACAAAAAATAAGTCCAAATCTAAATCCCAAAATTCAAAAGACAACACCCAAGAGTCTTGGTGGTAAAGCCTCATTGGTATGGTACTACAAGCCTCAGTTTGAAATCACTTTCTCACTGATGGTGATAGTGATAGGAATATCATGGGATAAAGAGAAGTTACAGCAGAGCACCTAACCATCCAACTGCAGAGACTACTAGCAAAAGTGTGATGACCAGAACAAGATAGAAGAAACCAGAACCAAGATCAATACGCCTGCAGGACTCAATCAAATATAGCGAAATCACTGAGCAGAGAAGGGACAATTAAGAAAAGGATGGAAGAATGAGATTCATTGATGAACACAAGAAGAAAAACGGGTAACAAGTGCCAACATCATCAAGCGAGATAAAAAGGCATAATCTTACCAAGAAAAGAAGCAAACTAAGCATAACACTTTTAGGAGAATAATAGACAGGAAAAGACAGCATGAATGACACACGAAAATACTTTCCAATGAACCAAAAAGAAACAAGTAACTGCTGGACCTTAAATCCATGAGAGGCTTAGGATACATCCAGTCATCACCGGCGCTCTTTATTTTGCCCCACATATAGAGCTGCCCTCCACCTGGAAAATGGATCAACTTTAAAACAAACCAAAAACCAATTTGTTGAAGGAATAAGTTGTAACTAAAACACAAATGTGAAATTAGGGACCATTAAGGTTTTTTTTTTTTTGCATAGTAAGTAGTCTTATAGATGTACAATCCAATCCTGGAGCCCCTCACCAATCCTAAAGTAGGATCCCAACTTTAACAATCTTAGGTAACTGCTGATGACACAGTTAAAACAAGGCCACGTGGGTGTTGCATTGCTTTCAATAAACTGGCAATTTAGTCTTGATAACTCAGTAAGGTGCCCAAGTTGCAAGGTTAGTCGCATCCTTTCTGTATTTTCTAAAACCCTCAATTAAGTGAATAAAGCCAAGTGGTTGCTACAAGAGCTGAACTGACATCTTAGTCGTCTTTTTTCTTTTTCTTTTGGGGTGGGGGGAAGGGGTGTCTGGGGCAGTTGGAATAAAAGAAAACAAGAACGAATAAATTGAATACCATATAACATCTTAGATTCAAAATGTAGCTAGCCAAATTAAAGCTAAGTCAATTGCCTTCTAATGGATATGATGCGACCCAGCATTACCATGACTTATGCTTGATTAGAAATTCATTCTTGACTCCATAACAATTTTCCTTTTCAATATTTTCTTTGGAAGAGACTGACCACAATGCTTAGCTCTCTGCCAAACAAAAACAAATCAGAGAAGGTGTGGGTGTGGGTGTGGGGTAAGTGGGCTACCAACACAGCTCTTAAGCATATATTTGAATCTTGCCACAGCCCACCCAAGTCTTAATCATATATTATTTAATAATATGCATGCACTGGATGATTGTCTACACAATTTGCTTGTTCATTCATGCACTTATATGCTAAGAACGATCTAGGTTTAAAACAGGGTATGGTGTGTGTGCATAATGATATCTCAACTTTAAGCTAAGTTCACAAATACCTGCAGTGCAAGCAGAGTTAAGAGAACCAGCTGAAATCACTGCATTTGGAGGTACAACATTGTGCTTTTGAAAGATATCAACACGGCGAGGGGCCCACTCATCCTTCTGCTCCCTATGTCCGAGCCTACAAATCAGAATTCAAGGAGTTACATGCACAAGAAAAAGGGCACTATGCAGGAACAAAAAAGTTGGAAAATCTATTCACTAGCTGAAACAGTAAGAACCAACCTTCCATAACCGCCAAAGCCCCACCTAATTATTTTCCACACAAATAGTCAATAACTGTAGATGAAATGCCAAGTCAATAGGAGGAAAGAGAAGGTTAATAAGTACACTGAATAGGCACTTACGTGTAAACATAACCATTTGAATCCACTGCCACTGTATGACAAAAACCAAAAAAGTACATAAAATAAATATAAATACAATTGCAAGTATGTTGAAGAGGAGGAAAACAAGAGGGGGGCAAATAGAGAGAGAGAGAGAGAGAGCAGATGCTATTAACAACCAGTATGGTTCAGCCCACATGCAACTTTGACAATGGTTTCCCCAGCAAGAGAAGCTATTGCTCTAGGGCGTGGTTGCGCTTCATAGGCAAGCTTCACTGAGCTGTCTTTAGTGTTATACTGCAGGCACATCCAAGATTATGTGAAGCTTCATACCAAACTAAGTCTCACTTGTGCAAGTGTGAATAAATCATGCATCCTTCTGTTTCTGTATGTGACTATAAATGTATAACAATTTTATCCAGGGTAGTGACTGGAGCGGACTACATGATGCAAAATCAAAGCGACTTTCTACAAAATAGCAGTGATTTAATGCTAGGACCACACAGCAGCTTAGACTGCCTTAATAACTGTGTTGGGCATTAGGAGATTTCAGAACATTCTCTAACTTCACCAAATATGTGGGATACTTTTGTAAGACAAATTCTACTTATCAAAAAAAACTTTTGTAAGACAAATTCTATTAAGGCTAGCTGCTGAGTCAACAGCTTGATCATCATCACTCGGTCTTAAGTACTTCACTTCAAAGCAACCACCTTCAATTTTCAATATGTAGGACTTTTTCTTTTAATCATCTTGAAGGGGATATTTTGAAAGATAAGATTGCAACTGCTAAGTACTTGTCTCTATAGGTTGTTGATTCACAAGACCCTTAGATCAAGAGGAAAGATGCTTCTTGTTCTAAGTGAGGTAAAATGGAGTAAGAAAACAGTCCTGTTATTTTCCTCTTTGTAAGCCTATTTCCCAAGTCCAAATCCTATTGCTAGCCCACCATAAGTATTTCCATAATTCGTTTTTTTTACTTCCATTAAAAAGCCATCGTCTTGCATCAACTTCACAGATGTCCCTTACTCTCAGTATCAGAGCTTCTAACATCATGGGAGATCCTATAGGACATGATTGATACTTTTGGAGGGAATTAAAAAGAAGTATCTCACACAATTTCCAAGAATATTTGATTAACTGGTTACATTTATGTAAGTGACTATAAAAAGGGGTCCGGAAAACGCAAAGTGGAAGAAAAATACAAAAGAATTGTCTAGCACGCAAACACACCAATGATTTAAAACCGTTAAAAACCATCTCGAGATTTTAAATGCAAAATCAGTATATTTACAATTTCAATACTGAAACTGGGATTGATGCCATCCACTACTTACTACCATTTAAGTTTTAGTGGTACTCAATGGTACTACGCACACATGATAGAAATATTAACCCAAATATATTGCCTCTATATAGAAAGTTGACAAAACATATATAGAAGCACAGGGACCATAATTTGAAGATAATTGTCATCAGCATACCATAACCATGACACGAGTAAAACTGTATCAAGTTATCTAAAGATCAAGGGAGAAAAATAAGGAAAAATAAGAAATAATCAGACTAACATAGGAACATACCTCATTGTCTGTTCCATGCCCAAGTTGTCCATATTGTGGAAGACCTGCAGTACTAGAAACCAACAAACAGTCTGCAAATCAGCAAGTAATCTGCCTAAATTTGCGAACCAAAAAGCCAGATGAAAAATTGGCTGAACAACCAAGAAAACAAAAACCCAAAAGTGTCCACAAACCATACAGTATAGTAGCTCCTTCAACAGAAGATAACCACACAGTGAATTCAGCTCCACAAGCAATATTTTTAACTTCAGACACAAGACAGCGGATAGGAGATGACTCGATTTCTACAAACAATAAAGCAACAATATAAAACAGCTGGTTGTCAGTTACTAAAGGATGTTTTCATAGACACATAGAAACAAATTAAGAACATTAACAAGGCTAAATGTTTCCCCACAAGCAATAAATACTCGCAACTACTATGAGCATTATAACTGAAATCACATGATAATTGTTTACTAGTAAAGCTGTGTACAGAAATTAGATCCAGATATGAACCTAACCAAGTTAATGAATTAAGTGATCTGCATTCAACAGTATTTTCAAGAGCAAACTTGATAAAAGCACATCACACATCTCTGAATCACGATGTAGCTTTCGTAGAAATCACAAAATGCTACACATAGAATGAGTAAGTCATTAATTCTTCATAATAATTCCAAAAATGTCCTTAAATATCCACTTCAACATGAAATCAGATAGATTTGCCAACTGCAAGAGAAACTCGGGGCTATTGATGCACCATACCCAATATGAAGTAAGATTTTTAACTAATGAATGCAAAAATAGCAAAGCAGATCCCAAAGTGATCACCCTAGCAAACCAAATTGCCATCAGATTTGCATTGGAAGCTTGTAGAAATTTCATTGAATCAAATTTATAAAATGAACCTACCATTTCGTGCTGAGCCTGAACCCAACTGTCCATGTTTGTTCCAGCCAAAGGCGAGGGAAGTTCCTTCTGAAGTAACCACTACTGTATGACTCCTCCCTGCTCCAGCTCTCACAACTTTGTACCTTCAAAGCAGCCATAACAACTCGAATGACAAAATTAATAAATAAATAAGTAGTGACTCAAAATTTTTATGAAGACATTTAACTCCATAATTTAAAATGGGTCACAAAAAGCACAAAACCATGCAATTAGCACGCTATAATATGAGCATATATAATTCTCTAACAGAACCATCATCATAACCATCACTCACAAGTTAAGCAATTGCTACAAAACTCCCTAAGTAATCAAGGCTATGAGAAATCCATTGTCTTTCCATTATTCATTAGACTATCAAATTTTTCCACTATCTTAACAAGTCAAAGCTTTGATAAGCAAGTGTGCATACAAAGTCTGACGCCTTTAGGTACTTAGTTTAGTTCCATCCCTCAATTGTTTTTCATAACTTCCTTTGAATTCTTATTCTTCGAGCCCTATTTCATATCAGATATTTCAATTCTTAACCACTTCATACAGTCATCAAATTACAGTTTCACACATTTTAAACTCCAGAAGTCAAATTCGGGCCAGCACTTATACAAAACACCCTCCAGCTCAAGGGAAGCCTTCAAACCAAGAGGATGCCTAAAATCACAACATGCGGAATAGACACAGTAAAACAGCCTCTTGGGACAGTAGCCACCCCAAAAAAATTAGGAACACACACTGTACAAATGAAGTCGATCCCGGCAACTTACTTTAAAAGTTCAGAAACCACAGTCGGCCTATCCCGCTGAATTGTATCTCCGTGGCCAAGTTGTCCCTTCTGCACACCAATGCTTCATGACTTAACAACAAAAAGAACAGCAAGAAATAAACTACACACTTCCAGAAAATTTAAGTTTTAAGTCTCATTCATGCCTCATTGCGCCCCCACGTGTAGCAACGCCCTTCAACATCCAACGCCACGCAATGACACGATGCTACATTTAAAGCAACAAAATAACGTATAACATTCAGAACCCACTTCGTAATTATGCAAGAAAACCAAAAATGCCAAGACTAATCGGCCAAAATGAATGTTATTCTACTTCAAGAAACCGAGAAATTCTACTAAATACGAGAGCTCAAGCCTAAGCGAAACCAACTCAACGGACAGCGAAACTTACCGCAACCCGAAGCGACGAATCGGATGTCAACGCCGACGAGTGGGCGAAGCCGAGTCGGCGAGACCAGGTTGCCCTCGAGACCCTTGCGCCTACCAACCGTGTCCCAAGACGTGGCACCGCAGAACAAGAGTTCTCCCCCCCTCTCCTCCTCCACCCCATCAACCTTCTTCTCCGCTTCCACCGCCGACATTCCCAACGGTCAAAAAGTTTTTGCAACGAAAAAAAGAGAGAGAGAGAGAAATGGAACACAAACCCAGCGGTATCCCGAAATGGGAGATCTAACGGTTAGTTTTTTAAAAGAAGAATAAGAGGAACGGACGGCTGGGATGATGTTGGGAATGGCGGGAAACGGGTGGATAACGGCTAGTTGAAGAGATCGGAGGTTGTGGGAGGATTAGGGTTTTATGCCTCGCAGACGAAGAGGACGAAGGAAGCGAAAACCCTAAATTTGGAATGGAAGTAGAAATAAACAGAAGAATAAGAAAAGGGATCGTTTGGGTTTTCCGAGAATAGGGGCCTCAATTAATAATGCCAAACAAATCGTGGAGAGAGAGAAAGAGAAAGATTTTGTTTTGCTTTGTTTTGTTTTAGGATATATATATATATATATATATATTTTTAACCTTTTTCACTTTTCTTTTCTTTTGTAGTCCTTGCCTTGGATTTTCCTTTTTTCTTTTTTTTCCGTGAGTCTGTCTTGTCCGTCCTCGTCGGACTTTCGCAGATAGCGGATTCGGGTAAAGCTTTTGACTCAGCTCACAAATAAATCAGTGGGGATGGATTTGAATTAAAATAAATAATGTATAAAATTTAAATATAACGGCTCCATTTCTTAAAATAAAAGGCATTAACATACATTTTAAATACAAATTACTCCTACAAATATAAAAATTACATCAAAACACTTTTTTCAAATTAAAAAAAAAAAAAAAAACCACAGCTTTTTCTTTCTATCTTTCTTTTTTCTATTTTTCCATGATTAGAAAAAAAAAATGTCTCTCTAATGCAAAAATATTAGCATTATTTGTTAAATTTTATCACTTTTACTATATGTTTTTAAATAACAACATTAATAAACAATTTAAAATATAATTTATATTAACATCATAATACTTTTTAAAAAAAAATTAACAAATGGAGCTCATGTTCCACTAAAATGTTTTCCGTTAGCATTCTAAATAAGGCTAGCTATCTCTTTTTTCTGAACATTAAATGATAGAAGTCAATGGCCGGAGAGTATCACTCTCTATTATTCATGTCCCTTTTTCTTTTGGTAAGGTAAGAAAATAAATAAAACATTTAAAGACCAATGAATATCTGACATTTGGATGTTCTCATTGGCAGACAAAAAAAAAAGACCAAAAATTATTGAACACAATTATCTAGAGGAGTTACTTAGGATAAAGTTCAACCGACACATTTGCTTCTTAAAGCAATGTTATATACTAAATTCATCTTGCGTGCTTAACTGCTTATCAACCTTAAATCAACCCTTAATTTTTTTTTTTTAAAAGAAAATATTGGTTGCCATATAATAACTCAAAAAATGGAGCATAAAACTCCATCAACCCTTATTTAATGGATACTGCGCATTAACCCAGTGAGATATGATGATGAGGAGACTATCAAGTTAGGTGGAGTATAGAAACATTATTGCTAGACGTGTGAGTTTCATTTGTTCGATTCAAGAGATAAATATATATATTGTTGATCTTGCTTTCAACAACCATTTGGTTTTCACGAGGAATAAAGTATTGTTGGCAGCCGGCAGGGTTGATATAGGGTTTTATACATAAATATGGAATCAATAGAACCAAAGAAGTTGGGTGAAGCTTAAACTCCATCAATAATGGCCATGTCAAATATAGAGGAGTAAAGAGCTGAATCGAATCAATCCAAGTTTACTACTTTTTTTCTTTTAAGAGAATTTTGAAAACAATAATGGGTAGATGGAAGTATGGAACCAGAAAGTTTGATTAGGGGCCAAGGTATTTGAAGAGAAGGGACGGAACCAAAAAGTTTGATTAGGGGCCAAGCTATATGAAGAGAAGGGAAAGTAGAGGAGAGGGAGAGTGGGTTACGAGTGGGCCAAAAAATATGTTGGGCAGGGGAGGGGCCAATGGGCTTTAAATAATTTATTTATTTATTATTATTTTTTTTTTTTACTACCTAAAATATTTTTCTAAGGAATTTGGGGTGGAGCCATTGCCTACTCCAGTCCCCCCTAATTCCGTCACTAGGTATATAGACAAAGTTTTCATCCAAATTAAATTACAATAATTTTACTTGATTCAATCTATTAACAACAATTCGGTAATTGATTAGAGTTAACACCAACTTTGAATAAGGGACTTCATATATTCAACTACCGCATAATCATATATATCTTAGAAAAAATATGATTTCAAACAATATTGTATATGATTATGCTACTTTATATAAACATATCATAAAAACTCAATACGTAACACAGCTACAAGGTGGTCGCATCACCCCCTTAGCTCATTAGGAGTCCAATACGAGGAGATCTAGGGGTGATGCAACTACATCTGTGATTTTGTCATGGTAGTCGGCCATTCTGTAGGGTGGTTTGCCACCAAAGTTTTTTTTTTTTTTTTTTATATTATTATTTTATTATCTATATATCTTTAATATTTTAGTAATTCTGGTACAATTTTAATAAGAGCAAATGTGTTGTTACCAAACTAAGGAATATGAATAGTTATTTCATTGCACATTTTTCATTCTTAATAATAACTATTCATTTTTGTAATAAATTAATAGCCATTATGTGCACTAAATGATACCTAGTTTGAAGATAAAATTATGCATGCATGCACGCCTCTTTACTCGTCGACACCTTTTAAATAGAAAAAAAAAAATACAACAACTCAAACTTGGAGTAGAACTTCTTATTGACCCCTACCTAGAGACAACTCTTGTTCAGCTTGGAGATAATTCCTTGGTGACTTGGAGTTTGACTCTTACTCAAACAAGTGCACCGAAGTGCTACAACACACACCGACTCTAACAATAATCTAATCGAGAAATGATTCACGTCAATATTTTTTCATGTTTAATATTTATTTACTCCTTAAGCATCCCTTCTTATTGCTTGATCACAAACTTTACATATCATCTTCAGCCATCCTCAGAATCACTTCTTAGGTGTATATAAACCTTAGTCTCTTCATATTCCTTTAAACTGTTTTAGGGATTCACATGACAGTCATTCTTTTAGTTCTTATCGCAAGAGATTGGGATCTTTTTTTATATATAAGAAATATATGAATTTTGGACACTAGAGAATGCAATCAAGATGATCCAAATAAGAGACCTAAATCTTTTAGATGAACATAAACTTAAGCAACAGATACAAACTTCTTGGATGAACATAAACAAAAGGATGAGAATAGAGAAAGCAAAATAGAGATGGTCTTGTTTAATTATCACATTCTCACTAGCTTGGCATTCCTCAACAAGCCTTCAGAAACCAATTAGATTCCAACTTGAATCACTTTACCATCATTTGGTTGATGTTCTGCGCATACCAACAAGGAAAGGGGATCAAGATCAAAAGGCATCATAGGACCAATGCATGTCAGAATTGCTAAACACCTGGACAGTTTAAATACCAAATGATTCTTATAAAGAAATATTGTACAATTTTTTGTTCAACACAGCATCAAATGAAAAAAATTTGGTAAAATTTGGTTTTAGTAAAAATAATTCATTAGACTAGGAATTGTCAATTCATATGGATTTGTAAAAAGCTTAGTTCATTTGACAATTTTTTTTTTTTTTTACGAATTATAGCGAGTATATATAAGCTTATTTGTTAGTTTTGTAGGTAGGTATATATATATTATACATTTAAAATGGGTCTAGATTCAAATTCTAAATAAATCCAAACAAACCGATCAAAGATATCATTCGGTGAGTATCTGAGCTACTTTGAAGATTGTAATTTGTATCTGACCTTTCAGAGGTTGAAGACCCAAACGCCCAAAACCCCAATTTATGGAGGAAGAAGAACAGAGAGGGAGAGTGAATGATCAGCATTCAAGACCCGTCGTTCTGAGTCGGTGTGGTGCTCGTGGAGTAGGAACGCCGAAGACGCACAGAGCGGTGGAGCCGTCTGAGAGAGAGAAAGCAATGGTGGAGAGAGAGAGAGAGAGAGAGAGAGAGAGAGAAAGAGAGAGGCGTTACCAGTGGAGGAGAGAGGGAGCACCACCGGTGGAGGATATCTGCGTTCCTTATGAGCCCGAGTAGTGGCGGAACGGAAGCTAGAACGCCCAATGCCGGTGGAGGAGAGTGGCGCCAAATCCAGAGCAGTGGCGGCGCCGGTGGATAACTGAGAGAGAGAAAAAGGGAACGCTCTATGTTATTCTAAAGACTAAATTACAATTTTATTAAATATTTAACTACTTTTATAAATACCACATTTTTGAATTTTTCTGCTTTTTAAATAGCACGATTTAAATCCACAAATCGAGATTTGGTTTTGTTTTTTAAAAGTAGATAGTTTTCATGTTTTATTGTATGTGGAGTTTTATCTGAGGTGTCATTTTTTTATTGGATGCTATAAACCATAGGTTTTATACCACATATTTTTCCATTATTTTCTACTAGGAATGATACAGCCGAACTTGGGGTTAATTTTGGGCCAACTTTTTTCTTATTTTTTAATTTAAAAAAATAACAGAATTAAAAATTAAAAAAGTTTATGAAGCAATCATTTTTATTTTGGTCATTCTTTTATTTGGTATTTAAAAAAAAAATAAAAATTGTACTTTATTCATAATAATGACCAAATATTGCTTTAGAAACTTTTTTAATTTTTAATTTTTAATTTTGTTATTTTTTTAAATTAAAAAATAAGGAAAAAGTTTCTGAAGCAAAATACAGTTTTTATTTAAAAAAAAAATAACCAAAATAAAAATTATTGCTTCAAAAACTTTTTTTTTTTTAAATTAAAAAATAAGGCAAAAGTTGGCTCAAAGTTGGACAAAATAATTGTACCTTTAGTATTTTCCATTTTCTATCAAGCACAAATTCTTTTAGCTGGTTCAATCATTGGCTTGGGTGCACTTTCTACTTTAATTGACTTTATATTATAGTAAAAGTTGTAATACTTTAAACACTTTTTTATATTACTCAAAATGGGCTGTTTGGCGATAGCCTAATTTATTTTGTGTCGCATAAAATTGAAAGCATTATCAAAGAAGGATTGTTTGATCAAAAAAGGTAATGGAACCGGCAAACAAAAGGCCATTATACATATATACTTTGGAATGGAATAATATATAGGACCCTCACACTTTGTTTTCCTGCCTCTTGGTCCATATAGTTGAAGACATCCAAGGATATCCATACAAGAATACCTATCATTAGCCTTGCTGATTTTTACATGTCATGGCATGTGACTCACACAAGGGCTCTTCAACCCGGCCCTTTATGATATGGTTGCTTCTCTTTTTAGTGTTGAAAAAAATTAAAAAATATTAAAAAAAAAAACAAATCTGAAAAGAACATTTGATCGCTTCATTGTGACGGAGCTTGCTCCATGTGACAAAGGGCTCCACCTAGAGTTACTATAATGAGGCCGAAAAATGGTGGGCAGTCATATGCCGTTGTACCTAAATGCATGTTGATTGCTGAAATAATTCTCCACCTACAAGTAAAAAAAGCATGACTGCATGCTCTTTCTGATCGATGATTGTGGCTCCTCTCTACCTTTCAAATGGGCTTTTCTAAATCCTTGCTGCGTAGGAGGAGTATTTAAGAAGCAAACGCACTGTCGTTGAATTAAAAAAATGTATTTGATAATAGGTCGTCGTCTTCAATGATGAAATCAAAAAAACGACTGTGCAACCCATGCAACAGATTCAGTGTATGCAGAAATTAACCTTTGAACCATTCTTCTTATCTTGGAAATCATTTTTCAAACACGTTGCTTAACATACATAAAAATGAAGTCATATTGATTTAATGTACGTCGTTGTTAAGGTTTTTATCATATCTGTGTATTGTAATCAAACCCCTTTATTGTCTTCTATCCACTTACTCTAATTCTTTTATAAATATGGTCATTTATGTTGTAGACATATTAATTGATAGACGTAAGCCTTAATGTTAAATACTCTATTTTTATCTCATAACTATGCAATATTGATGTTACAATATTGTTATGATCGACGATCAAATCAACATCGTAGAATAATTCCGTGGCATCTAACTTTACTTTCACAATTTACTTTTCATTGCAAACTTTTACAATTAAAACACAAATGAGAGAGAGAGAGAGAGAGAGAGAAATGGTACTCAACTCAAACTTTCCAAGTTCCAAAAGTCCACGTAACTGCAAAATTCTCTCAAGGGTTGTAGACTGGTAATGTGGACGTGGCTAAGATTGGTTTACCAAACCAGACTGATTTGTTAGGGGCAAATTATATGGTTAAGGACTTTTTGTTTCTTTGGATTTTTTTTTTTTTTTTTTTAAGATTATGGTTAAGGACTTAAATGAATCTAACAGCCCCATAAAGAACATCATCTACCGAAATATGTTATTTCAACAATAATTTTTTTTATATATATTTTGACACTCATTTTATAAGTTTGAAAATAGAAATGATCCATTTTATCGTTTATACTATATATTTATTATATAAAACCGTATTCATATTACCACGTTATTTAAAACATATAGTATGCAACGATATATACAATTATTAAAATTGATAACCATGCTATCTGTCTCATAGCATAATTGAGTGGAACCCCACATGATAGTTTCATGGCATCCCACTTGCAGTTGCAGCAGAGCACAGCTCAAACACGGGCGAATTGGGGGCATTACATGCCAGGTAAGCCTATCCATGGTGCACAGAACTCCCATGTGCTCCTACGTGTTATCCGACCCATGGAGCCACGTGGCAAATAGCGACAAAAAAGCTGTCAACTGGGTAGGTTTATGGTTGGATAGACACCATTGCTCTAACATTATTTAATTTTTGGTTCAAATAGACTTATCTTTAGTTGTTAGAATGATACTGAGACAACCTCCTTTGCTTCTCCCTAACCCACCGTTTTTTTATTTATTTTTAAATCCTAAGCCTCACTATCATACAAGGCCCACTTGGGCCCCCCACACTCCCCTACCGTCTCTTTTCCAATTCTCGCCCAATTTCTCGCTAATTATGTTTGACTCGCGATAAGTTGCCTCATTTGCTGAACGTTGGAGTAAAAGAAAGTATCAGCTAACGCCACCGTTTTTATTTATTTTCGTACATTGTCATTGTCGCACAAATATATCGGATAACATTATATATTATTAAATGCACGGTGAAATGGTCACATGAAGAGGTCCCATCATGGCATTAAGCTTAACTTTATGTGAATAATAATGATAAATATTAAATACCACACTTTTTTCATTTTCATCTTATTATATGATGTAGCACTATCAATAAAATAGGACCGTTGTATTTATCATTATTCTTTTGTGAAGTAATATTGGTCATATTAAAAAGAAAAAGATAACGCGGCCTAGGAGCCCTACTTGATGATTTTGTTTGCATTGAACAATTATAGTAGATACTTTTCGTCGTTATCTCGACACTTCATCAGTTGTTTTAACCGATAATAAGAGTTAGGGTTTGTCTTAATTTATATTTTCAAAAAAAAAAAAAGAGTAACTAAAATAAATTTAAATTCGATAGGTTTGTAAATTGTAGTGAATATGACCTAATCTTTTTTTTTTTTTTTGGTAACAAACCAAAATTCATTAAAGCAGAAAAATGTTAAAGGACAAACACATTAAGCTAACAAGCTTAGACATATTAACTCAATCTAGACAAACTACGAACTCCTCAAAGTAGGTGAAGATAGAGAACATCTGCGAATGCAGCCCAAAAAAATCCTTACCGCAGCGCAATTTGATTGATAACATCGGGAGTATGAATACCCATATCAAACATCTAAATAGACTTCCAAAAAAGCCATGGTGATTTAGATTAACAGTAATAGTGGAAAAAATGTTTTTACAAATAATAATAAAAAAAAAAGATCTACTTCACTTACAAAGAGTCTGAAGCCTAACCAAATCGGGTTTAATAGAAAGCAACACAACAACGTTATAGAATAAAAATACAAGATAAAAAAAGTAGAGTAAAATGTCCAAAAAATAACAACGTCGGGGTTGTCGGAGATGCACAGGGCCACGAGCTAGTGAGGGAACTAGAAGACCGGCGTAGATGGTGGAAGGAGATGGAGCGGTGAAAAATAGTCCTCACGCGTGCGGCGCGTGGGAGATACGCGCCCGCGAGTAATATATGAAAATTTTGTCAATTCTATGGAAGACATTTAGCTTTGGATGCTATACTCAACCATTAAATTTGACAAGGCCAATGATCAGTAGTGAGTGACGGTGCCCTCTCAACTCTAGGGCGTAAGCCTTCCAACGACCTTATGGACCCCCATTTCAACAAGTCTATGCTATTTATTGTTCATCAAGAAGAGTCAAGGGGTATAGTTAAGTTCTTAAAAATCATATTTGAGCTTTTGTTCTTTTACTTATTTGTTATATTTTGGAGATAAAGTAAAACTCACAGCATATTTTTATATTGTTTAATACTTTATTATTAGATTTAAACACCTTTTTGGTAAATATGCTTTGCATTTTTAGATTTTCAAACGTGGCAAATAGTCGTTATGTTTCACCTATTATTGTTTAACTCATTCCGTCCATCTCCGTTAAAAAAGTTAACATATTATGCGTCACGTGTTTAAATCGCCATGTGAAACTAATTAAACATTCTCATATATCTATTATTGCTGCATCAACATATCACTTAAAAAAATAAAAACAAATGTAATCACCGAGTGGATCGGAAAAATGGGTTCCCACACAACCCAACCACGAGAGAGGAGGGGTTGGGTGGATGGGGTTTCCTCTATGGCTAGCAAAACGGGTAACTGGGTAGACACAATTAAAATTCCGTTAAGACCCGCGACCCGATTACCCAATACACGAACACAACTCGTTTAGCTAAACGGGTTAGCGGGTCTGACACGATTATAACACGAAAAATATACGGGAAACTCGACATGACCCGCTTAACCCGTTTATCATAACCGGATCATATTGGGTAGGCATGACCCGACACGGGTCGGCGCTAAATAGGTAATACGACCCGACCCGACTCGTTAAAAAAAAACCCTTAATCAAAATTGGAAAAAATAATTTAATGAAGGGATCTCTTTGACCAAATGACTAGTCAAATTTATCATAACCGTCTAAGAAGAATAAAAAGTTTTAAAAGAGAATGTTTTAATATATAAATAATGATTTAAAAGATAATGTTTTAATATATTAACAAATTTCATATCTATTTTAATTATCAACTTTCATTATTATATTTAAAATATTATTTCTCGTTGATTTCTTTTTATTATTTGTTTATTGAGAGGATAGATAATGATTTTTTAAATTATTATTATTATACATTTGGTGAGTACACGGTGCTTACCAAGCTTAAATAGCTCACCAAATTTATTATTAAAATAACTAGGTGCATGTAGATAATTTTTTTGAAACCTGCGATTTCTACATCTTATATTCATCATAAAAAAATAAAATAAAAAGGGTATAAATGGATGAGAGATGGACAATAATTTTGAGCATTTCTCAAAAAAAAATTTTTTTTTACTCAAATTTACATATAGACTAATCATAATTATCTTTCACTAACCGAGAAAAAACCGAATGTGAATGATGTAATTAGCACATAAATTGGGAATCTTGAATACTCAATTGAAGCAACCTTTTCTTGGCTTATCCTCTTTTTCCAGCTTTCATGCAGTTCGAGTCCTTCAGGACAACAATCAGTACCGAAACTTTACCATCGTAGGGACAAAGAGGGGGACCTGACTGAAAGAAAAAAAAAACACCAACACTTTACAGCCGAAATCACTACGACAAAACAAATGTTGGGAGCACAAAAACAAATGTAATGGATTTACATAATTTTCTTAGTGTACACCATCCCATTAAAAATATTATCTTTCTTTTTTAAAAACATTTTTCTTTTTTCATAATTAAAAAACTATATAATTATTTACTTTCAAGGGTTTATTCTTTCATATCCTATATTGTTTAGACCATAACTCTTAATTTTTAACCACTTATTGTCTCTTGCTCCCTCCCTCATTTTGAAATATATATATACTTTGATTTAAAAATAATCCTAAATTCTTCCATGGTTCTAAACTTCTCATTTTTTAAATTTGTTGTCTTTAATATGAGCTTTGTTTGTACGGATTTAGTGGTACTGGTCAAGCAATTTACA
Organism: Corylus avellana; assembly: GCF_965113065.1. NCBI lineage: Eukaryota > Viridiplantae > Streptophyta > Magnoliopsida > Fagales > Betulaceae > Corylus > Corylus avellana. The sequence continues at coordinate 21,161,814 of NC_142498.1, forward strand.
ACAGAAGGAAATGGGATGGTAAAATGAATTAGTGAACTTTATTTAATGAGGCATGACTTCAGTCGATTGAGCTACTTCTTAAAGGCGGCACATTAGTATTTGTATGATATTTTTATGATCAAAGGGTGAAAATACCTATTTAAAAGGAAATTATATGTCAATTTAAAATATTTAATCGTTGAAAACGAAAACTTAAAGACTAAAGTTGATTTTTTCAAAGACCGAGCGCGAAATTTTAATCACGTAATTTCTCGCGAGTCTCGTGACTCTAACGGCTGGATAGTAAAGATATTTTCATTTCCGAAAATGAAAAAGAGAAATAAAAAGCGTGGAGATCTGACAGCTTTTTCTCGCCCCTCTCAACGGACTGTGCCCCCAGGGAGGCAACGGACGCGATAAATGGCGGACTCCAACTTTAGACTTAGCTAGATTTAAGGAGTGCGTTGAGGTCCGCGTTCATAAGCCAACATGTGTTGCAATTTCCAACACCTCACCAAACCAACATTATAGGCGGTCTTGTCTCCGAGAGAAAACAAAGAGAGTGGAGAGAGTGAGTTGGTAGTGAGCGAGTGAGAGTGAGCGAGACGGTTAAAAGAGAGGAAAATGGTGAAATCTACTTCATGCTTGAAAATAATCACATGCGGTAGCGATTCAGCGGACAAGGATGATCTCGAGGTACCCGATTGGTTCAGAGTTCTTGTTTTCTCCGCTCAGATTTCTTTGACTTTTTTTTTTTTTTTTTTTTTTTTCTTTTTCTTCAAGCCAATTACAATTTGATAGTGTTGTTAGATTTGGATTTGATGCATTTGGAGTTACTGAGGAGCAGCTAGTTCTCTGTTTTGATACTTAGAAAATGGCACTTAGGAAATTTTCAGTATTAAGATCTGACAAGTCTGAAATCTTATTGAACTAATTCATTACAACTATGTGATTAGACTGGGCTGAGCTTTTGATTTCTCTTTTTCCAATATGGAGATCTGAGATTTTTGTTGTTTGTGATTTGATTTATTCAATAATTAAGCAGTCGTGTTTTCATATTTATTGTAAAGTCAAGATAATTATCCTAACGCATGATGATGATGCCTATAGGCTATATGTATATATTACATACATATTAAGAATTTATGTAGAAGGAAGCTAGAACTTCTGCAGTGTTTTTAGACAAAGGCCGTTTTTACAAGCATTGTAGTCAATTGAGTTCTTAGAATCAATTTTTGGTTGGTCTAGGGAATGCTTGTTTACAGTGATATTGTATGCTTAATGGAGGATCACCATACTTTTTTGATTGATGTGAAGTGGGATATGCTTTGAGATCACTATGCTTAACTGTAAAGCGTACTATGTTGATCATGGTTTTCCATGTGATAGCCTGATAGGAAAAGAAATCATCGAAAGATATAAATCACAGTATGTAGTATCATTCATTTTGAAAAAGTAAAAGATTAAGAAAATAGGTGCAATCAAATTACGTCGGGAGAGTTCAAAGCATTTGAAAGATTTGTCATATGAAGTAAGACAGAAATTGGTTCATTTGTACAATTGAACACGCAATTTATGGTTATTTATTATTAGCTAGATACATTTGCTGATCTTGTGCATTAGGAAGTGGGAGTTCCATAATAATATAGCCTTTTGAGAATCTGTTTTTTTTTTTTTTTTTTTTTTTTTATTATTATTTTTTTTAATTTTTTTTTTTCTTTTTTCTTTTTCTACAAACTGTATTAAGTTCTGCTTTTCTAAAGTTTCTTGAAGCCATTTTTCCAACAAAGCAGGGGTTAGAAGTTGGAGTGTTGAAATGTCATAATATAGATGTGGAAATCATTGTCATACTTGTAAAGAGTTATAGGAGGAAGGCAGTCTAAGTTTTCTCTGTCTGTATGTTAAATATGATGTTATTTGTGCTGCATTCCAGAACAAGGGTTCAAGTGACAAACGTGGGTGGAGTTTCCGAAAGAGATCTGCCCGGCATCGAGTGCTTAGCAACACTGTAATCTCAGAAACCACTTCTTCTGGAAATAAGGAGAGCCCAGAATCTGCTATTCTTGACCATATACCACCAGCGAACTCTACTGTTCCAGAGAAAATCTCAGTGATACAATCCACAGATGAGAAACCCCAGTTATCGACTTTGGAGAACCCAAAAGTAACTGAAACTGCAGTTGCTGCTGAAAAAGATAGTAAGTTTGATGTCAACCCAGAGGAGCCTGTTGTTATTGTCATCCAGGCTGCTATCAGAGGGTTTCTGGTATTCTCTTTCTCTAAACTGTATGAGTCCAAAACTTACTGGTTAGCACCCATTTTACCTTTTATTAAAAACTATTTGCCAGGGTCGGATAATGCTGTTAAAGCTTAAGAATGTTGTTAAATTGCAAGCTGCTGTTCGTGGGCACTTGGTTCGAAGTCATGCTGTGGGAACCCTACGTTGCGTTCAAGCCATTGTCAAAATGCAAGCACTTGTTCGTGCCCGCTATGCTCGGCTGTCCCTAGAAGGGTCACGTCCAGAAAAGAAGTTAGATGGGAAGCACGAGGAGGATAATGAGAATTCAAAAACCTGGGTAATGCTACTGAACTTTCACCCAGTATGTTACGGGATATCTGGGGTTGATGAGACAAATTTTGTTTTTCCTTGTCATATTGGTTTGACAACAATAGGTTTTATGCTATCTATCAACCTCAAGCAGCCTCCCTTTGTAAAAATGTTAAGATGTTATGATAACAATATCTCATATTGTTACTTGTCAAAGAAAGAAAACGAAAAAGAGTAAAGTGTCTCAAATTCTGCTTCATTATAATAATTGTTAGCCTTCAGTATGTTGCTGGTTTGTTTCGGTCCTACCAGCATGTTGGTAGGTCTTTAGATTTTAGTTGTGTTTTTAAAGAATAATGGTATGAAGTAAGAGATTATGGCCTCCAAGCATTCGTAGTATAAATTCAAATTTTGAATGTCTAGTAGTCTCTTGCTTCTCTTTTTTCCGTAGTCAACTATTTTAAGGTTAAAAAAGGGTAATTTTGAAGGGATACGGATAAATAAAGATTTGTGCACACGTGCACCTATTGTGCTCTTATGATTGCTCAAGCAACATATAGAAAGGAAAAAAAAAGAAAAAAAAAGCATAGAGTAAGATGCATTTGTGAGTATGCAGAATGTCCTTTGTTTTAGATTATATGCATTCAATAAGCGCTGCCGGGATTTCACATAATTGCAGGATACTGGGCCTGTGATCCTTTATTTTACTAGGTAGTTCTTTGCTGAAATTATGAAGAATAGATTGAAGGAATAATCAACCCTTGAAACTTTTGAATTGAAACGTTGACACTAATCAATATTTTAAAGATATGTGACATTGGGGGTTAATTAATCACCTGGGGATGTTTAAACTGTCATCTCTCAGCTTTCAAATATGAAATTTGCATAAGGTATTATGTTAGCATCATTAATGGTGAATACGATGAGGTAGGTTAGGAATGTATTATTCATCCTTTACTTGTTCTTGTTGACTTTTGGGGTTTGGTTATTGCCAGTTCCATAATGATGTTAGACAGTGTCTTCTTATCCCTTTGATAAGCAACAATGACTGTCACCACATTTTCTGACAACCTTGTTATTTGATTTTACAGGAGAAGGAAAATTTAGTAGCTAAATCTAATGCAACTTACATTTCAATTGAGAAGCTGCTAAGCAATAGATTTGCCCGCCAGGTATGTTGAATTGGTATTTTAATTCCATTGCTTTATAACTACTTTTGAGGCTATTGTTCACACACACACACACAACCTGACTAAAATTGATTCATTTTTTGATTAAAGCTGTTGGAATCAACACCGAAGTCCAAACCTATCCATGTTAAGTGTGATCCTTCTAAGCCCAATTCTGCCTGGAAGTGGTTGGAGAGGTGGATGTCTGTTTCTTCACCGAATATTGGGGAGTCGAGGAAAGCAGAGTTAGCTTCAGATCAACTGGAAAGAGAAAAGGACGAGAACTTTGTGTCTCAAATTGAAACCAAAGTTCAATCTGAAGTTTTTTTGGAGTCAGAAAATGTGAAGTCCAGCAATAGCGAATCACTAGTGCCATCTGAAAGCGAAGACAATCTGATTACTTATGATGCCAGCAACTTCGACTTTCAGGCATGCCATCCTAACTCTTCTTCATTAAAAGATGATTTGGAGCAGCATGGGTCTGATGTGAATGACACCTCATTGGAGATAATTCCTCCTCCAAATCAAAGTACTCAAGAAGATTCAGACTCCCAAGTGGAGTTTAATCCTCTTCCTGTGAAGCCTGAAACCGAAACTGAACAACCCAAACCTTCTATGAAAAGGTTTGCCTCGGAAGAGCTGGAGACTGAAGGAAATAAATTTGTATTTGGATCAAGAAAGGTGACTAGTCCTGCATTTGTTGTGGCCCAGTCGAAATTCGAAGAGCTGAGTTCAACAGCCAATTCAGATATTTTAATTAGTTCATTCCATCAAGATGCTGGAGTTGAATCACCTATAGATACAAATTTACCTGGAGCAGATACTGTAATCAGGACAAAGGAGCTCAGTATGGCAGAAAATTCAGCCCCCCATAGTTCAAGGGTTCAACTTCAAGTTGGTGGCTCTGAATGCGGCACTGAACTCTCTATTTCTTCTACCCTTGATTCACCCGATATATCTGAAGTTGGTGCTGCAGAATGTGAGCATGAAGCCAAAGTTTTAGAGGAAGGGATTAGCAATCTTAACAGCACGAAAATTGTAGATGTTGAATCCAAGGATGCAGCTGCCATCCCAGGGTCTAACTTATCATCCGTTGTGTCAGATCAGCGAGAGAAACCTGGTGATGTTGATGGGGAACCCATTAATTCAATAGTGGCTATGGACTCCCCTCAGATAGAGCTTAAGCTGGAGAACAATGCATCCAATCTGCAGAGACAGCTGGACTCTGAGAGAGGTCACGAACCGTACCGGTCATCACCGGAAGCTTCTCCCAGAAGCCATGTAACTGTGCCCGAATCTCATGGGACACCTTCTAGTCAGGTATCTGCCAAGTCTAAACAGAGCAAAACTGATAAGAGTGGATCCAACCATAAGCGTAGATCCCTATCAGGAGCTAAGAAACCACCAAATCCAAATAATGATTCTGGGTCAAGAAGTAGTATGGAACAATTGCCTAAAGATCAGAAAAATGGGAAGAGACGCAATTCCTTTGGTTCACCAAAGCCCGACCACATTGAGCAAGAACCAAGAGATGCCAGTACTGACAATTCGCTTCCCCATTTCATGCAAGCCACAGAATCTGCAAGAGCCAAGCTCCAAGCTAATAATAACTCTCCAAGATCAAGTCCAGATGTGCAAGACAGAGACCTTTATATCAAGAAGAGGCATTCCTTACCTGCTGCAAATGGGAGGCAGGGGTCTCCACGTATTCAGCGGTCAATGTCTCAAGCCCAGCAGAGTACGAAGGGAAATGGTACTTATCCCCATGGTAGTCTCTAAATCTCCTTATATTTAGTATTTTCTAGCCTTGCTATGCTTGACATTTCTATCCAACAAAATATGCATACAATCCCCACACTTGACTGCCTCCCACCAAGTGAATTTTCCCCCAACATTTTTTTTTTTTTTTTTTTCTTAAAAGAAGAGGTAAAAGGAAGCGGTCTGTCTTAATGCCTTGATGGGCTGTGTTCTTGAGACACCTTACCACGAATACATGCATATTAAACACACCGCTTTCGGTTCATCATTTTTGCTGGTTAGTGCATTCTATTAGCCACTCTGCTTTTACCATCTTTCCAACCTTCATTTTGTTGGTGAATGAGATGCTTTTATAACAAAGAAACAAAGCAATTACAAAACTCTGCAGCTTAACTGCTGGAACACCTAATAGCATCTTACAAAAAACACTCCTACCATTTACATCAACATACCCCCTAATCCAATATCTTTACAGGTATACCCAATTACAACAAAGCTCTAAATTCTCGTTATTCTTTTTGAATCTCCCTTTTCCCAAGACCCTTGTTCTCACTTCCCATACAATGATTTGAAGTATTTTGTCCTCTGTTCTTGGCTGATTCCCATGCTTTATGTCATTCCTCTGCCTCCATATATTGAAATGATCATATGCCTCAAAGTAAATGATGGTAGATCACCTGTCCATTTCTTCTGCCCCGAACAATTATTATTATTATTATTTTTTAATTCGACCATAATTTGGCATTTCAATCAGATATTTATAGTACAGACCTCTGCATGTTGTTCAAATGTTCTCTCACTAGTTGAACCACTTGATATATGTCAATGCCATTCAAGCGTAATGGCAAATGCATCCAGTGGGTGGGGTTTGCTTTGAGCCTCTGGGATTCACTTATATTGTTGACTGTAGGCGAAAAAAGTAATAGATATAAAATATAATTAAAAAAAAAAAAAGAGCGTCTGTTCATTGAGACTCGGTTACTTACTGCTTGATCCTGCTTTTTTCAGAAAGAAAATGGCAGAGGTGAAGAGACACATTGAAATGATCATATGCTCAAAGTAAATGATGGTAGATCACCAGTCCTAGATGAGCAATTTGGAGTCAGTTGTTGATCTACTTGATCGGTAGCTTCTTAATTCTGTATTCTAGCATTTTTCCTCTTTGATTGTGCCTGGATGGATTTGAGGGTTTGTTTGGGAGGCTATATATATAAAACTGAGTGAGCTTTTCATGTACATTGCTGCTACCACTTCACTATTTTTTATTATTTTCTGTAATTTTTTGTTTTGTTACCCAGTAATATGTAAGTTTAACAGTATTTGTGGGTGGTGTGATATTATCTAGGTGAACTACAAGATGTTTTTGCTTGATTACATGGTTAAGAGCTTTTGAAGGCTTTTACCAAATGTTATTGTAATAAATTAGATTCTCTATTCTCGCATTTGCCTTAATTGTTCGAGTTTATTTTTGTGGATCCGGATCCCCTCATATTAGAGGGAGATTCTCATATTCTAAATCCTTGTCGTTTAAAACAAAAAAAAAAATAATAATAATAATTAATAAAATATTAATTAAAAATTAATAAAAATTAAAATAAAAGAATAAAAACAATGGGGTGGGGCCACCCCATTATTTTTATTCTTTTATTTTAGTTTTTTTTTTTTAGAAGTTAAATAATATTTTATTAATTATTTTATAGTGGGGCACGTGGCGCTTTGTAGAGCGTTAGATAAAATTGGATGGCCAGGATTGAAATATGAGAATCTCATATTCTCCCTCTAATAAGAGGGGATCTAGATCCTATTTTTGTTGTATATAGACATTACCATTGCACCGATCCCAGTAATTAGAATATATCCTTCATATGATTTATCAACAAAAGAAAGTTGTGATTTATTTATGCCTAATAAAGGAATTGTTGCCGTCCCCAAGACTAAGAGGTAGTTCAATCGGCTTTGATCACGCTTAATGAAGTGAATGTCACTAGTTCGAATCTCTCTCCCCCTCTTATGTAGACATGTCAAAAAAAAAAAAAAAAGGGAATTGTTGCCATTTATTGAGGAGCATTGTTACAAATTTTTATTAAGGGTCTTGCGGACTCTGGAGACTTATACAATTGCTGAATAATATCAACTATAGAAGCGTTAAGTCCTTAGAATATGTAATTTTTATTTGTATATACATGCTCTTAAGATAAACGTCGGTTTAATAAACTGAATGTAAAGTGTAAAGAATTTATTTTAATTTATCCTGGAGAAAAACTTTGTTCATTAGAGATGAGTACATGCTGGCGTAAACCAATGTGCTGTCAGATGCTCTATAGTTGCTCATGGACCCCTCTCTGTCCACTGGTTATGTCGTTTCCCAGTCACTGTCTGCTTCACCGGTTCCCATTAGGCAAACATGCAACTTTAAGAAAAGCTGACACTTGCACTTTACAATGTTGGGATCCTATAGAAAACTACCAGTTCAAAAGGTTTGCCTCCATTTTATCTAACCATGACCAAGGATAAGGTGGGCAGCTTGTTGTTATGCCAGCCCAGCTCTGGAAAAGGCTACCGGCTCCGCTGTCGGCATGGGGCCTTAAAGGGCCAGGTTGATTGCGTTTTAATCTGGTCTGTTAAAATTGGACCAGGCACATACTTGATGATGTAGCCTATTACGCTTACAGGTAGGCAGATTTGGTGGGCCCCACTGCTCACTCCTATCAAATGCTAATACTTTTTTTCTTTCTTCCCTGTTTTCCCATAGTTGCTTAGGGAAAAAAAAAAATACTAATACTCTTAAAAATAGTTAATACTATAGTATTGTGTTAGGTCCATTACCCGAGGCAGACTGATGGGTTTTGAAAAAACCTCTCGTTTATGACGGGTTGTTAGGAATGCGGAGGCGGATAAGATAATACTTGCTTCATACCAAATATCATTTTATTTAGACATTTTTTTCCCCTTTACGAAACACGCATAAATGCCTTAAAATGTATACATTTATGCTGTAAAACTATTGCAGGAGACATTTCTGAAGATTGTGGTGGTTTCTCCTCTACAAGCTCTCAAAGAAGGGCATATGAAAATAAGTTAATTATCACTTTTATATGAATTCTAAAAAAAATGTGTTTAGATGGTAGGTGATGCAACATTTTAACATACATTTTAAAGCTGCAATGAGCATGTTGAATGGATAAGTGACTATTTTGGATGAAAATAAGGTGAAATAAAATAATAAATAAATGCCAAGTTAAAAGGTCCTTGAGGATCAATTTGAGAACTAGAGGAGCTATCGACTAAAAAAAAAGAACTAGAGGAGTTGAATGTAGCAAAATGGAGAAAATAATGTAGGATGAGGTGGTGAAAGCATTTTAATATAGCCTGTTATTCTACAGAGAATATATCTTTTGATGGAGGTTAATGACAGAAGACGTATTGTGAAACTGGCCCCAAGTGTTTTGGAAGAAAGGCATTTGTTGCATGATTTGGAATATTTGGTGAATAAACTTTATGAAATTGCATAATTTCTTCCGAGATCAGTTATTAGGACTTTCGAAAAACTGCTATGGAAATGTGGTTTTTACATTCATCTAATCGAGTTCATTTGTAAGTTGTGTCTGTGAAGGATGGGAAGTCTGTGCCTCATTGAAATGGTACCTCAATCAGTTATCATGGAATTTGAATTAGAAGGGAGTGTAATAAGTGAAATAAATATCATATTACAATAATTGCTATGCAAGTTTCTTTTCTATTTTTGGTAATTTTTTTGATAAGTAATCGCAAAATTATTAAAAAGACACAAAAGGCGTAACCCAGTAAGTACATGAGGTCCATGTTCTTGTAGTGGCTAGAGCAAACGCATCATAACAATTTATGAATGAGCTATATTTAGAAGAATGTATGATACTGCTTGATCTATAGATGTTTAGAGGTTCCAGGTGCCGTTTGGGCTATGAGCTTTCTCCTTCATCTAATGGTTTATACCTATGTAAGTGACCTAATGGTCTTTATATCTGCATTGTTTCCTTAAGGTGTTAGTTACCTATAGTTTTATGATATATCTTGTTTGTCGGTAGGTGTTAGTTATCTATAGTTTCATGATATATCTAGTTTGTTGTTTGCATGCAACCTTACTTATGGCTTGTAATAGAAATGTCTGAGACTAAGCAAAAAGAGCTTATAAGCTGGACATCACTGTGTTTATTGTGGCTTTAATAGTAGTTCGAAATGCAATCTTTATGCCTAATATGAGATTTGAAGTGGATGGTTAATTTAATGGTCCAATTATGAGATTTACTTGTATAAAGTGTTTTTTTAGAGTCTTTTTTTGTAGAATTGATGTCTTCATAACTGTTTCATCTATTGACTTCTACAGACTACTGGCACATTCTAATTAATAAGGCATTTATAGAGTATGAATGTATGTGTATGAGCATGTGTGTGCGTTAAAGGTTGAAGAAAGCAGTGGATTTGTTATTCGTTTAGTTCTATTGCTACAAAAGTTTTAATGGCTCCATGCTGATGCGTTAGTAGGATTGGTGCAACTTAGCAGCGCTTTCTTATTTTTCCCTTCTAAAATTGTCTTTTTCTTTCTTTTTGAAAACGAGGGTTAGGCTGTTAGCCCAAGACTTCTGCCGCTTCCAACATGGGAGGGTCAATTCACTATGATAAGTTCTACAGACTCACGGCTAGGGAATGCAAAAGAACCAGACTGAAAGGTGACTGAAGTCCTTGGTTGGCCAGCCATTTAGATGAATGTTGCCTTTCCAGAGTGTCTGACACATGATACATTTTTAATCTTGAGTTGATATAAGTAATTGTCTACAATGATAGTAATTCTGGCATGGGGATCGAAAGGTGCAAGGTCAGATCAGAGGATTTTTAAACAGAGCCAGAATCAAATCAAGTGATTTGAAAGATGCCCGAGTTGGTGACAGGATGAACGCTTGTCAATGACTAAATTCTTTCCAATGTATTGGTGGCAGCGCTAATGTTGCTGAAAAAAGGCCTCAAATTTAATGGTCACCATAGTTTTAAGTGAGTCCTGTCTTAGCATGTACAGGAGTCGTTAGAACAACCATCCTTGTTTACCCGTTTGAATTGATTAAATGATCATCTACATTTTGTATCCTTGTTTACCCAGTGGAATTGACCAAATGGTCATATGCACTTTCTTTTATCTTTTGTTGAGGGGTAGAGGATTTTGAAGTTAGTTTGGCTTGGCTGCGAATGGAAAATCTGAACCATGTTGGAGGGAGATTGGATATTTGGCCGTTTGTTTTCCCAATGCCATAGGACTGAAACTTCATCGGGGAAAATTAGATGCCGGAAAATGTCTCCACCAGAAACTATGAAAGATTCAATAGATTTTTTATGAAGCAATTACCTAGAGGTTGAGAGCTGAAAGGTGCCAGCAATTCCCAAGAGGTAGTAGTCCATCATTTTTTGTTTGGCTTGTATATATTCATTTGACTTTAAATTTTAAGCCATATATATTTAGAGAGAAAGTGCTTGTTAATTTTCTTTATTGAAGTATTTTTACGCTATCATTTCCCTCTGTGCCAAAGCTTTAGCCTTTAGTTCATTGACAGTATTTGTGAAATTTAACGAGGATCCAGCATTTTATATACTCGCCCATTTAAAATATTATCATACTCATAATGATAATCAGGTCAGGCTGTTCCTGTCAGAGGAATCGCCTTCACTAGCTGGGGTTGGGCTCTCAAGATCACCTCCAAGCAAAGGCATCGTTCCTATTGCATTCAACTGGATCAGGGTCTCATGATAATCTTCCTTTCGATTTCAAAGGGGTTCATCCAGCTAACCACTTGCAGATTAAGTTGTCTTAGATTTCTCTAGTAAAATGGAGATCTCCTCCTCGGGTAAATCATGCTTCTAAGAATTTTGATTTTGACCATTTTCCTTATATATAAAATAAGTTTCTCATATTTGTCTTATATTTTTTTACAAATTAAATGGACCAACTATTAAATTTGTAAAGTTCACTATTGACTTATGTGAAATTCACACAAGTTTACAAATCTAATGGTTAGAATAGCATTTATTATATATTAATAAGCTAAAAGTTATGACATGATTTTAACAAATTATTATTATTGGATTTTGCGAATGATTTTAACAAATTTTGGGGCCGAAGGGAAGCATAATAAAAAAAATGGACCACAAGAGAGTAAGCCCCGTTCAGTTAGCCCAATAGGCCATGTGAATAACTGCGTTGTTGTCGGCCAATATGCTTCGGCAGGAATTCAAAGGGCTCCACACTTGTCTCAGCCCTTCGCCAGAAGGCGAAAGAATTCCAAACTCGAAGACTACCTCGTTTCCAAGGCTGCATCTCTGCAGAAAGAGGCCCGGGGACTTTCCTGGGCCTGCAATAGCAGAAGCTAAAGCAAACGGCCCATTCACATCTCCCTTGTGGTCAGGAATTGCGGTGAGCGTGGATCGAACACGCGACCTTCAGATCTTCAGTCTGACGCTCTCCCAACTGAGCTATCCCCGCTTGTTGACTAATCTGTCCACCACTTTGTATTTGTTAGAAGATTATGAGGGTCGGAAGCTCCAAGTCCAACCTCTTTTTCCTTCTTAGAAAGCTTAACTTCGAGCCTTTTTGTCTAGACTCTCACTTTCAGTAACCCCTCTAATTCTCGAGCAGAAAGCCAGAGAGAGAGAGAGAGAGAGAGAGAGAGGAGGGTGTAAGAATGTTGAAGTTCCTCTCAAGAGTTCGGATCGAGTTCAATGCGTTGGACCCACGCACAGCCTCGTGCATGGAGTTCTTGGCGCAGTGCAATGCACGAAAGGCCAAAGAGTCCAACGCCGCTTGTCAGGTCCAGGTGAAGCGCCGAACCGACGACCATCCCCCCCAGATCACCGTCACTTTCGTCAACGGGGTCGAGGAGGTATTCGACGCCACATCCACTCCGGCCCAGACCATTAGGAACATGATTCTCGAAAAGGGTCAGCTCCTCGAGACCGAGCAAATGTTCCGAGAGGCTGGCGAGGCCTGGCCCGTTATGATCCCTGCGGAGGAGCTCCACCAATCCGCCCCCGGTACCAAGGTGCGGTCTTGTTCTCCTTCCCTGCTTAGATTTGTGGGTTGTCTTTCGTTTGGGTTTGTATTCTAGGGTGTGGTTGAGGAATTTGGTCAAACAGTTGGTACCAGTTAAGAGGTTTTAGGGTAACAAGGTAAATAACCCCACATATATTGTTTCCTACCAAAAAGAAAAAAGAAAGAAGAACTACTGAATCGTTTGCAAACTCAGTTTTGCAGTGTCGCTCTTGACTTGTATGATTTGAAGCGAAATTTTATCTTGCATATCGTATACCCAGTGTTAGTTGGTCCGCCATGGTGTGTGGAAGTCTTCGCATTTATAATGTTGCTTGTATCATTGTTTCACGCTTTGTTTCTTAAGCTTCCTCTATAGTTTTCACTTCACATGCTTCCAAAATCTTAATTGATATTTCGTTTAAAACTTATGTTTTACAGTTTACGGGTTAAGAAGTATCACATTTTTCTAACAATTTAACATGATTGACCAACCTGAAGCTTAGCTTCAATGTTATGGCTTTCAAATGGGGGTTGAGAATTTGAATCCCTTGGAAAGCATTTGCCTCTAAGTAGAACTCTAGCACGTGTGTAGGTATGTGTACTGCATCCCGTCCGCCTTACCCACAAGTACCAAACTAAGACTAAGGATAAGAAAACTTGATGATGAATTGCGGCTCTCATGGGCCATGCCTCAACCTGATGGATTTGGCAGTCAACTGTTATCTTCTGTTCTCTTTAGAGTGGAATTGAACTATATTTTTATATAATTGCATGAAAGTTGTTGTACCATATGATTTATAGAGATGGTCACAGGGTGTTGGATATGGCCAACTCCTGAAATTCAGGTGCAAGGACTTGGTTAAATATGTGTCTTTGTGAATTTATATTGTTAGACATATATGTTTTTCTATGGTGTTTGTTTGCTTGTGACTTGTGAGAGAAACAGTAGGCAGTAAAAATGATGGAACCCCTTTGTACTTTTCCTGATTTTGACTTTTACACCTCAAATTTCAATTATGTTTAAAATCTTCTGATGATTATACAACTTATGGCTCCGTTTATTAATACCTTTTAGATGGTGTTTTTTGTTTGAAAAAATATCCTGATGTGATATAAAGGTGAAAGTAGTTTTGAGTTGTTTGTTAATATTTTTGTTTTGAAATAGAAACAAAAGGGAGAATGAAAAAGCTTTAACGAACAAACTCTATGTAATTTTCCACAAGTCATTACAAAAGTATATTTTGTGGATGTTACAATCTCCAATAACTGAAGGCCTAGGTCTGTGATACTTGCTGTGAATGGCAGAACCATAGCCTGTTGCATGAGCAGAAAGCGCATACTTTTCTATTTTCTGCTTTGTTGTGTGTATGTGGTTTATGGTTGGCAGTTCTGTTGCATCTTGCGTCTGGAGATAGCTTTATATGGCAGATGATAGCCCTTTGTTTCTTTTCCTTGCTGTGTGTGTGTGTGTTTGTACAAAAGTGAGAATTCTCTTTTGATAATTCATGAAAACTGGCTTCTGTTTCTGTTGAAGAACGATAATAATTGATATTGTTTTCAAGTTCTAATGCTACCAATGTGTCTTTTCTTTCAGCCAAGAAAAGCAGAAGAGAAGAAGCAGTAACTGTATCTTGTCTGATCTACATGTTGCTTGGGATCATTATGGAGGATTGTCAGATTTGCTAAACTGTAATTGAGCATTTCATTTTTGATAAGAAAATGGCGCACGTGAGACAGGATTTTGAGCTATGCCTTGTTTTGTACTGATAGCATGTTTGTTCTACTTAAACCATGGAGGCATTGGGTGTATCGGGTCGATTTAATTGAATCCTTTCTGCATGATTTTTGTGGATGTTTATAAATCTTTTTACTTCTTTGATTCATCCTTTAATGGTCATCCAATGAAAGAGTTTTGGCATGCATAATGGGGCAAGTAAAAAGTGAACAAATAACTATAGTAGATAAATAACAAGGAAAACTCTCAACTTTACTTAACATTTCTAAACTTTCATCACTTTTACAATTACCTTATTAAAGTTGAAAAACTCTCAATTTGGCTTATTAAACTTCAAATTTTTTGCAATGTCACTTATTCATTTACCCCCAAAGCTCAAAAAGAACTTTTTTTTTTTTTGGGGGGGGGGGGGGGGGGGGGGGTGGTGTAAGTTATATGCAAATCCAATGAATCTTAAACGTACCATATCACTTTTCATTATGTGCTTGCGGGAAGAGAATTGGTAAATGCTTTCTATTTCCCAATATCATCAATCATGCAAGGAATTTATATCTATTTCCTTTGTGTTGAAAGGAACTATGCCTTTCTCCCCCTTCTATTTTCTGATAAGTTCAAAACTCTATCAAAAAGGAACAAAAATCTAGTACATTGTACACCAGCAGTATAAACGTTATAATGGGACGGTAGATTTGTTATTTGTTTCTCTTTCGCTCGTTGGTTGGTTGCTCTTGATGGTGGGTCGGTGTCCTTGAACAAGTGTTTGAACAAATGTTATACAATAAGCCATTTCTTTGCTATTATTGTTCGCACCATGGAGCTAGCTTTCTCTTTAACCTAAATTTAATGGGACAGCTTTTTCTGTAAGAAATCAGACTGGGTGTGAGATTTATAGGGGATCAAGATTATTCTGCCGATATTTAACAGACGAAAAACCTATTGTTCTCTGGTCTTCCCACCCCTCAAACAACCAAAACAACACAGAAACAGTACTAGGCTACTTTACTTTGTACACAAGGCACAACAAGAAAAGGGAAGTCACCAGTCCTCATACTGGGCATAAGCACAATACAATGCAATTGCAGCAGTAGGTTAGTTTCACCCTTCAAGTTTTCTTTCTGGCAGCTTCTGAGCAACAGTACGAGACTTGAGAAAATCATTTGCCCAATTGACCTCTTCTAAATATTGATAGCACCCTAAGCAGCCAAAGTAAAATAAGGCATTCGGGCCTAAACCTGAAAGTCTAATTTAGCGATCTTCCCGTCGAACTGCATTAGGATCAGAGACCATGTCCATCATCATCTTCTCAGGCGAATCATCCCAACTTGCAAATGTTTTCAAGTCAACCTGCACAACGAGCAAACAAACATAATATCAATGCCATTTACATTCAACTTTCATCAAATGCAAAATTCAATCTAGATAGGTTACCTTTCGTCTTTGCTCAGTGAAAAGCTCTTCTCTCTTCTTATATGAATTTTGCAATTCCTTGGACCCTCTCCCACCGAGTCCCCAAACTTCCACTTCTGAAATCAACGCTTCAACAGGTAGGAACCCCTGAAATACACCAATCCATATTTAAACTTGCAGAGTGAAGCTTTTCAAGCGGTTAAGTGGCTTGTGCCAACACGTAGATCACATAGCTTTCTTTAGTACATTCCTATTTAACCTCTCTACTGTGCCTGATAGGATATGGTAGTTTTATCATATCGGTCCACAGAGGAAAATATCAAATCAGATATTGAAACTAATCACAACAGCACGGAGAAGTAGTCAAATTTCTTGTAAACACATAACTACAGATGGAAATAAAGGAACACAAATGGTAGATAGATCAGACATAGTGGTAACATAATGTAAATAGAGTATGAAAGACAAACTAAAAATCTTCATTTTGTTCTTTCATGAAAGAAAAGGTTGAAAAAATAGCACTTTTAGATTCAGTGTAATTATCTGGAATAACTAAGTACCAATATTCGACTCTACTGCAATATTGGTTTCAAAACTCCCAAGCTAGGGCAACAAGTCATTGCAACATTGCAACTATACCTGATCTGGGAAGAGGGAACCTGGTTGGTAAGTTTTGTCAATGGCATGATGGCGAATGGTAACTCTAGAAAAATCTTCATCAACAAAGATTCTCTCATTTCCCATGGTTCCTCCAAAAGCAATTCCCACAGGCTTTTTATGTGGCTCATATATTTTACCAGTAGGATGCAAGTGACTGTATACAAAGTTCTTTTCCTTCCCTGTCAATCATTACAGACGTAATTAGACACAAGAAATTTTGCACGCAGAAAATGATTCCCCTTTCCCCCTCACTCTATGTTACATACCGGTAGATGAAAACACATGGAAGACTGGACTTATAGCATATAGGCTTCCTGAGCTTCCGTAGAACAGATCCCTATTTTCAAAACCATTCTGCATGACTGAACCTATGATCCATTTCCTAACATTGGTACTACCCTCATGAGCATCTCCTGTACTTGCAGAAACCAACATTAGCAATGGACCCCCGTATCCTTGAATATTAGACCAGAATCTGTTCAAGCCTCTCCCATGAAGAGATGACCTGCAAAGTAGTAGCCAATAAATGCTAAAGAAGCAATTCTACATTGCATTTGCATCTAACAAAATAATAAAAGATGATATCCTAGTCAACTTAACAATTTTAACTCTCATTTGAATGAATTGTTTAGGAAAGAAAATAATAAGATTAAGTTTAAGAAAGAAAACAATAAGATTAAACAATTCTAAATATGCATTTGCATCTAAAGAAGTGTGAAGGACGAGCTGTTTAACATACCTACACAAAAGCCATATAACGGATGCTATAATAGAATAAACAATTTTCCATGAAAGTTATAACCAGAAAATGTGGAATTAGAGTATAATATGGCAATAAGCACCACGAGCAATAATAACAGAATTTTAGCAGGAGCTAAAGAAACTCAGGTTCTAAGGTTAATCATGAAATCTGTTGAGTAGCAGGTGGTTGTTTGTTGTTTCCAGTTGCATGCTCCTAGAATAAACAGAAAATCAAAATCTGAAGTCCTATGGCTGGGGAAAAAAAAATGTATCTATCAATTCCAATTTCAGTTGGATAGACGTTTGCTTCTTTGACAGTCTGGACAAGCAAGACAGTACAAGTAACACCTCAGGAACCAATCAACAAAAATCTCCAGTGCAATTTAATTTCTCATATGGAACACTAATTCACACAAGGAATTATGTAGCCCATCAACAATGTCAACCAGCACAACATGCGATAGGCAACAGCTCAGGCAAGACAAGATTATCAGGTAAGATAACAAACTGATAAAGAAGGTTAGCATCTGATGCATCGTCATCGCTTGCAAAGCATACTCGTGAGATCTCTTCACTCATAGTACTTCTCAGTGTGAGGGAAATTGCCCATGCCCTTCCACGGGTTAAAAGTTTAGAATGGCATGCCTTAGTTGAGGAAATGTCTCCTACTGATGAACTTGAAGAAGCACATTCATCCTGAAATAGATTAAGAAAAACCATTGGTCCAAGGACCCCCTCCAACCAAATGAAATGATTTTTTTTTCCTTCTATAATCATCATACTGTGGAAGCTCATCAGATATAATTTGGGTTAAAAGTATGACAGTGGCAATTGGCATAAACAACTTGGTTGTATTGACATCTCACAACCCCAAGGGGTAGCATATATCGCTACGGACCATGCCTCATGAAATGGAGGTCATTGGTTCGAATCTATTCATCCTCCTTCCTTTGGAGCAAACACTCACACATCAAAAACCAAAAAAGTATTGACATCTTATTACCAATTGAATTATTTGTCAAGTATTTAAGAAGGTTGAAGAGGAAAAATTAAAATATGGAATTACCATAAAAAGAAAGTGACAGTCACAATATGGTGTTGTATGTAAAAGCATAGTGCTTGTAGCAAGTGTCTAAAGTATAAAACAAACTCAAAATATTGATGGTGCTTGCAGTTTAGAGAAACTAATAAGATCTTCAGTAAGCTTAAGAGTGAGCAAATCATCATATAAGCAATGCAACTGCAGATTGATCACAAAAGATGCATATTGCTGATATATATGCATAGTGAGCAAATCTATATACACAATTCTACAGCAGATATTGCAAGCCAACGTGATGACATTGAAATTTGGATGAGATGGGTGAAGGTTACTGATTTTCAAACTCGAAGAAAGAAATTTACTTCCTCTGGATTGAGAGAGTGCTGTAGTCTTGCATGAACAAATTGTGTAAAGCAATCTGGGAGGCTCGGCACTGTTTTAAAGGCCCATGTCAGAAACTTTCCCACGGGAAGTTGAACTTCCAAGCCTAAGACATCACAATGCCACACATTCAAGCCACTGTTAACTTCAGCACACGAGGTAACGGCTGATAATACCAAATGACTAATCTCCGGCAGACATAAATTTGCTTTTGCCTTGGAAATTCTCAACATTCTAACATTCCACGACATAGTCCAACACAGCCAAAGAAGCATAAGCACGTCGTTGGCCAAGAGTGGTCCGTTTATCTTACAATCAGCATCATCAGACTCAAACTCCAGTTTCAAAGGAAGACCCGCTTTTGCCACTGTCGCAGCATACACTCTGAGCAGTGTATTAAGCGACATTGTCGCTGACATTCTTCCACAGCACTTATTATACCCTCTCACAAACTCAATCCAACTGACTCCCCCTTCCTCGGGCACGAACAATAGGTCAACGATCGACGAGCCCAGATTATCCAACAACGCAGGGAAGGAATTGGGCATCTCTGGTGCTTCACAGACTGGGTTTTCATAAGTTAAGCAGAAGCATTGCTACAAACCATTAAAGTTATCTATTAGAGTGAAAAATCTGAAAATATATACACAGATTGACAAAGAAAACTAAGAATTTGAAACTTTCAGCTAAACCGAGAGTGTAACACATACTAATTCGGCTTTCTTGGCGAGAATTATCGCATAAGAATGAAAATTGAGGCATAGAATAGGAATTGAATTCAAGAATCCGGGTCTCTGAGTATATAAAATTGAAACTCGGATGTCCTATAGTTATTGAGTACCTGTAGGGTTCTGATGGGAACTGCATTTGTTTGAGGATCGGCGAGTCTGGAGAAAGATTTCTGTAGCATAGGAAGAGCTCCCGTGGAGGCCGCTAGGGATTCGGCCTCTCGTTGTTCCGTCGTAACCTTCTGATCCGTCGAACTCGACGCTCCCATTCTCGCTGCAATTTTCGAGTTTTTTCTCGCGAGTTTTCTTTTCTTTTATGACCGCCACCGTTTGTTTCTCACTCAAGAAGATGATGGAATGTTCTCCAAAAAAGGACAAAAAAAGAAGATGATGATGGAACTCTCGTAAACGACGTCGTCGAAGTAACAACCATGGTCCTGGTCCCAGGAGAGTAACTCTTCTATTTTACACGCTTACTGATACGCACCGTTTTCGACAAAAGAGACCTCGCGGTTGGGCTTATACTCTTCCACTTGGGTTTCTGGGTTGGCTCAAAAGGTCCGGCCCAACGTTACTAACTAAGCCTGTGAGATCCGGATCCACATGCTTACCCGACCCTACCCAAACGAGCTTCGCTTCACATAGGAATAGGAAGCTCAAGAGAGAAGACGCATCCGCAAATTGGGACCTTCCGATCTGATTAGGGTTTTAGCACCGGCACTCTGCAAGTTGAGCCATTTCTGGTCCGAGATCCGATGGCGCCACCTCCAGGACCGTATTCTGGAACGAGCACTCTCGCCCTGGTACTTCTTCTTCACTTCCTTTTTCAGTCTTTATCAAAATCTCTTTCCTTAAAATCTCTTATCCTTCCTGTTTGGATGCTGAGAAAAAGTATTGCAATTTTAAGGTGTTATGTGTCAGGTTCAGTTGAATTTTAGAGAACAGAAAAATCTAAGATTCAGAATGTGATTTTGTTCTTTTTTCTTTTGTAGGTGGCTCGTGCATCAGCATTCACTTTAGGTGTGGTATATGGAAGCGTGAAGCTTAAGATTCTCAAGGTAATTTCTCCATCGAATGCTGTTTACTACTTTCTGAATTCTCCATCGAATTTTAGTAAGTATTTTGTGCCCTTTTGCTGTTGGTTATTTTTCTTTTAACCCCTAAAAACTAGCATATTATATATCTAAAACGTTATTGGTATATTTCTTAATCAATGCATCCCTGTGTATTGTACTCTAGATTTTCAAACAATTGATCTAACATCCTGCTCAAGTGAGCTGATTGGTTGTGGTACATAATAGACATGACTCTTAATCTAGTGAGTAATGCAGTTAGGAGCTGATGCTTGCTCAAGGCTGTTTCCCCTTCATAAAATAATATATAGCGAATTACTTTTGATAAGTAAACTCTGAAAGATAATTGAATCCAGCAAATTACTATGGGTATCAAATATAGAGATTCTTAGAAAAGGATGCTCTGAAGAGTGAAGATAGTACAATCTATAGCTCTTAAAAAGCAAATCAAACTCTTCTAGAGACTTCAAAGCCAGACGAGAAAAAAATAATTTCGTTATTTACGGATATTATATTCTATATGTATACTAGTTTATCTGATATGAATACATATCAGATACATATACAACAGCCATTTTGAAGTATTCCTGCTTCCTAGCTTGTTAATTAATTGTATAATAACATTTCATTTCTTACTGCTCTTTATATGGGGCTACAAACCCAAAACATCACAAGAAAATATGAGCATGAATTGGACTTAAAATCCGATAATTCAAAGGCTTGAAGTCTTATTCCTTTAGCCCAATCAACAAGATATATGCATTTCTATACATTATGTTTAGTCATCAGATCCAACTTTTCCATGGCAAACTCAATATGCATTGCATTCTAAATATCATCTATTTATTTGAGGGTTTAGGTGATATAGATATGGTGCAATTTTGCTTGAAGCTGAAAGTAAATGATAACAATTCGATGTGCTACTATAAAAAAGCTCGTGCATATCAAAGAGAGCAAATAATGGTGAAGAAGAAAAGAGAGAGAATCATTTTGACACAGTCAACTCATCGGCCAAGTAATTGTCTCAATAAGTATGAAATATGGATTCAGCTTGATATTTAAGGAGATGCATATAATTGGTAGTTTCTGTGCATAAGGTGTGACCTGTTAGAGCTAGTAACAGTTTAAACTTATGTTGAAGAAAGTTTCATGGTAGTTGGTAACAGATTTTCTTTTTCTTTTTCTTTTTTTTTTGGGGGGGGGGGGGGGGGCGTGGGTGTGAAAGAGGATATAACTTGCTTAGGGCAAGGTTAGTTGAAAGTTTTTGATGAATTTGTGATATAATGCTACATATATCTGGGGTTTTGATAAGGAAGCTCGAAAATTCTGAGAACATTGAGAAAGAAGGGGATAAGATGCAGGGCTAGTTTAGTCTTGTAATATTCAGAGTTAATTCCCACTCAACCAAACACTTCAACCTCCAATCAACGCAGTCTTCCCCTTCAGCATTGTAAATTTTTGTTCAAACATCATCTGTGTCTGAAAACATACCACACTTAACACATTGCATGCAGTCCAATTAAGGATCTTTCTGAAAATCAAGTATGCCTCCGATAATGAGCATCAACATACTCTCTAATCAAAGATGAAGCAATTACTAGAGAAGAAAAATTGAAGGTAATGGGGAATTGGTGATTCAAGAAAGGAGGTCCATGTTCTTGCAGTGGCTAGAGCAATTGGCCTCTGCCCTAATGTTGAAGGCTGGGTTTGGAAGTCAGGGTAGCTTGAGTCACCATGCTCACATGTTTATTGCTCTTGAAATTAAACCCCAAGTTTCAGTGTAAATCCATTGTCATGTGAAGGTAATTCTAGTGGGTAGAGATTGGGGATGGCATGTGGTATTCAGGTTGTAAAGTGGAAAGGGAAGAAAACGTTGAGAGACAAACAAAATTGTCTGTTCATTGATGATACGTTTTTGGATTTACCTTTCTCTTCCTCTAATAATGCCTTGTTCACAGAATGCAAATAATGCACATATTGAGCCATCTTTTCAGGAGAGAATACAATGCCCTAGGGCCAAAGCTCTTTACCTAAAAACAGCAGCATATATATAGTGCCTTTCCGTGTTCACCGCTATCCTGTGGTTTTATTGCTAAGCACTCTTAAATTCAGTGGTTGAAGCTAATGAAAAAAAAATTGGGAGATTTTTTTATTTTATTTTTTATTTCTTACTTTACAGTATTATATATATTTTTTATTTTGGAAATTTTTGATTTAATCGTTTCCCCTCCTTTGTTACCAGGCGAAGGCAAAGTCACATAAGAATGCTGAAGCGAAGGCTCATCACTGATGGGCTCTGGTGGAAGTTACTTTTTGTTTTTCGTTGCTGCTGGCAGGGAGAGAGAGCTTATTTTCTTTTTATAAGACGAAGATTGTTTTCTTATGGTTTCGGATGTTTGTTGGCTCCCCACCCCTGTATGATGTCCTTTCATGCATGGCAGATAGATAGATAGCTTATTGCGGCTGTCGGCATAATTGTTCAAGAAGATGCATATTTTTCTCAATAATAATAATGCTTACGTGGTGGTTCATGCTTTATTTCATTGAGTTTTTAAATTGATAATTGATAAATAACTATTAAAGAAGTTAATAGGATGGTAATTGAACTAAAATCTTTCTTTTTAAAAACTCTTTACCACTGGACTGATGCATCTTTAATTCACTCACAACATAGCATGACAATCTATGTACTAAGAAATTAAATTTATTGTTTTAATTTTTTTTCACCAATTAAATACTGATGTGTGAATTTCAAACATTAAATACTGGAAATGGTGCCATGGAATCAGATGATATTATCTACTGCCAAATCTTCATCTTCAATGGGAGTAAGGTATATTAATAAAGGTGGTTCATCATCTTGACTTGAGTCTTCTGCACCGACCCTTTCATGGCTAGGATTTCAGAAATTCTATGGCAACATGTCCCACTATATATATATATATATATATATATATATACCATTTAAGAGAAAAAAAAAAAAAAATTAATAAAAAAATAAGAGGGCAGATCACTCCATCTTGGCCATGGGGAGTGGTCAACTTGCAAAAGGAGGGTGACTTTGGCCCCTAGAGATGGTTCAGTCACTTAAAAGGGTTAAATGAAAAAAATAATAATAATAGGTTAATCCTTAGGGTTGGCAAAATTAATCCAAGCCCAATGAGGATAGCCAAGCCATACTCATAAGTTATTGGGGTGGTTCAGCCACCTTTGGCTAGTCATTAATGGAGATGGCTCAACTCCTAAATAAAATGAGAGTGGCCAGCCACCTTCTATAGTTACCATCAGTCCATCCCTTATTTTTTAAAAATTATAAAATTTTTTTTTTTTACTTTTTTTATTAGTGGGACGCGTGTCTTATTTATGTCCATAAGATTTCATAGATCATAGTGAATGGGGGATTTGGACTCAGACAACGTCGTTTTACTAGTGCAAAATCTGGACCGTCTGTTTTTTTAACGGGAGATCTCCTTGACTTTTTCTTCTTGAGGAAGGATTTAGACTGTCTAGGTTTAAGGGTGCGATTCAAATGTGAAGAGAGAAACCCATCCTGATTATGGTTTTGGCACCGGCACAGGGCATTGGGATAGTCTAGAACAATACCGAAATCAGGTACACATATATCTATCTCTCTCGCTCTATAGCTTCCTCGAATTTATTGCTTCTGTATCTTCCAACAATGGCTCCCGTTCCCAAAGACGAAGGTTTGAAGAAGCTCGAGTTCCTCTCCCTCGTATCCAAGGTCTGCACGGAACTGAAAACGCATCTAGGGTTTGGTGACAAAATCCTCGCCGAGTTCGTCACCGACCTAGGGCGGAACTGCGAGACCGTCGACGAATTCGACGCCAAGCTGAAGGAAAACGGCGCTGAGATGCCCGATTACTTCCTCCAAACGCTTCTGACGATAATTCACGCTATTCTCCCTCCGAATCCCTAGTCGGAGAAGGATTCGAAGAAAGAGAGCGCTACGGATGGTAGGAAGGCCAAGTACGCGGCGTTGGCGATCTCCGATAATAGGGATAGAGCTAAGGAGATCGAGAGGGAACTCGAGTTGGAGACCCGCGAGCGGCGGGGAGACAGAGAAGAACGCGAAGAAGAAGGAGAAGACAGGCATAGACGAAGGGACAGAGACAGAGATAGAGATAGAGACAGAGACGGAGATAGAAGAGATAGGCATAGGGATAGATACGATAGAGATGAGAGGCGTAGAGATAGGGATAATGAAGAGGATGAGGATGATAGAAGGGATTATAGGAGTAGGGAAAGGCACAGGGTCCCTTTTCCTTGTTCTTCTGCCTTTTCCTTTTCATTTATATATATTGCTTGCTGTAAATACCTACTGGAACTTACACTAATATTTAAGGCATTGATTCTTCCTTTTATTTCCAGGCTAGTGTTTTAGCAGGGGAAGTTAGTGACATTGTGCTCTTGAATGTCACGCCATTGTCTCTAGGACTTGAAACTTTGGGTGGTGTAATGACAAAGATCATCCCAAGGAACACAACTTTACCCATTTCCGAATCCGAGGTACGGTAACACAGAGAAGCCGGGAAAAGAAGTTTGGGGGATTTTTGATTCCGTAAATTATGCAGGGATTGCACAAAACGAAAAGGGTTTCTTGGGCTTCAGATGTAGACCTTTGTCAGGTAAAACTTGCATTTTAGTGACCAAGCTCAGAATACGTAATTGAAATAAATTGATATAATCCAACACTCCCCTGTTTGAGCTCTAAGTTGTGTAATTTTTATTGGCGTATTTTGATCTGACCCCTTTAGTGTTTGATATAAAGGAACTTGTTTGTGATTCTTTGATATATCTGGTTCACTGTGGCTGTTGGGTCTGCAGGATATATTTCTAGTATTCTTGATAACATGTCATTGGCATTTGAAGAGGAAATTCAACATTTTTTCAGCTAAATGCGAGTGTTAGATAACTTAATAATACATAGTATTCATGTGAGTGCAGAAGCACCGTTAAAATGTCAAAAATGACAAAATGAAGGAAACTTTGAGAAACCATGGAGTAGCTGGCAAGAAATTTGTTTGAAATGACATGCAAACATAATTTTCACGCCAAATGCTGGAAATGAATTACGTTCATTTCCATATTTATGTGGTATTTTAAGTAAATTACTTGATATCATACGTCAGTATGAGAAGTAGAACTGAAAAAGGAAAAACAAAGTTGGGGATTCATTTTTTTGTATGACGGTTTTGCTGAGAGATATCTTCGTGGATTCTAGATCCTAGATCCGAGATTTTAGACTCGATGCTAAATCCTTTCAGCAACATAGGGCACCGTTGGTCAAGGCCAGCCCCTTGTTTTAGAGCCTGGGAACATAGGGATAATACTGGATCATTTAAGAGCCTAGCAGTAATAGTTAATATTAATTAATTATCAGATACTTGTAAACTAAAACCTGTTTATATGTAAAACCAAGATAGAAAATGCCTTAAAATGTAAACATTTATGCTGTAAAACTATTGCAAGATACATTTCTGAAGATTGTGGCGGTTTCTCCTCTACAAGCTCTCAAAGAAGGGCATATGAAAATAAGTTAATTATCACTTTTATATGAATTCTAAGAAACATATGTTTAGATGGTAGGTGATGCAACATTTCAACATACATCTTAAAGCTGCAATGAGCATGTTGAATGGGATAAGTGGCTATTTTGGATGAAAATAAGGTGAAATAAAATAATAAATAAATGCCAAGTTAAAAGGTCCTTGAGGATCAATTTGAGAACTAGAAGAGCCATCAACTAAAAAAAAAAAAAAAAAAAGAACTACAGGAGTTGAATGTATGCCATGATATGGTCATTTGTGACGCAGAGTGATGATTGAAGGGGTTCTATTTTTTTTTTTTATATATATATATTTTTTTTAAAAAAAAAAAAAGTTGAATGATCTACACTAGCAAAATGGAGAAAATAATGTAGAATGAGGTGGTGAAAGCATTTTATTATAGCCTGATATTCTACAATGAATATATCTTTTGATGGAGGCTAATGACATAAGACGTATTGTGAAACTGGCCCCAAGTGTTTTGGAAGAAAGGCATTTGTTGCGTGATTTGGAGTGTCTGGTGAATAAACTTTATGAAATTGCATAATTTCTTCCAAGATCAATTATTAGGACTTTCGAAAAACTGCTATGGAAAGGTGGTTTTTACATTCATCTGAGTTCATTTGTAAGTTGTGTCTGTGAAGGTTGGGAAGTCTGTGCCACATTGAAATGGTACCTCAATCAGTTATCATAGAATTTGAATTAGAAGGGACTATAATAAGTGAAATAAATATCATATTACAATAATTGCTATGCAAGTTTCTTTTCTATTTTTGGTAATTTTTTTGATGAGTAATTGTAAAATTATTAAAAAAGCTCAAAATGCGTAACCTAGTAAGTACACAAGATACACCTGACTGGAAGAAAAAAGATCAAGAAAAACATGAAAGCTAAAAATATTTAAGTCAGAGGTGTTGGATTCTTCCAAACGTATCATAACAATTTATGAATGAGCTATATTTCATTGTCAGTTACCAGGAGCCTTTGAGAAAGGGGTTAGCGTGAAAAGGTTTAGAAGAATGTATGATACTGCTTGATCTCTAGATATTTAGAGGTTCTACGTGCCATTTGGGCTATGAGCCATCTCCTTCATCTAATGGTTTATACCTTTGTGAGTGACCTCATGGTTTGTTCCCAGATGGTTAATTTAATGGTCCAATTATGAGATTTTACTTCTATAAGTGCTTTTTTAGTCTCTTTTTGTAGAATTGATGTCTTCATAACTGTTTCATCTATCGACTTCTACAGGCACATTCTTCGTAATATGGGATTTATAGAATATGAATGTTTGTATGTGTATGAGCATGTGTGTGCGTTAAAGGTTGAAGAAATCAGTGGATCTGTTATTTGTTTAGTTCTATTGCTACAAAAGTTTTAATGGCTCCATGCTGATGCGTTAGTAGGATTGGTGCAACTTAGCCGCGCTTTCTTATTTTTCCCTTCTAAAATTGTCTTTTTCTTTCTTTTTGAAAACGAGGGTTAGCCCAAGACTTCTGCCGCTTCCAACATGGGAGGGTCAATTCACTATGATAAGTTCTACAGACTCACGGCTAGGGAATGCAAAAGAACCAGACTGAAAGGTGACTGAAGTCCTTGGTTGGCCAGCCATTTAGATGAATGTTGCCTTTCCAGAGTGTCTGACACATGATACATTTTTAATCTTGACTTGATATAAGTAGTTGTCTACAATGATAGTAATTCCGGCATGGGGATCGAAAGGTGCAAGGTCAAATCAGAGGATTTTTAAACAGAGCCAGAATCAAATCAAGTGATTTGAAAGATGCCCGAGTTGGTGACAGGATGAACGCTTGTCAATGACTAAATTCTTTCGAATGTATTGGTGGCAGCGCTAATGTTGCTGAAAAAAGGCCTCAAATTTAATGGTCACCATAGTTTTAAGTGAGTCCTGTCTCAACATGTATAGGAGTCGTTAGAACAACCATCCTTGTTTACCCGTTTGAATTGATTAAATGATCATCTACATTTTGTATCCTTGTTTACCCAGTGGAATTGACCAAATGGTCAGATGCACTTTCTTTTATCTTTTGTTGAGGGGTGGAGGATTTTGAAGTTAGTTTGGCTTGGCTGCAAAAGGAAAATCTGAACCATGTTGGAGGGAGATTGGATATTTGGCCGTGAAACTTCATTGAGGAAAATTAGATGACGTGAAATGTCTCCTCTAGAAACTATGAAAGATTCAATAGATTTTTTATGAAGCAATTATCTAGAGGTTGTGAGTAGAAAGGTGCCAGCAATTCCCAGGAGGGCTTAAAGTCAAGTTGATTCCTTAAATGTCCAATTAACCAGTCTCGAATTATGTGTTACTATCTTAAGAAACATGGCCACACCCAGTTATAGTTCCCATCTGAACCTTTGTCTTGTTTGTGAGGAGTTATTGTTCTGTTTTTAACTTCCTCAGGGCCAATTTTGTGGGTCTATGTTCAAGATATAGTCCAAAACAAGGTCATAACTGGTAATTGGTTGGAAATTGGGGTGCTATATCCATTTTTTTATAGCCAGATGCCCCATCATATGTGGTTTTTAGTTGAAATGTACTCGAATTGATATGTGAACTAGTCCTCAGAATTATCTTAATCTTTCTGAGTTACACATGTATAAGATGGATACTGAAATGAGCTTGATAACGTGAAGTCATTTTATGCATAGTTGGCTTTGTTAGCCTTGCTTTGGAATCTTTTTTCTTCCTTTAGGTAGTCCTTCATTTTTTGTTTGGCTTATATATTTTCATTTGACTTTAAATTTTAAGCTAGATATATTCAGAGAGAAAGTGCTTGTTAATTTTCTTTATTGAAGTATTTTTACGCTACCATTTCCCTGTGTGCCAAAGCTTTGGCATTTAGCTCCTTGACAGTATTTGTGAAATTTAATGAGTATCCAGCATTTTATATACTCGCCCAGTTAACATATTATCCTATCCATAATGATAATCAGGTCAGGTTGTTCCTGTCAGAGGAATCACCTTCACTAGTTGGGTTGGGCTCTCAAGATCACCTCCAAGCAAAGGCATCGTTCCTATTGCATTCAACTGGATCAGGGTCTGATGATAATCTTCCTCCCGGTTTCGAAGGGGCCCATCCAGCTAACCACTTGCAGATTAAGTTGTCTCAGATTCCTCTAGTAAAATGGAGATCTCCTCCTCGGGTAAATAATGCTTCTAAGAATTTTGATTTTGACAATTTTCCTTGTATTTTAAAAGTGAATTGTGCCCATGAATATCCATTACGAAAGCTCCACTGTAGGCTCTTTGCTCTGCTTTCTTAATGTTATTTTTGTTATATTTAATTTCTATAGTTTGTGATGGATTTCACTTGGCAAGTGGTTGCTGGGGAAGAAAGCAAAGAGAGTGAGGTTGAAAATCAGAGGGAGATGAGAGTACTTGAAGCTGTTTATCCACGTCCCTCGGCCATTCCTCCAAAGTATGATACTTACTCTTCCCTTGAGAAGAGTTTTCTCTTGGCTTATACTCTTGAACTGAACAGTTATTCTTGTCTCTGTACAGCCCCTGTGTTTTGGCAGATGCGGAAGACATGAGTCACAACGATGAACAAGCTTTTTTGATACCCCTCACTCCCATTGAAGATGAAGATGTGGCAGTAGATATATCTTCTGATTCCATGGCACCATTTCCGGTTTCCTTAAGCCAACAGCCACTACCATTGGCTGCTGGAATTCCATCTCCATCCCAATGTAGTTTACCTACCATTTCAAACCCTCCTGCCCAGGCGCCAACTGGTGGAATGGTTGTTGGTGCAGAACCTGATGTTGCAGCATCGGCATCTGCC
Source organism: Corylus avellana (assembly GCF_965113065.1). Taxonomy (NCBI): domain Eukaryota; kingdom Viridiplantae; phylum Streptophyta; class Magnoliopsida; order Fagales; family Betulaceae; genus Corylus; species Corylus avellana. The sequence goes on from NC_142498.1 coordinate 21,191,456, forward strand.
GCCTTTAATGCAATCGTGAAGGGCAATGAGCATGGAAGCTTGATTGATCATGAATTGCTCATTAAAATTCTAAGTAACCCAAAAATGATTGAGAAATTGGTTACAGACTATGGACCGGCTGCTAACACACAGGATGTACCGAAGCCAAGGTCACCTCCAGTGTCTTCATCAGATCAACCTCCTGTTCACATTGACCGGACTTTATCTAGCACACCCCCATCAGCTACCCTATTGGCTGGTCCTTTCTTCCATCAGCCAAATGGGGTTGGAGTGGGACCTCCGAATCCACGACTTCCTCTGCCCCCAGCCATTCCAGTTTCCTCTCTACCCCTTGTTGGAGCTCCCCCAGCAAAGGACATCAGTTATTATAAGAGCTTGATTCAACAGCATGGAGAAGAAAGACAGGAGGCCCTTCCACAATATGGTAATAATCGTCAGAGTCACCAGTCAGGAGCAAACCAGGAATTAGTAAATAACCAGAGATCAAGAGATCTGAGGCCCAAAATAATGAAGCCTTGCATATACTTCAATAGTTCAAGGGGATGTCGGCATGGAGCCAATTGTTCATATCAGCATGATGCATCATTCCAGCAGCGGGGTACTAGTGTGCCGGAGATGCAAAGTGCAAAGCGAATGAAAGTGGATAGGGAAATCAGCAATTAGTCTCACTCCTGAATGTATATTTTCCACATGATAGAAAGGCTTATTGCAGCTCTCAATCTTTCACTTCTGTTTTGGCTTGGTCTTATCATCAAATTGCGATTAAAATTTAAATTCTAGTTAGAGCTTTGATGGGACAAATTAAATTGCGGATTTTAGTTAATGCAAGAGCAATTTTTCTTCATGTTGCATTTTATGCGGAATAATTACTATTCTGATGAAATGTGATAGTAGATGTGCGAAATTACCATATAGTAGTAGTAACTTTATATATATGTAGAGAAATGTTAGGGGTCAATAAGTTTCTTATATTTGACTTATATTTTTCTAGAAATTAAATAGACCAACTATTAGATTTGTACAATCCATCATTGACTTATGTGAAATTCACATAAGTTTACAAATCTAATGGTCGATTTGTAAGATACTATAGGTAAAATATGGGAAAAATGTTGACCCATAGCATTTCTCATATATTAATAAGCTAAAAGTGTATTGGCAAGTTTATGGTGTTGTTTCTAAGGTTCAGTTGAATTTTAGAGAACAAAAAAATCTAAGATTCAGAATGTGATTTTTTTCTTTTCTTTTTTTCTTTTGTAGGTGGCTCGTGCATCAGCCTTCACTTTAGGTGTGGTATATGGAAGCGTGAAGCTTAAAGTTCTCAAGGTAATTTCTCCATCAAATGCTGTTTAATATTTTCTGAATTCTCCATCGAATTCTAGTTTCATCACTTACATGTATTTTTTGCCCTTTTGCTGTTGGTTATTTGTCTTTTAACCCTTAAAAACTAGCATATTATATATCTATATTTCTTAATCAATGCATCCCTGTGTATTGTACTCTAGATTTTCAAAAAATTGATCTAACATCCTGGATTCCTGGTCAAGTGAGCTGATTGGTTGTGGTACATAATAGGTATGACTCTTAATCTAGTGAGTAATGCAGTTAGGAGCTGATGCTTGCTCAAGGCTGTTTGCCCTTCATAAAATAATTTATAGCAAATTACTTTTGATAAGTAAACTCTGAAAGATAATTGAATCCAGCAAATTACTATGGGTATCAGTATAGAGATTCTTAGAAAAGGATGCTCTGAAGAGTGGATATAGTGCAATCTATAGCTCTTAAAAAGCAAATCAAGCTCTTCTAAAGACTTCAAAGCCAGACGAGAAAAAAATAATTTCGTCATTTACGGATGTTATATTCCATACGTATCCTAGTTTATCCGATATGAATACGTATCAGACACATATACGGCTATTTTGAAGTTTTCTTGCTTCCTTGCTTGTTAATTAATTGTATAATAACACTTCATTTCTGACTGCTCTTTCATCTTTGTATGGGGCTACAGACCCAAAACATCACAAGAAAATATGAGCATTAATTGAACTTAAAATCCGATAATTTAAAGGCTTGAAGTCTTATTCCTTTAGCCCAATCAACAAGATATATGCATTTCTATACGTTATGTTTAGTCATCAGGTCCAACTTTTCCATGGCAAACTCAGTATGCATCGCATTCTAAATATCATCTATTTATTGGACGGTTTAGGTGATATTGATATGGTGGACTTTTGCTTGAAGCTGAAAGTAAATGATAACAATTAGATGTGCTACTGTAAAAAAGCTCGTGCATATCGAAGGGAGCAAATAATGGTGAAGAAGAAAAGAGAGAGAATCATTTTGACACAGTCAACCCATCGGCCAAGTAACTGTTAGAGCTCGTAACAGTTTAAACTTATGTTGAACAAAGTTTCATGGTAGTTGGTCACAGGTTTTTTTTTTTTTTTTAATTTTTTTTGGAGGGGGGGATGGGGAGGGGTGGGGGTGGGGTTGTGGGTGTGAAAGAGGATATAACTTGCTTAGGGCATCAACATACTCTCTAATCAAAGATGAAGCAATTACTAGAGAAGAAAAATTGAAGGTAATGGGGGAATTGGTGATTCAAGAAAGGAGGTCCATGTTCTTGCAGTGGCTAGAGCAATTGGCCTCTGCCCTAATGTTAAAGGTTGGGTTTGGAAGTGAGGGTAGCTTGAGCCACCATGCTCACATGTTTTTACTGCTCTTGAAATTAAACCCCGAGTTTCAGTGTTGACCCATTGTCTTGTGTGAAGGTAATTCTAGTGGGTATAGATTGGGGATGGCATGTGGTATTCAGATTGTAAAGTGGAAAGGGAAGAAAACGTTGAGAGACAAACAAAATGGTGTGTTCATTGATGATACGTTTTTGGATGTACCTTTCGTTTCCTCTAATAATGCCTTGTTCGCAGAATGCAAATAATGTATATTGAGCTACCTTTTCAGGAGAGAATGCAATGCCCTAGGGCCAAAGCTCTTTACCTAAAAACAGCAGCATATATATATATATATAGTGCCTTTCCGTGTTCACCGCTATCTTGTGGTTTTATTGCTAAGCACGCTTAAATTCAGTGATTGAAGCTAATGAAAAAAAATTGGGAGATTTTTTAATTTTTTTTTAGTTCTTACTTTACAGTATTATATATTTTTTTGTTTGGAAAGTTTTGATTTAATCTTTTCCCCTCCTTTGTTACCAGGCGAAGGCAAAGTCACATAAGAATGCTGAAGCGAAGGCTCATCACTGATGGGCTCTGGTGGACGTTACTTTTTGTTTTTCGTTGCTGCTGGCAGGGAGAGAGAGCTTATTTTCTATTTATAAGACGAAGATTGTTTTCTTATGGTTTCGGATGTTTGTTGGCTCCCCACCCCTGTATGATGTCCTTTCATGGATGGCAGATAGATACATAGCTTGTTGCGGCTGTCGGCATAATTGTTCAAGAAGATGCATATTTTTCTCAATAATAATATGGTAGAAATTTCCTCCGAACCAGTATGGAGGACATGTCATCCAACCAATGTAAAATAGTATTAAGTGTTTATAAATATTTAAAAGGTATATTAAATTTAGTCTAAATTAGTAAATTGCTATTAATGAGGTTAAGAATTTAATGTGCCTTTTAAATGTTTATAGATACTTTGTACTATTTTACATAGGTTTGAAGATATTTCTTCCATGTCGGTTTGGAGGAAATTTCTATCCATAATAATAATGCTTACGTGGTGGTTCATGCTTTATTTCGTGGAGTTTTTAAATTGATAAATAACTATTAAAGAAGTTTTTAGAAAGAACTATTAAAGAAGTTGATGGGATGGTAATTGAACTAAAATCTTTCTTTTTAAAAACTCTTTACCACTGGACTGCTAAATCTTTAATTCACGTACAACATAGCATGGCAATCTATGTACTAAGAAATTAAATTTATTGTTTAATTTTTTTTTTCACCAATTAAATACTGATGTGTGAATTTTAAACATTAAAAACTGGAAATGGTGCCATGGAATCATATGTTATTATCTACTGCCAAATCTTCATCTTCGATAGGAGTAAGGTACATTAAAAAAGCTTGTTCATGGTCTTGACTTGAGTCTTCTGCATCCACCCTTTCCCACCCTATATATATATATATATATATATATATATACGATTTAAAAAAAAATAAGGGTAGCTGGCTACCTCATCTTAGTCATAGGGGTGGCCATAAAAAAATAATAATAATGGGTTGGCCCTTGAGGATAGCAAAATCACCTCAGGCCTAACGGGGGTGGTCAAGTCATCCACAAAGCTCTTGGGAGTAGTTTAGTCATCTCTATAAGTTACGAGGGTAGTTCGGCCACCCCTTGCTGGCCAGCAAAGCAACTCTTAGATAAGAGTAATGATACAATGCATGTGGCGTGCGTGGGCCAGTGCAAAATTTTATTTATTTTTTCTTTTAAAATAATAATAAAAAAAAATTTGTGTCTGGCGTGCATCACTGTTGATGCACGCCAGGCGTGCATTGTATCATTACTCCTTAGATAAAATGGAGGTGGTTGGCCACCCTTAAGGCTAAAATGAAGTGATCAATTGCCCTCTTTTTTTTTTTTTTTTAATTATAAATAATATTTTTTATTTCTTTTATTAATGGAACACATGTTCCATTTATAGCCATAAGACTTTAGAAATCTTAGTTAACGAGGGATTTAGACTCACACAACGTCCCTTTACTAGTACAAAATCTGGACCGTCCGTTTTTTAACGGGAGATCTCCTTTACTTTTTTCTACTTGAAGAAGGATTTAGACTGTCTAGGTTAAACGGTGCGATTCAAATGTGAAGAGAGAAACCCATCCTGTGATAATGGTTTTGGCACCGGCACAGGGCATTGGGCAAGTCTAGAACAATACCGAGATCAGGTACACATATATCTATCTCTCTCGCTCTATAGCTTCCTCGAATCTATTGTTTCTGTATCTTCCAACAATGGCTCCCGCTCCCAAAGACGAAGGTTTGAAGAAGCTCGAGTTCCTCTCCCTCGTCTCCAAGGTCTGCACGGAACTGGAAACGCATCTAGGGTTTGGTGACAAAATCCTCGCCGAGTTCATTACCGACCTAGGGCGGAACTGCGAGACCGTCGACGAATTCGACGCCAAGCTGAAGGAAAACGGCGCTGAGATGCCCGATTACTTCGTCCGAACGCTTCTGACGATAATCCACGCCATTCTCCCTCCGAAGCCCAAGTCGGAGAAGGATTCGAAGAAAGAGAGCGCTTCGGATGGTAGGAAGGCCAAGTACGCGGCGCTGGCGATCTCCGATAATAGGGAGAGAGCTAAGGAGATCGAGAGGGAACTCGAGTTGGAGACCCGCGAGCGGCGGGGAGACAGAGAAGAACGCGAAGAAGAAGGAGAAGACAGGCATAGACGAAGGGACAGAGACAGAGATAGAGATAGAGATAGAGACAGAGACAGAGACAGAGACGGAGATAGAAGAGATAGGCGTAGGGATAGATACGATAGAGATGAGAGGCGTAGAGATAGGGATAATGAAGAAGATGAGGATGATGGAAGGGATTATAGGAGTAGGGAAAGGCACAGGGATCGGTACGAGAAGCCTAGGAGAGAAGAAGAGAATTTGGATAATAGAGATAGAAATCGGCACGAGAAGCCTAGGAGAGAAGAAGAGAATTTGGATAATAGAGATAGAAATCGGCACGAGAAGCCTAGGAGAGAAGAAGAGAATTTGGATAATAGGGATAGAAATCGGCGGTACCAATCAGATGAGCCGGAATTGTATAAGGTTTACAAGGGCAGGGTTTCGAGAGTGATGGACACGGGCTGCTTCGTGCAATTGAATGATCTGAAGGGTAAGGAGGGTTTGGTTCACGTTTCGCAGATTGCGACTCGTAGGATTGGAAATGCCAAGGACGTAGTGAAGCGTGATCAAGAAGTTTACGTGAAGGTGATATCGATTTCGGGTCAGAAGCTGAGTCTTTCTATGAGGGACGTAGATCAGCATACGGGTAAGGATTTGCTTCCCTTGAAGAAGAGCTCGGACGAGGATACGATGAGGGCAAACCCATCCAGCGGGTCGAAGGAGGGGCCAGTGATGAGGACGGGGCTTTCGGGGATTAGGATTTTGGAGGAGAACGACACCGCGCCCTCACGGAGACCGTTGAAGAGGATGAGTTCACCGGAGATATGGGAAGCTAAGCAATTGATTGCTTCAGGTGTTTTGAGCGTTGCGGACTATCCGACTTATGATGAGGAAGGAGATGGATTGATGTATCAAGAAGAGGGTGCTGAGGAGGAGCTCGAGATTGAGATGAACGAGGATGAGCCTTCGTTCTTGCAAGGGCAAAGCAGGTATTCATCTGATATGTCACCTGTGAAGATTTTCAAGAACCCAGAAGGTTCTTTGAGTCGTGCTGCGGCCCTGCAGTCTGCGCTGATAAAGGAGCGTAGAGAAGTTAGAGAACAGCAACAGAGGACAATGTTGGACTCTATTCCCAAGGATCTGAATCGTCCTTGGGAAGACCCTATGCCGGAGACAGGTGAGAGGCATCTAGCGCAGGAGCTCAGGGGTGTTGGTTTATCAGCATATGACATGCCGGAGTGGAAGAAGGATGCTTATGGAAAATCCATCAGTTTTGGGCAGAGGTCGAAGCTCTCCATTCAAGAACAAAGGCAGAGCTTGCCAATATACAAGTTAAAGAAGGAACTCATCCAGGCTGTGCATGACAATCAGGTCCTGGTTGTAATTGGCGAGACTGGTTCGGGTAAGACAACTCAGGTGACTCAATACCTTGCAGAAGCTGGATACACTACCAGGGGAAAAATTGGTTGTACTCAGCCCCGTAGGGTGGCTGCGATGTCTGTGGCCAAGAGGGTTGCTGAAGAGTTCGGTTGTCGGTTGGGTGAGGAAGTTGGATACGCTATTCGATTTGAGGATTGTACTGGTCCAGAGACGGTCATCAAGTATATGACAGATGGTATGCTTCTTAGGGAACTTTTGATTGATGAGAACCTTTCTCAGTACTCTGTTGTTATGCTCGACGAAGCACATGAGAGGACAATACACACGGATGTTCTTTTTGGATTACTCAAGCAACTAGTGAAACGGAGACCCGAACTTCGTTTGATCGTCACGTCTGCCACACTGGACGCAGAGAAGTTTTCAGGGTATTTCTTCAATTGTAATATATTTACAATTCCTGGTAGAACTTTTCCTGTGGAGATTCTCTACACCAAACAGCCGGAAAGTGATTATCTAGATGCAGCTTTAATTACTGTGTTACAGATTCACTTGATGGAACCTGAAGGAGACATCCTTCTCTTCTTGACTGGTCAAGAGGAGATTGATTTTGCCTGCCAGTCTCTCTATGAGAGGATGAAAGGGCTAGGTGGTAATGTCCCAGAATTGATTATTCTGCCAGTGTATAGTGCGCTTCCTAGTGAAATGCAGTCAAGGATATTTGAACCTGCCCCTCCAGGGAAGAGGAAAGTGGTTGTGGCTACGAACATTGCTGAGGCTTCTTTGACTATTGATGGGATATTTTACGTCATTGATCCTGGGTTTGCAAAGCAAAATGTGTATAACGCAAAGCAAGGGCTGGATTCACTGGTCATTACTCCTATTTCACAAGCATCAGCTAAGCAACGAGCTGGGCGTGCTGGGCGTACGGGGCCTGGCAAATGTTACCGCCTCTACACTGAGAGTGCATACCGCAATGAGATGTCCCCTACTTCAATTCCTGAAATCCAGAGGATAAATCTTGGGTCTACTACACTTAACATGAAAGCTATGGGGATAAATGATCTTCTGTCTTTTGATTTCATGGATCCACCTTCACCTCAAGCTCTCATTTCTGCCATGGAACAGCTGTACAGTCTAGGAGCTCTTGATGAGGAGGGGCTTCTGACCAAATTGGGCCGGAAAATGGCAGAATTTCCTCTTGATCCGCCATTATCTAAGATGCTGCTTGCCAGTGTGGACCTTGGATGCAGTGATGAGATTTTGACAATCATTGCAATGATTCAAACGGGAAATATCTTCTACAGGCCTAGGGAGAAACAAGCCCAAGCAGATCAGAAGAGAGCCAAGTTTTTCCAGCCAGAGGGAGACCATTTGACATTACTTACAGTTTATGACGCTTGGAAAAATAATAACTTTTCTGGGCCATGGTGTTTTGAGAACTTTGTTCAGTCTAGATCCTTGAGGAGGGCACAGGATGTCAGAAAACAGCTACTCACCGTCATGGACAAGTACGGTCTTCTATTCTCTTCTCTTTTGCTATTTTTCAGTTATACAATTACTTCCTCCCAATAGCTTTGCTTCAACCGTTGCCTTCTCATTTCTTTAGTTTCATGAGACTATTGTCTTGGGTTGTGTGTATTTATATTTCCTTGGAAATGTCACAGCGATGTTACAATTTTTGTTTTCTCATCCTTTGGCATTATACATTATTAAATTGAGAATATTGTTTGCTTTTCATATTTCAAAAAATAGTGATTGTTCTCCACCCCGGTTTGGATGCCACATTTAAGATGGCAGTGAACTGATCATCACAATTTCTGTCTGCGTTGTCAAACTGTGTTTTCATGGCCCTAAAGTGATATTTATTCCCACCATTTGTGCTGGGATAATTGTTTTGGATCTAATTTATTGGGACTTTCAAGGTCCCTATTAGTTGCTTGCTGACAGATATGCTTTTTTTAGATTACATTTTTAATCCCAATCCATTCAGTCAGCCACAAAATCAGCAGTAAATGCTATATGACTTCCTGATTCTTTGAGGTGGCCACATCCTTGCTGTACCTTTTTTTTTATAATAATATAAATCCATGAATGCCATGTCTATTCTGCTAGTTTTGTTGATGAAGAAGTAATAAGTGATTATTGTTGGTAATTTGTCATCTTTATATCGATATGTATGTGGATTAAACCACTTTCTGACTAAATGATTGATTCTGCATTGCAGATATAAATTAGACGTCGTGAGTGCAGGAAGGAATTTTATGAAGATCAGGAAGGCAATTACTGCAGGATTCTTTTTCCATGCGGCTAGAAAGGACCCACAAGAGGGCTATAGGACCCTAGTTGAGAACCAACCAGTTTATATCCATCCAAGCAGTGCTCTTTTCCAGAGACAACCCGACTGGGTCATCTACCATGAGCTGGTGATGACTACAAAGGAGTACATGCGAGAGGTCACAGTTATAGATCCCAAATGGCTTGTGGAACTGGCCCCAAGATTCTTCAAAGTGGCAGATCCTACAAAGATGAGCAAGCGCAAAAGACAAGAAAGAATTGAACCGCTTTATGACAGATATCACGAACCTAACTCTTGGCGTCTGAGTAAACGTCGTGCTTGAGATGTGTTTCAGCGAATCAGTCTTCTCTTTATTTGAATTGTGTATCTTGTTGTGAATGTCAATATTCTCCTTGTATAATTTTATGAAGTTTTTGATGCTCTAAATGACCTTGATCAATACTGATGAAAAGTTTTCCCAACGTTTATATGTTGGGGCAATTGCTGGTTTCTCAGTTAACTACATTCTTATTTTACATTATTGACTTTTATTAATTGAAGTTGTGAATCCTGACTGAATTCCTGTCTTTGTTCAAGCCAAAGCATGAGCCAGCTTCTCTTGGTCTTAATGTGGTTTGCTTTTGTGTAACATCTGTATGTATAGAATACCTGTTGAAGTCTTTAAAATGGACTTTGTTTGGAATTTGGTTGACTGAGGCTGCTATCCCAAATTATTCTTTGGGTGAGTTACTGATGATCTTGACATTTTCTTATGGTTTTTTATTTTTTATTTTTTTAAATCTTAATGGGGTATACAGTTGTTGAGTGGTGTTCTTTTATCTGCTACAGTCGAGACCATAGTATTTGATGATGTATTCCAAGGTCCTCTAGCATATGTAAGGCATCCGTCTGCAATTTTCAACTGTTGTGGCAAAATGAGTGAAGCAGTCCATGTCTAGCATCAAGTTGGGGAATTTAAATTTAATGGGAACATGAGTAAAGAATTTTGCGGGGCAGGTACCTCTCTCTCTCTCTCTCTTTTTCCCCATCAGGTGTCTTGGTTGTTCAGTTCATCAATCTTAGGATCATAATTTCAGCTACTATCGTATCATGTATTATACTTCTTTTACACGTGGTTGTTAGGATGATTAGAGGTTTAATGGTTCTATTAGTTTCTGTGACTTTGTTGATCATTGTGATTACGAATTTTATTGGTTTTACGGTGAGCGTATTGGTACAGTTTTCGTATTTTCTTCGCATTTACAGAAAAAGAAAGGTGCTTTTGGTTTTGTTGAATGAGTTTTTGAGCTATTTGATCAAATGCATAGCAGGTATGCTCTGGATGTGAATTGCAGAGACAATAAGATGTTCGTTTGCATAAGAAATTGCTGCATTTGGCTCAGGATCCTGCTAAAAGGCCTGGAATTGAAGTCCACCTCGTGCAGGTTAATTGATTTTCTTACTTCTACATCGTAGAAACAATGCATTCTTGATGCTCATCCGCTAGCTAGCACGATAAGATTTTTTTGTAAATTGAGAAGTCGTTAGTTCCCTAGTTTTATAATTAATGTATTGCCTATCAGTGCTTGACCTTGTGTATGGAAAGAGTACTGTTCCTCATAAGTTGAAACTTCTTTTTATGTCCTTTTCTATGTGTGGTGAATGGTTATTGTGATGAATAATGAGTTGTATTTCCTACTTGATTACCTTCCAAACTTGGATTTAATCGGTCCCCACATGCTGTTAAAGACCTCAAGAGCCATTTTGTTATGTCATACTCTTACACAAAGAAGGATACAGAGGTTTGAGAGCCCTATCCCAGACAACTCATTCCATGAACCTTGACCATGTGCCAAATATCAGTCTGGTTAGGATTCAGTTTATGTGCTGAAATGCAAGCCTCATCTGATACTATTTGATAATTTTGTACTCGTTGCAGCTGATTTGATATGCCCATAATTCCCTGCAGAGAGTACTTCTGGTTGCCAGTAGTTGTGAAGTATGAAACATTCACATGTTTGACCTAGTTTGACTTGGATTAATTTTGATGAAATTGAATTGGCCTAGCTTGTTCATAACTGGCTTTTCTATATTTCACAGAGTTGTTTGCTTTCCTGCTATCTTATTCGTCATTTTAATTGATTTTGACTTTACTTGGTGCCTTTTGGAACAATGGCTAGAGGTGCAAATATAATATGGAATTATGCTTTTGCACTTTGTAAGACACTAAATGAACCGTGAAAAAGGCCATTTAGACCCTTTTTAACCACGCATGCTTATCATGAAACAGTAATTCCTCATTACACATCAAACACTAAGCTGAGATGGTAGTTCTTGTAGTAATTGCAATCTGTATTGCTCTCTTTTTATCCTGGTTTTGCCGTCAATGAAACAGATCAAACCTCATCCTCTTCTCTCTCTTTTTTTTTCTTTTTCCTTTTTCTGGGAACCTTTTTGTTTAAATTGTTGCATGAATGTATTCCGTAAATCATACTTTTCTTCAAGTTCATTCAACTTATGATGGGAATTCAGCTGATTCTGTGCATTCAGATTTTCCTCATGAAGAAGCTGCCCGAAGTTCTATAAACTCCTCTAGCAGACACAGGTTTGTTTTTTTTTTTTTTTGCTCATTTCTATTATGTCCTAAAATATGTGGTTTATTTTTTGAGAAAGTTCCCTGAAGTATCACATTGATATTTGATAGTCCACAAATAAAGTTACGTTCAATTTTTTTGCTTGCTTGATGATTAACATTCTGACATCTCTAGCTGGTTTTTCAATTGTCGGCATACACCCACCACCTGCCTTTGGTTAACCTTGAAGCCCTTGCGCTTGAAGCAAATATATCTTATGATCAATGTCAATGATGAACATTCTCTGTACATGCCAGTGCACGGTTTTCTTGTTAAATACTTGCATCTCAATCCATCCATTGGGCTAGATCTGGCAAAATTTATAGAAAATTTTAAAAGAATAGTAATGGTTATTCTATTTCAACTTGTATTATGAGTAATACACCTTCATATTCAGGAATTGACAATTTTGTATACCAAACTTGCCAAGAGAAATTTTTTTCAATCTAGTCTATTGAATTTGGAATGGCATGTGTCCAAAATATGTATAATTTTGATATGTATTTTTAATAGATCAGGTGAGAAACATATGCATTTTAGACACACAAATACATGTTATAATAAAACTGTAAAATAATTACATTTATTTGTAAACTTTTCCAATGGGGCGCTGTCAAATGCGCAAGCAGTCACATGTATGTACGAGTGAAGAAAGTAAGATGGAAGGAAGCAGTACAGGTGACAAATAAATTTTTGAATGTCTTAAGGATGAAGTTTTATGATTGTGCCTGTTTTTCATTAATCTAACTTCATTTATTTTAGACACAATTACAAAATACGATAAAGGAAAAAATAATAATTTATTGTAGATATGTATGAATTTAAGATTTCTCATAAAATCGTTATGCTCTTGATGCATCTTAGCATATAACTGTCTGGATTTATCATGATAATACCAATGTTAATTCCTATGCGACTTTCAAAATTTTTGAGGTACGATCTGAATTTTCTATATACATGTGATATCCTCTACCGTGCTTCTATAAACAGCGATTGGAAACTTGTCTTGGATAAACTTCGAGAGAGCAAATGTTTTGCTGCATTTTCTATATCATATATGAAAATGAATGTTGTTTAGGTTGCAATTGTAGCAAAACAGATCAGTTTTGCATATCAATTGGTGAAGTATATGAATCCGTCACAGTTAAAATTTCAAGACGTGAATAGAGATACAACCCTTGTCTTTGCTGTGCCATTAGGAAATTTAGAAATTATTAAGGAGATGGTGAACAAGAATCGTGGGTTAGTAATTGTCCTAAATTTTTTGGGATATCTACTACTTTATTTTGCAGCTTTGTATGGTGGTCCATCGGATCACATCAACAAAATGTAATACCAGCCAATGATTCTTGTTCACCATCTCTTTAACAATTTCCAAATTTTCTAATAGTACATTAAAGACAAGGGTTGTAACTCCATTCACATCTTGAAATTCTAACTGTGGCGGATCCATATACTTCACCAATTGATATGCAAAATTGGTTTGTTTTGCTACAATTGCAACCTTAAGAGCATTCATTTTCATATATGATATAGGAAATGCAATAAGACATTTGCTCTACTGAAGTTTATCCAAGGCAAGTTCTCAATCGTCATTTATAGAAGCTCGATAGAGGATATCACATATGTATTTAGGAAATTCAGATCCTTGGTCGGCTGAAAATTTTGAAAGTAGCATAGGACTTAACAAATATATGATAAATCAAGACAATTATATGCTAAGAAGCATAACGATTTTATGAGAAAACTTAAATTCATACATATCTACAATAAAATGATTATTTTTTCCTTTTATCTTATTTTGTAATTGTGTCTGGAATAAATGAAGTTTGATTAATTGAAAACAGACACAATCATAAAACTTTATTCTTAAGACATTCAAAAAATTTATTTGTCACCTGTACATGTGACTGCTTGCTTACAGTCACATCATAGCTCATGATTTTATCATAAACACCCAGACTCTTTTTGCTTTTTTCTCGCATTCAATTATACTAAAAAAGAAAATTGCAGGAATGATACTTTTAAATCCATAATTACTATGATCAAATCATATTGTCAACACCATGTAAAGAAAGGAGCATAGAAGAAAGATGTTATATCACGCTACATGTGACTATTTGCTTACAGTCACATTTCTAATAAAATAAAAGTAAGATGAAAGTAAGCATAGCCCATGATTTTATCATAAACACCCTAACTTTCTTTGCTTTTTTCTCGCATTCAATTATACTAAAAATGAAAATTGCAGGAATGATACTTTTAAATTCATAATTACTATGGTCAAATCATATTGTGAACACCACGTAAAGAAAGGAGCATAGAAGAAAGATGTTATATAACGCTAAAGCTGCAAAGCATTAAAACTGCGTCGTTCGTCCCGCAGCCTACGATGGCCCGCCAGAAGAAAGCAAGTATGAGTTGGATCTCTGGAGCTTTGACTTTTCGTTGATATTGACCATATGATTCTCACGTTCTTTACCGAGGATAAACTCTAGGCTTTGTTATACTGGGCCCATCATATCTTCGATGCTTACACGTGGACAGACAGACCCATGTTCATAAAGGAATCTCTCTTTTCCATCATCATATACATATCAGTATCATAACTTGTATTGATTAATCATTAATAAAAAGAGAGAAAATATATATATATATATAGATATATATTATTTGACGATTTTATCTAGCAAACAAGAATACTATTTGTTTTAACAATTTTATTTTACACTCGTAGCTTTTTGGGAGATTTATTTTTAAAGGATTTATTTTTTCATTGAAATCATATTATAATATCTTAAGATACCATTCAATTCAAATATTTAAGCTAACGAGATAAAACCCAATTGCGTTATTAAACCTCATTCCTGCTACGTAACATAATTGTTCTTCACATAATCAATCAAAACTAGTTATAAGATATTTCACGATCGGGGTTCGCAATCATTTAGTGTCTAACTATCTAAAACTTGCTCGAATAAATGAAGCACGGAACAAATTTTTCAAATATACTAACCATTATTATTTATTATCTCATCTATGTAATTGGATTGGAACATTAATTGTAGGGTAAAATAATTGTGAAGGCTATTTGGGTGTGTTTGGCAAAGGACTTGAAAAATGAAGTGGATCAAAATTGTAATAGATTTGATTGATGTTAGAGAAAAATGTAATAATGTTTTATATAAAAAAAAAAATGAAAAAAAATCTGTTTTGTAATTATTTTTTTTATATGAATTATAATAAAAAATAATTGATGTAATATAAAAAGTAAAAATATTATAATTAATTTTAAAATTAAATTTTTTAGATGATTGGATCACCCGACTCTTTTCCAACCAGGCTCACGCACGCACGGACCGACAACAACCCCATCACGAAGTTACTGTCTTAATATACACTGATCTAATCTTAATATCAAATTGATTATTCAGTCCTTTGTCTTCTTCCACTTCACAAATCTCGCTCTCGCTAGAACCCTCGTCACTCGCTTGTATCTTAGGAGTGGAAGTAGAAGAAAGCAGAAGCAAGATGGGTTCTGTGTCTCTGAAAATAGGTGATGGAACAGCCAGATTCAACAGAGTAACTCTGTGTTCTTCAGCTGTCAACATTCTTATGCTCTTCTCTGTGCTCACCACAAATCTATTTGCTCTCTATGCTTTCACATCCGCTCCAAAGGACCACCAAAACCACCTACTTCACAACACCCACAAGAACATCTCTCTCATCTCGGAGCAGGTAGCGCTGATCCTCAGACAGATCGATGTCTCGCAGAAAAAGCTAGCCAAGATGGAGAAAGAGATTCTTGGCTATGAAAGCCTCGATCTTTCCAGACCCAATCTTGCAAAAGAGCTCGAACTTTTTCTCCAGCACCACCAGCTCCCACTGGGGAAAGATTCAAGAACTGGGATCACTGAAATGGTGGCTTCTGTGGGCCATTCCTGTGAGAAATCTGTGGATTTGTTGTCTCAGTATATGACTTACAAGGCCTCTGGGCCTTGCCCAGACGATTGGAGCGTTGCCCAGAAGCTAATTTTGCGTGGATGTGAGCCTCTGCCTAGAAGGAGGTGCTTTGCCAAGTCTGCTCCCAAGGTGGGCATCTCCCCTTTTCCTTTTTCGCTTTGGAAACCTGTTAGTGATAAGATTTTTACCTGGAGTGGTATTGGGTGTAAGAGTCTTGGGTGCTTGAACAATAAGAAAATTAGTAGAGATTGTGTTGGTTGTTTTGATTTGGCAAATGGGTCTGAGAACCTGAGGTTTGTTAAGGCTAGAAGCAAGAATGATTTTCTGATTGATGATGTTTTAGCTTTGGGAAATGGAGGGATCAGAATTGGGTTTGATATTGGAGGTGGGTCGGGGACCTTTGCTGCTAGAATGGCAGAGAGGAATGTGACTGTGATCACCAACACTTTGAATATCGATGCCCCATTTAGTGAATTCATTGCTGCAAGAGGACTTTTCCCTCTGTTCTTGAGTTTAGATCATCGGTTCCCTTTCTATGATAATGTGTTTGATTTAGTTCATGCGGCGAGTGGATTAGACATCGGGGGAAAACCTGAGAAATTGGAGTTCTTGATGTTTGATATCGATCGCATTTTGAGGGCTGGTGGCTTGTTTTGGTTGGATAACTTTTACTATGCAAATGATGTGAAGAAAAGTGAGCTAACAAGGTTGATTGAAAGATTTGGATATAAAAAGCTGAAATGGGTTGTGGGGGAAAAAGTGGACGCCGCAGCTGGGCCAGGGAAATCAGAGGTTTATTTGTCTGCCGTTTTGCAGAAGCCTGTAAGAGTATGATAATAAGGAGCTGCAGTAGGAAACCGCAAGAGGTAACATATTATTTGCTAGTTCTATCATTGTTCTCACAGAATTAGTGTGAGTTCATTGCTTTTCACATCCTTATGATATTCCTTCGATAGAAGAATAAGTGTATCAATTTATTTTCTTTTCTTTTCCCAGCTGCAAATCAGCAGTGAAGGATGATCTGTTATGTAATTTTAAGGCTGTTACATTTCTTATTCCCTATTTTAGCGGAAATTGTCGGAATATTAATTAAATGATTAATATTAACAAATAGCAGCATATGGGATATTTGATGTTTTGGATTGTTAGCTTGAAATATGTTTTCCTCTGACTAGTGCTTCTACTTGAATAAAGATGAGCCTTTCTCAGATCCTGAAGATCAGCATAATGCTGATTTTTCATTAGGATCTTGAAAATTACTTGACAATATTCTCAGTGGTGACGATGTTTCAAATGCTAGAACTCAAGAGGACTTGTAGTGGCACGTGTTTATGGAATGTCTGACTTTGCATCAGCCTGATATAGCGATATCCACTTTGTAATCTGTGTATGAATGGAACATTGGTTGGCTTTATGGACTCCCCGAGCAAATGGGGTCAGGTCCTCTCTTTCCGTGCAATGAACAACCTTGTTGCATGAGATTTAGATCCGCATGAATCAGTATGTCTGTTAAGAAATCTTTGCAATATGCAGTAATGGATGGTTATTTCTTATTGAATCACTATAGCCCGCAATCCACCTTACCAGCTTCTTTTTTCCTCAAATCAGAGCTTAAAGCCTAGAAATGCCAATCTTATGACCATATACAAATATCCATTTGAACTGTGCACCAAGTTTGGCTAATCAGAAACCCTGACCCAGAACATCCATTTACTTCCCTTTCTCTGATCTGTTATTTGGAGTCAACTGAAATTAATCAGAAAACTGTCTTGGTCAGCCTCTATCACTAGATATTAGCATTCTCTAGGGGCTTAACAAATTTCTTTCATTATTTTAGCTAAAAAAATATGCGTGATTTGTAGAACAGCTTGTGAAAATGGCATGCAAAACTAGTAGCACATCCTCTTTATCATACATACCTAAACAACTTGTAGCACTTACTATTTCTCTCAAAGCTCATCATCTTCATAAATGGTGCGCTTGCCCCAAATGACCTAGCCGGAAATCCGATTTGTTGGACCTTTCCATACAATCAAGTAAAAAGGTCCAAATTATGTGGCTGAATAAATCCTTTATCTGTTGACAATAGAGGACTAATAAAAGACTTGTAGCAAAGTTGTAACTCAGTGAATACCATGCTGGGTTAAGCGAGGCCAAATTTAATTGGACTTGATTCAAGCTGCTGGGCGTATTACTTTTTTAAGCTATGTTGAAATGGAGAAGAACTATTTCATAGTTAAAATTAAATTTCACAGATCTAATGATATATATGTTGCCACGTAATAAACATGTTATATTGTAGCACCATATACACCATTAGATGTAATAAAACAAAATATGTATTATGAAATGGTTAATCTCCATTTCAAGTATCCTATTCTCAATCATGTTGTCCCACCTTCAGATTTTGCAATGACTTGCAATTCAATCTCATTATCTTCACTATCAAACATAAGCTCTATTATACTAGAATGGATCCTCATCTACTTTCATGTTCTTACAAATGCGACTAAAGTCAAACAGAGCACATGGCACCTTTACAAGGAAAAAGCAAGTAAAAATGTAGCCACATTAAGTGCACATGATCGAGATCATATTAATTATAGGGACAAGAATATTTCAGACCCAAAGAAGCTGAGAAGTGCCCCCAATCATTGCAGCTACCCTTGCATTGCAGCACTATTTAGAAGCTTCATACCCTCTTCACTCATCTTCTGAACTTCTGAAGGAGATAAGATTTTGATGCAGCGAACACATCGAACAAATTGCCTGCACAGACACAATGCACATCTAATAGCTGGAGAGCTAAAAAAAAAAAAAAAAAAACCTGGAGAGCTGCTCCTAGAATGAATCTTTAAGCAGAGAAAGCAAGAGAAACAAAGCAACCATAGACTATAAAGAATGAAAGAAAAAAACTTACTCCCAAGGATCATCCCCAACAAGTAGAACATCATTCTCAAAATCCACATACACCAATTTCCACCCTGAACCTCTGGGGTCATTGAGTAGCCCTTCAAGTCCAAACATGCACTCAATTGCATAACATAGTTCATCATAATTTTTAAAACCAGTTACATCAATTGACCTCCCAACAGATCCTTTCTTCTGAACCTGTCAACCAAAAGTGAAAATTATCACCCTTGGTCAAATATATGAAAATTTTGCCAATGCACTAGTCTTCACCAATTTGGCAAAATGTGAGTTGGGACGAAATTGTTAAATATAAAGTGGAATTATAATACGGATGCATAATTTACAGAAGGGATAGAAAAGAAAACACAAAGGATCTAATAAGGTGGTTCATGCCCAATATGGCTACATCTTCATCTTATTGACTTGAAAATATTGTATTACAATGGATGAATTTGTAGAACAATGAGGTTTGCAAGGTGATAGGTGAGATATGGCAGACGAGCAAGAAGACCCCAAAGATTCGAACATGTGAATAAGCAAATATAGAATCAAATTAAAGTTTGAGGTTAAATTGAGAGTTTTTTAAATTTATGGGAGTCTTCTCAAAACGCCCAGTAGTTAAAGGGTTTAAAGTGAAGTTTTTCCTAAATTAAATGAAGTTCATACCTTTGTGAAGGTTCGCACAGGTGGAACTGCTGGCTGCCATGAGCTATTCTGCAGAAGACTGCCCTCGTCAAAATCCACATTGCTTGAAGATGTACCTCCTGAGTTGTCTAGGATGTCCTGCCGGGAGAAAGCCTGGGAGTCTCCTAGGCTTGTATTGGTAATCTGGGATTGAACATCCTGACATGAACTGAAGTTGCCTACTAAATAATCGGAGGGATTATGGAAATTGGCATTCTTCACCATACATAGATCATCCAGAATGGCGCTTGAAACAGAAGGATCTACCACAGCACTCCCACCATTATTAACATCAACATTAGCACAACTGTAAATCCCACTTTGGTTGTAGCTCTCATCTGACAAATCTCTTAAACCATTTGATATGTTGTTACATGGGTCTTGATGAGAAAATGCAGTGAGCTGATCAGCTTGGGATAAAATGTTTAAATTATTAAGTTGATGATCCCAGATTTCCTGACCCATAGAAGGCAAGGGGGGATTAACTGCTTCAGGAAACAATGCTGAAGGGTCTTGCAATCCAAACACGGATAAAGGTCCAGGCGATCTAAACATTCCGCCAAGGGGTTGGCAAGACGGATAAAATTTCCATTCATCAGGGTCTAGGGATGGAAGTAAGCCATTTAGATTGGAACAATCAGATTGTTGGACATCAAGTTGTTGGGAATGGTAGATCAATGATTCGAATTGCGGCTGCATAGGCCACGAACTCGTTTGTGGTTGCAATGAGTCCTGGCTCTGGTTAATGAGTGTGGGCTGGTTTACAGGGTTCTGAAGACTGACGGGGCACGCCGCTGGTTTTTCCTCGTTGCAATCACCTGTTGAAGTCAACTGGCTTAACTCATCTGTTGAAACCTCAGGTTCTAAACTTGGCTTTTCAGTATTAACTCCGGCCGGTGTTCGGTTTTCAAATTCAGGTACATAATTCAATTTTCCGGAAAGAATTGGTTTCGATGAGGAATTTGAGTTAATGACATCATGTTGGTCAAGGCATGACTGAGGCTGAATTGGATATGTACCCTCTGATGAGATAAGCTGAGATTTTTGGTGGGTTGTGCCATGCATGGTCTTCACATCCTGTAATGGATCCAACTTCGTAGCAGATTCTTGCTGTAGAGTAGACAAAAAGTTACCAGGATAGCTCATAAGTTGAGGTTTCATTAGCATCTTGATCAGATTTTCTGAGCACATATTAGATATCGAGTATGAGAGATCCCCATTTCCATTTTCAGGAACCTGGACAAGGGGTCTTTTAACCAAATGTCCCCATTCAGTTTCTGTTCCTGGTAGCATAATGCCCATAAGATAGATATCTACAAAACTTGAACACACAGAACATTGAGAAGATAAACTAACCCAAAAATCCAGCATGTAGTGGTCGTTTGAGACCTGAAGTGAGAGAAGGAAAAATGAAAAGACTTTCAGGAGTCTCTACTTCCCATGGACTAACCCTATTCTGTTTATCACAACACCCAGGCTCATCCCACTCCACCTGTTAATAAAACAGACATGAAGTTCGTTGGCAAATAGATCATAAGACAATGATTTCTGGCTTTTAATAGGAACAAAAACAATCAACCAAAAAAAAAAAATAGGAACAAAAAACTAACAACAATTTGAAAGAACAGTTTAGTTACATCAACAATTATCTAGTCCACCTGAAGATTTCTCCACTTTGAACCAGGCCACCTCAGTGGATCTAAGTCACTAATGCCAACTATTGTACCCATATACCTGAAGAAAAGAAGAAAAATATCAACTGTCTGCATATTCAGGAAACGAACTCACCATTGTAACGATTTGTCTATATGTAGGTTTTTCAAGCAGGAAGATAGTGTTATATTTCTATTTTTCTAAACAGAAAAATATAAGCATTAATTGGCCAATATCATATTCCTTCTAGCCAAAATTTAATCATAATACCTGCAGGGTACAAATAAATATGTAACAGAATCATCTCATTCAGAAAATTACCTCCGTTTACTCGACTCCTCTGTTTCAAACATCATCCCAAACCTCATGCCAACCGACAGTTGAGTTCCATAGACAGATTTACGGAATCTAACCAAATGAATGACAAATTCTGAAGGACATGCCCTACAAATAAGAAGAAAGCATGGCAAGGTCAAGAAGCAGAGACAAGATCCAGAAAAGAGTGGGCAAAAGAAACAAATATATGGAAAAGATAGCACATCAAGTAAAAACCTTGGGTTGTAGAATATTGTGAATGGGCTTCGGTTAGCAGCAGCATGAGCTGCAGCAGCAAGGACACCAATGTGCATGCTATCAGCAGATAGAACTGATGACGGTAATGTTGTTTGCTGTCGGTTGGCACGCCTCACACCAACCAATAACTGTGACTTTTCACCCCTTATATTCACAATCAGATGATGGCAGTCAGTTATAATATGATCAAGCTTTGATAAAACTTTTAACTACATTTGGAAAGTAATAGAGCGTTGTGCTTTCGGACGGCTTCCATATTACTTGGATTTGGAGCTCCAAACAATGATAGAAATCTTAACATACCATGAAAACATGAGCTAGATGACCAATGTTGGCACATCACCATGACTTTAGAGAGTTCAGGCCACAAAGTTGAGTTAGCTTACTAATAAGTTGACGACTATTTACCTGATAAACAGGACAGCATCACCTGCTTTAAGTCTTTTGGCACCAACAAACAAACTCCATCCAGTTGTGAGAAGGTGTCGCTTGGGTTGGCCTAAATAAAACAGATTTATAGGTCATACTCAAGAGAACAAGTCCAATGCATTGCGGACAGATGCATATAAACTGAAGAACCATTCAGAATGGAATGTTGTGTAGTTCAGAAATACTAACAACTACTAGGAGAAGAATAAGTACTAAGACATTTTCTGGCAATACAAGCCAAATTTATAGTTCAAAACCTCCGAGAGTAATAGTACTGAAATAGAGACAAATACCAGTATCCTTACCGCGGTATATGTGGCGGAATGTCCATGTGTTATCATGCAAGTCCTGAACGACAAGTTCCTGCATTGGTGGTTGCACTGTATAATCCTGGAAAATGTACACATTTGAAAGTGAATATATATAAAATATTCCCCAAGTCCATCTTAAGCATGAAAAGGTATATAAACCAAAAAGTTTTAAATCCTTACCAAAGGAGGAAAGAGCTTTTCTGCTGCCCTGCGTGGTACTGAAAAGCCACCATGTGTGCTTGTATCACTTGCAGTTAAAGTTTTGCAGAAAAACTCACTTGGATGTTTGCTGGGCTTTAGTCCAAAGTCTGGAACAGGGAAGACATCTTTTTCCTGAGCCAAAGGTAAATTCATAATGAATATCCAATACCTATAACTATTGCAATGTTATTCTTTTTTTCTTTTCTCCTTTCTTGTTTTGTTTTCCTCCACAAACTATATAAATAAATGTAAACAAAGAATCGTCCCCAAGAAGTAGCAATCGGCTAGGACCACGCCTAATGAAGCGGAGGTCACTAGTTCGAATCCCCCTTCCCCCTCTTGTACGGACATGTCAAAAAAAAAAAATGTAAACAAAGAATCATATAATATTTAATAGTAAACAAGCTTACAGAGTTGACTGGTTGAAGACTCATTTGAGCAAATATTTCATCCGTATCTTTGTCTGCCTATCAAAAAATGTAAAGCGGAGGTAAAATTATAGATGTTCTAATCATACATATGCAACAATGTCCATATGTACATGATTGGGAACCAAATAATCACCCACAAACACATACATGTAAAGTGACATTTTGAACTTGGCACATCAACTGGGAAGGCAGATTAGGATAGTTGGGAATTTGTGAGGTTACTGTCCGTTTAGTGGAAGCAGCTACCTGTTCCAACAAACAAAGAATACATTAGCTTTATCAATCATTATAAGATAAACAGAAAAACTCAACAGAGAAGTCGTCTCCCACATATCCGGGAAATACTTTCCAAGAAAGCAGCCACCACACTCTTTATCTTTTAATATTTTTGAGATCTTGCATTTATGAAAACAAGCTAAATATACAAACTTCTTCCATTCAGAAGTGCTGTGGTCGAATTTTTATGCACTAACTTTACAATCAATATACTGCACTCCTGATTTTCTTGAAAGAAGGAAGCCAGATAGTATACAATTCATCAAATGGAATCCCTGCGTCGTTTACCAATTCGTCAAATCTAATGTTCTCTCTGTCCCTAATATTCTCAAGTTTTTTCCTTTCTGCCTGCTGAGATTCTCAGCATTCTTATCTCATAATCTCTTCTAAGCTTCTACACAAGACAGCCCCTTAGTCACAATGACTCCACGGGTGCCCTGCATCACTAACTATGACTTGATTAGAGGTTAGAACCTCAGGTATTATAGGTCCAAGGAAGTTGAATGCATGAATCAGAATGTAAGGATATAATAGTGGGAATAAAACACAGATATGGGTAGACGAATCTTTTATCATCCTCACATGAGGATTTAAAAAAAAAAAAAAAAAAAAAAAAAAAAAAAAAAGAAGGAAAGAAAAGAACAATTTTAGGCAGAAAAAGGAAACCAATTGCCCACGTCGTACTTTCAAACAGACAGAATATCATCCCTTCTACTAACAGTTGCAGAGAAATGCTTTTATAATTTAACAAGAAAGGGCACATTGGAAGCCCTGAAAGATTCTATGCAGTAGGGACTCGACGGCTACCCAAAAAACTTAAAAAACAAAAAGTACACAAATCCAAGAAAACATAAAAGTTAATTAAACAAAAATACTCTTCCTCCTCTGCCACTTCATTTGATATATTGTGATTTCTGCTTTTGAAAGTCATTAATCTTTGTATACTGGCTAAAGAGCCATAAGCACATCATACAGCAAATTGTAGAAAAAACATATAGCAGGCAGGCAGCTCTTCAAATGTCAGTATTCAAAAGTAAGGGAAACAAATGCAAACCTGCTCGCTATGACCTTGAGGGAAGTAGTAAACCAGACTCCCCACCTGAGGCAATGAAACAAGGGGGCCGGCGCAGGCGTGCCATAACTCAGAGTTTATAGCCTTCCTGGCACCTGAAGAAAAAGATAATCTCTTGAAAATATTCTAAGAAAAAGACAAATGAAGCAAATTAAAAACTATTATTGTGTCATTCACCAAATAAGAAAAACCAAAAATAAAAAATAAAAGCCATTAATGCATAATGAAGTGTACTAGATGTGCTCCAAGCTAAGCCTACATCAAAAATGTTCAACCTTTAGCAGTTCCAAACTTCATTAACCAGAATTCCAAGCTTATTAAAAGCAAAGAAATTTCAAAAAGTCAAGAAAAAAAAAAAGAGTAGATTGTTTTTATGAAAGGGAACAAACCAGATTGATCCTGCATTTCTTTTAAGAACTTCATCCCCTCGAGCAGACTTGTATTTGCCCCACTAATCAACCCTCCAGCTCTGATTTTCTCTTCAACAGAAGCCATCATGAGTGCCCCATGTACACCTGTAACACCTCCAATGCAATTATGCAACACCCCAGAACCTCAAACTCCAAAACCCATTTTAATTCCAAGAAGCAAATTCTTATTCCTCATCTAGAACAAGTCGAAGAATTTTCTCTGACCCTCCTTCTTCCCTCATAACTTTTCCTCGAGAAAGATGGGAAATTACCCTCGACCCACGTTTCAGAATTAGATGTTCTCCGAGAAAAACAAATAGTCCAATCGGGCACAAAAGCATAGCAGACGAGTCCCCACCCCCCAAGAATCCAAAATCAAGGAACAAAAACTGCAAAAAGGGACTGCAAATCTTAGAGGTGGGGCTTCGGGGCACAAAGAAAAGGAAAGAAAAAAACCCATCAGTTCGAATCAAAGCACGCGGACCGAAGCATGAGTGGCCCTCTTCTGTATTATAATCAAGTACTTATTTTTATCTTCCAAAAGAAACCGACCTTTCGATGAATCCCCCCACCCACTTATCACACTGATTCCCTCCTATGCCTCCCTCCCCTCTCTCAATCAACGACACCAAAAAGAAAACAAAAAACTAAAAGCCTCTCTCTCTCTCTCTCTCTCTCTCTCTCTGTGTTTGTGTTAAAAAAGGAGAAGAGTGTGCAACCTCTTATCCTGCGCACACACTTTATGTATATGGGGGATTCCGTTGCAGCTTTAAATTGTAAGATGTTTTAAAAAGAGTGAAGAAATATTAAATATAACAACTTGGAAAAAGCAGAGCAAGGCAACGAGAACACGAAAACAGTACAAGAAAAGCTCACACAGAGAAAGAAGAGACAGAGAGGGAGAGAGAGAGAGAGAGAGAGAGAGAATGCTAAGATTTTTTTTTTTTTTTCAAAAAGGGAGGGAGTAGAGAGTGTTTTCGTAGGAAAATACAGAATGTCAAGGTGGCTCATTTCAGCACGTGGGTTACGATGATTTGCAGGGCTCTCTTACATTACATAGCTTAGCTCCTGTTTTCAGTTTCACCCACTCTGGCACTCTGCAATATATGTAAATATTATTTTTATTTATATATATTAAAAGTACGTATAATATAACATATCTCGGTATATTTATGGAAAAAATGGAAAGGAGGAAGAGAAAGAAGAAGAAAAAAGGTTCTTTCTGAGCTCTTTTGCGTCTGATATTTGACCGTTCAGCACGCGTGCGGTTCACGACAAATAAAACCAGGAGGCGCACGTTAACTCAACTGACGCGCGTCACAGGCCTCACTGGGCTGTCACGGCGCCATGGCCACTGTGACACTCTTCGCAATCGTCCCCAATATCCCCATCACACACGTCTTTGAATGCGCTTCGGTCATCATCGATATTTTGCAGCTAAATGAGCTTCCGAAGAATCACAACACATTTTGGCCCAACCAAATCCCAAAAGTTTCTCTTTACTTTTTTTTTTTTTTTTTTATGTAATCGAATAACTTCAAAGCAGCTTCTTTTGGTTTTTTCCACCTTTAAACTTTTATAAATCCAAATGAGAAAATGCAACCCCAATTTAATATTGTCGTCTATTAATGTTCAACCCAACGAAATTTGGAGGGATGTGTGCATCTTTAGCTAGAAACAAATTTAGTGAACCAAACATAGTTTTATATTCTTGTCATGCATATCTGAACTAACTGGACCAAGTAATGTCATATTTGGCATATGGATAGCTATGATTTTTTATTATATAAACCAAAAAGATAAGGATTACTGGCTGCTCCTGTAGCAATTTATGGTGGCATTAAATATGAGCTAATAATTGTTCTTTTTTTACGCAGCAACTATTAAATATATCTAATTATATGACTCATATAATTTACCCAATTTATGAGGCTTTCTTCTTCTTCTTTGTTTTTTCTTTTTTCTTATATATATATATAAGTAAGATCTCCATACAATGCATATAGTTGTATCAGTTTTTGTAGCATTAGCCGTCTTGAGTTATAATGATCACCATCTATGCTCTTCCAGTATTCCTTTTCTATAGTTTTTTTTTTGGGGGGGTGGGGCGGCTCGAAACACTTTGAAAGTGGACTTTAGCTAAAAGAAAAGGGGAAATTTCAGAAAGCCTCCCTGAACTTCCAGCCAATTTGAAAAACTCTCCCTGAATTTCCAAAACTCTCATTTAGGCCCCCTGAACTTTAGTTTTCTCTCACTTTGGACAATTTTAACATTAAACTACGTCGTTTTGTATCCTAAAATTAAACACCTACCCAGCCCAAAAACGACGTAGTTTAATGTTAAAAGGGTCCAAAGTGAGAGAAAACCAAAGTTCAGGGAACCTAAATGAGAGTTTTAGAAATTCATGGGGGATTTTTCAAATTAGCTGAAAGTTTAGTGGGACTTTCTGAAGTTTTCCCAAAAAAAAAACTTTGAAACAGAGCTCACTTGGAAAGGGGCTGTGAAGCTGTGTGCTTTCCATAATTTGATGGTTCAGGCCAAGTACATGATAAGTAATGATGTGTCTTGGGCCCTTGCCCACTCTTTCATGGTCCCATACAAAGCATTGTTGCATGGTCAAAGCGTCAAGCACGCCTCCTTTCCTATATTACTTATTAGCGTTATAAATTATGTTGTTCATTTTATAATTACTCTATTAATGTGAATGTGATAATCTTAACTAATTATTAAATTAATTTTGATTGAAAAAAACTAAAACATCAATATTGTAAATAGTTATAAGATAAATATATGGTATATAACATTAGAGTAATGATATTTAGGGTCTGTTTATGATAGCGTTTAAATGACCTAAAAATGCTTTTAATACTCAAAAAATCTATTTACAGAAAAAAAAATATATATATATATATATATATATTCGTTTGGTAAAAAAATTAAAAATAGTTTTAAGGGTCTAAAAAGCCTAAAAATGGCTAAAACACACTTTTAGTAAAAGTTTAATTTTTAAGCTTTTACCCAAAAGCGCTTTTTAATTTAAAAGCTTTATTTCTCAATCGAAATTCCAATCAGACTCTTAGTAAAAGTATCTCTAAAAGAATAGCTAAAGTCCTAACTATTATGAGTGCTTTTTCGTCTCTAGCAAAATAGGCAACTTAACCTTTTTTTTTTTTTTTTTTTTAATCTAGTTAACTTATTTACTACTCACACTATAAACTTTGTTTATTATTTTCTCTCGCTTTTTTTCTTTTACCCTCTCTTCTTCTCTTTCTAACCCAAAATAATATTTAAAAAAAAAAATAGTAAGATAAAGAATTTGCTGAAGTGTATATAAAAAAATGAATAGTTAAAGTAAAAAGTTATAGTTATTTTGCCTACTTTATGCTGAAAATGCTCTAATAATACACTATTATACACCTACCTTACAATGGAAATGACGGAATGGTGAAAATGAACTTTTAATTTTAATTTTTTTAAGTGATAATTTAATAATTAGTTTTTACCGACACATTATTAAGCTGTATGATAATAATTTAATAATTTACTAAATAATATTATATTTTGTCAATAATATAGACGGCATTAAATGGTGCCACGTGGGACCGCGTATCTGATTAAACATTAGAAAGATTTCCTCGTTTTGTCTTTCGTGAAAGATCAACCAAGAAGGCCTTGGATCAATGATTCAAACGGTTAAGATAGACGATTTCTACGGACAACAACGTACTGCCAAGCCAACACGACACCGTTCTAAACAGTTAGATTGCCATCATTGCTTCCCCAATGGGCCAACCTAGATAGAATCGCAAAATGGTGTCACGAATCTGTCCAAAAGAGGAAATTACCACCTAAAAATATTTAAAATATTTTTTTGTTTTTTTATTAGAATAATAATTAGAATTCTCAAGAGTTAACTTTATTTATGTTTGTTTGTTTTAATACTTTGAAATTTTAAGAATCATAATAATAAGGGAAAGACAAAGTTTTCTTTTTAAATTGGGTTGAATAAACTTTCTTTAATTCAGTCTACAAAAATTATATATGTTTATTTTTTTAATAATATAGGAAATGCACATAAATTTTTAATACACGTTATAAAAAAATATGTAAAATGACACATGTTATTTTTATAAACTGAGTTGAACGAAGTTCTTTCAACCAAATTTAAAAGAAAATACTGTACATAAGGGAAAAATCCAAATTAACTTTTTATAAATGTAATGGGAAAAATCCATAGGCAACACAATAAAATGTAAATGGGAAAATCCAACCCCATCTAACCGTTCACGTGTGGTGTTCACACCTCATTGTCGTATTAGTATCCCAAGAGGTTTCCGCTCGCTTAGAGTTAGAGTTCCTATTCGATCACCAATGCATTGCCACGTGATGTCTATGCGACTATGAGAATCCTGTCCCTCGAGTGTGGATTAATGTGGATGTGGAACCTGATCGGACGGTCCAAATCCGACACCGAATTCGAGTGGCACGCGCGGAGTAGGAAATTGACTCCCTAGCTGCGCACACTGTTCAATGGCTTTTTGGAACTTAAACTCGCCGACGTCGCCGTAATCTCGGCTTATCCAGAAGTTCGTCCTTGCTTAACTTCGATACTTTCCACAAATTCTTGTGTTCTCAAAACACCGTTCGATCTTTTACACGTGCCAAATATTATGTCATTTGAACTGGATAATATTCGATTTTTCATTAAATGCTGAAATATGATTTATTTTATACACTAAGAGATGAATAGTTGAGATTTATCTCAAATTTAAAGAAAATTATAGGGGATCTTAATCCCCAATTGTTATAATATAAATATATTTTTGTCATCTCAAAAAGTGAAAAGACAAAAATACTCTTCAAGTATAACTAACTGTTTCGATGAATAGCACACAAATATAAGTAGTAAATGAATACGATACTCCCCATTTAATTATCATAATTTAATACTATTAAATTTGATAGTATAAATAATCTAATTTGAATAATATAATGGCATTCCATTATTATTTGCACCCTTAAATGTAACAATATTTTTTATTTTTTCAAGTGAAATAAAGAGAAGAGAATCATTTTTTTTTTGAGTAAGTAGCGTGCGCTTGAGATTTATTGCATAACTTGCAAAGCAGAGAAGTCTGCTTGCAATAGGTCGCGTATACATGCCGGTGGGTTATAAAGCCACACCATTTGAACATTTGAAGTTACTGCCAATCTAGCTAAAGTATGAGCCACCTTGTTCTCCTCTCTACGTACAAATCGCATTGTCCAAGCCGGTATGGCCCGTAAAGACGAACGTATATCCGCTATCAGATGTCCCCTGCTACTCTCATCCGGTTCTTCTGAGTTTACTGCCGCTATTACGGTTTTTTTTCTGAGTCAAACCCCTTCAATTAGAGATATGATGATGTGTTTTTTTTTTTTTTTTTACATGTCCGCACAAGAAGGGATAGAGAATTCGAACTAGTGACATCCGCTTCATTGGGTGTAGTTCTAGTCGATTGAACTACCTCTTAGGGACAGATATGATGATGTTACACATATATCATGTTAAATTATTAGTCTTATTTTTAGCGTAGAACAGGGTCTTATTAAAAAAATTCTCATTTGTATTTTTGATATCAATTTTATAAAGTGTTGTGCTTAAATTAATTTTATAATAATAGATTCGCTCAATTTCTTTTTTAAAAAAAGTTTAAACTAATATAATATGACATATTATCACATATTATAAAGTCAGGGCTGGCTAGACCACTAGGCGAGTGAGGCGCTCGCCTAGGGCCCTGGATTAATAAGGCAAAAAAAAAAGACCATAATATAATACGTCCATGGTAAAATAAGACCAATTAACCCATAAAAGCAAATATCCTTAGAGCATTCCCAGCAGCTTCCTCGTCATTTTTCCTACATTTAAGGATTCAAACTACACCTCAATAGCTTCTCTTAATTATTTCCTATATCATTAAAATATTTGTTTTTTTTATTATTATTATATATATATATATATATATATATGAAAGGAGAGATAAGAGAGAATTATGAGACATGAGATGAGAGAGGAGAGAGAAGAGAAGAAATAAAATCTTTATTTTTTTATTTTAGTAATCATAAGGAACCCTAAACATTAGGATTGCAATAGTGAAACCTAAAACATTGGGTTCCACTGTAATAGTCATAATGTTTAGGGTTCATTTAGGGAGTCCGTTGGGTTCCATTGTTGCAATCATAATGTTTAGGGTTCATTTAGAGAGTCCGCTGTGGAACTTTTTTTGTGATTTTTTTGGACATATTTCCTAAACTTAGGGAATAGACTCCCTATAAGGGAGTCTGCTATGAATGCTCTTCTATTTAAAAATAGCCTTATTTACCTATACATCCGAAATTATTTGATATTGAAAGATTATTTTAACCCTATCTAACCACCCACTTTCTTTCATTTCTTTTTCTTTCTCTATTTTCTTCTCCACTGCCGACAGCCTCCATTCTTATCTTCTTTTTTCTCTTTTCTTAGTTTTACTCAAAACATAACGTGATGGAGAAAGAGAGAGAGAGAGAGGCTAGGCAAGAGAGATAAACATGTGTGTCAATGAGGCAAGGATTCATAAAATAAAATAAAAAATTGATTTTTTTTTTTAATGTTTATTTATGTGCTTGATTTTTCTTGTAGGTTTTATATGAGTTTTTGTCAAATTTTTTATGGGTTTTGTTTGAAACATGTATATCAAAGAGTTAATGATTCATAACAAAAATAAAAAAATAAAAAAAAATAAAAAAAATTATTATTTTTTTATTGTTGTGTTTATTTTTGTAAGGATTAATAAAAATGAGAACTCTAAACATAATAATAATATTAAAATAAATATTATCTAATTAATATATACATATTAAAAAATAATAATAATAAGGCCCATCTAAAAGTTCCACCTAAGGCCTTAAAAAACATTATAAAGTATATATGACTTGAATATCCAATCTCTGGCAATAATACGGACCACAACCAAAATGAGCAAGAAAGTAATGACATGGTATAATGTAGTGGTGCAATTATGTGGTACGAAGTTTGAGCAGTGATTGTAAATAGTAAATACACTTTAAAGGGAAAAAAGTGAAGTAGCAGGCATGGGGGCCCAGACAAATGACATTCCAAGCTATGTATATGCTCTGGTTCCCCAATCATAATTGGTTTTGGGCAATGCGTCCTACTGGTGATACAGGTCAAATAATAATGATGATGGACTTAATTTTTAAGGAAAAAAAAAAACAAAGAATAATAAAAACGACAATATTTCTGGTTTTCTTAAACAAACATCCTTAAATAA
This sequence comes from Corylus avellana, assembly GCF_965113065.1. NCBI lineage: Eukaryota > Viridiplantae > Streptophyta > Magnoliopsida > Fagales > Betulaceae > Corylus > Corylus avellana. The sequence goes on from NC_142498.1 coordinate 21,223,340, forward strand.
ATTGAATGATAAAGTGTTCCTCCAGTCCAATCCAATTTAAAGAAAGATTTTTTGTATTAAATTGAATGTTAAGTGATTTTTACAAGTAGAAGAATAAATGAGGCCCTTTAGATAATTAATTAATTAATTAATTTTTTTTTTTTAACATCTCCCCACATAAGAGGGGTGGAAGAATTCAAACTAGTAACCTTCTGAAGCGTAGTCTTTAATTAATTGAGCGACCTCTTGAAAACTTTAGATAATTAAACTACTTACCATATCATTGTCGTTTTTAACATTTTGACAATTATTTTTTTATTAAATGAACATCCTCCATATAATTCAAGAACAAAAAATGAGAAAAAAATAAAGAAGTGTCGGTTGATCAAGGTAGTGCAAAGTGGGAGCTATTTGATAAGCATGAGAAAGGGCTTTGAGTTTCTAATGGGTAGCTCAATCGGCAGTGGATCACGTCTCATGAAGCGGAGGTCACTAGTTTGAATCTCCTCTCCTCCTTCCCTCGAGTGGACATGTCATAAAAATTTTAAAAAAAAAAGAAAAAAAAGAGAGAGAAAATGGTTCCATGAGGCATATTAGTTCCAACAAGTAAACAATTATAATCACCAAGTGGATTTTGTTTTTTTTTTTTAACAATTTAGACAGTAATTATGAAAGAACTCATATGCCCAAATAAATTTTAAGCTTTCTAATTACTTATAAATATAAGGTCAAATAAACCCCATATAAACTTTATCACAAGTAACAAATGAGAAATTTATAGCTTTAATTAATGATTGATGAAGTATGCAAAAAAAAAAAAAAAAAAATGCAAACGAAATAAGTGTATAAACAAAAAACACTTGTCTTAACTGTAATTAATGATGATGGATTGAACTTTATTGAAAAAAACAAATGATTGAGATTATGATAACCTTTAATTAGGGTGAAAACAAAAGTATTAATTAAAAATAAATAAATAAATCAAAATGTAAGATTGATTTAGGAATGCGTACAAAATGAGGGATGATGGAGATGGGGTCCAGAGGTGATAATTGAGAGTGAAAGAAGCTAAAAACGGGCGTGGTATGAGGGGAACATGGAAGCAGTGTAGGTTGTAGGGGTGGGAGGGAACACTAGCTTCTGATCTCTCTGATGAGAGACCTCCATTTTGTCTTCCAGTTTCCTTCCTTCCACCAACCCCTATTTTTTAATTTTACTTTACCCTCTAAATTTTTAAAAAAAAAATTATAAAATCATCGTTTTATGGGATATTTCTTTTGTTTTTATTTTTGTTCATGATTGCTATATATATTCATTCATGCAAGTCATTCTCATGTCTTCGGTCTTTGTGGAGGATGTGGACCGAGATTCGAGGCTCCTTTTAGGGCTTTTCGATAAAGGGACGAGTGAAGAGCCCATTTTTCTATTCCAACTCTTCTCTCACTCTACTGATTGAGCTGAAAAAACTATTTTAATAATAATAATAATAATAATAATAATGCCTTTTCGTAACCATTTGTAATGTTAATCATTTAAAAAATTAAAAGTGTAAACCACTTATTAACCACCATAACATAAATGTGATAAATGATGTAAATTATTACATTATTGAAATAAATAGAAAGACAAGTGATGGAGCTGCCACTAGAACCAATGAACCCATAGTTGATTTCATTTTATTGTAAAATTATCAATAAATTAAAATGTAATATGAATTATTTTAAATTTAAAAGTATAATTATATAAATACTAATATAAATAATGTAAGGTAATAAATATGTTAATATGAAAAATAAAATAAAAAATAAAAAAAGGAAAATCATTTAAAACAACAACATTAAATGAACAAAAACTGTCATTGTTCATGATAGATTCACTTTGGATTTCATGGACCAACGACTCTACCTGGACAACCAGCCATCGGAAGTAAAGCCTCGAGTTGGTCCCCTTTCAAAAAAATAAAATAAAATAAATAAAAAAAAGGGGAAAAAACACAAAAAGCCTGGTGATGAACACCTTCAAACCCAAGAGACCCACATAGGTTTTCAAGAAAAAGTTTTCCACCAAACTTTTATATGAGTAAATTAGTTTAACTTAATTTTTATTAAGTTAACATATATATATATATTTTAGAATATGTACTTTTTTACATGCATGTTCAATAGGGCAGGACAAGTTTTATACCATATTTGAAGGATGAGTAGAGTACTACACATATTTTACTTTTATATTTATTAATATGACTTATAAAATTATTATTAAATTTAAAATTTAATAGTAATTTAATGATTATTTTAAAAATCACATCATAAACGGTGAAGATGAGAATATGTATACTATTTCTCAATTTGAAGAACTATCCACAATTACGAATTGTAACATTGCACTGCAACATAAAGGGAATAGAGAGGGATTAAAATGAGACTGGATGGTCGGCGTCACACCTAAATTATATCAGATGCTCCGGGGGTAGTGCGACCCTCTTGGAGGTAGGGGCTTAACTGGGATTTTAGATGTGGGGAACACTTGAATTGAATTTTAAAAAAAATTAAGGGGTATTTGAAAAAAAAAAAAAAAAAAAAACCAGGGAACATTTTGAGGCTCATATGAGACTCATCTGTCTGGGCAAGTGGGCGAGCAGTCCAATTTTTATTTTTTATTTTTTAATAAGTGGATCACATATGAACTATTTGCTCCAATCCAAGTTTTAATGTTGGTCAGATTCAACTTATACAAGTAAAAAACTTCTATTCCTCACAAACATCCACCCCCCCCCCCCCAAAAAAAAAAAAAAAAAAAAAACTAGTCACCTAACATTGAATCATTGATTTTTTTTTTTTTTTTTAACAAGAATCATTGATTATTACTTTGGTAAATTGATTTGCAGGAGAAAGTTTATAAAAATAGCATAAGAATGATAAGATAAACAATGGGTTGTGTAATGATGAGACAACATAATTTATAAAGGGCAGGCCCCTTGAAAGAAGACCTCTTTTCCATGCCTCAAAAGGTCATATTGCCCTTATAAATAAATAATAGGCCTAGGCCTACCACCAATATAAGTACGCTACTCATCTCCATACCAAAATTTAGTCAACCAATGTCACTCTGTCTATTTAGCACTCAAGATTGGTGATTCAGTATAATTACACAGGCAACTATTTTATAATTTATTATATGTGTTAGCATGTGATTAAAAGAATTTGATCTACCCCAAGTGAAAAAATAATTACAATACATCACCCATTTATAAAAAAAAGAAAAAGAAAAAAGATTTAACATAATTTTTAGTCTTATGTTGACACAAGTCAAAATAACCGAAAATCTAGCATTTTCGTTGGTGCTTTACTTTAAGAAAAAAGAGTAATGTTAAATACTCAACTTCTGTCCTACTTCCATACAACTAGACTAGTATGACAGTATCCGTCAACCCTTAAATAATTTTTTTTTTTTGTTTCCTTTTCAGTAAAGGCTAATCAAAAGACTTATGAACACTATCATATAAAGCTAGGGGTTAATAAGGTTTTCATATTTGACCTATATTATCCTACAAATTCAATAGATTAACCATAGGTTTGTAGGGTTCACCATTGGATTATGTGTGGTTTACATAAGTCCACAAATCTCATGGTTGATTTGTAAAATGAGATGAGCCAAATATAAAGAAAATATTAACTCATAGCATTTCTTCGTATAAACCCAATCATATGAGAGTGAGCTAAGTCAATGAGATTGTGGCACAAACAAGGGCAGCCCAAATTTTTCTTGTTGGTAACTCAAACTGCTATATTCTTGGGCTCAAAAAAGCCCATACAATTCAAGCCCACTCGAGAGCCCTGAATGAGGAGTGGGAGGAGTGATTTTTAGCCTTTAAAAAAAAAAAAAAAAAAAACGCAAAAGGAACCCTAGATTTCAAAATTGGGAGCCGTATTTCAGTGAAGCTCTCTCACACCAAAACCACTACCGCACGATGACAGCCACTTCAAACCACCGTACGCCGCCGCCGACACCTCCGCCTCCCGCAGAAGCTCCTTACATCAACATCTAACCAAACCCACTTTCCTTCTGTCGTGCAACGCGGCTCACAGCAGCCCAGCCATCGGTTGAACAGAACAGGTAAACTATTCTACTCTTTCCGTTTTCATTGGAAAAGTTAATGAAAAATTGATCAAAAGTGTGGAATAGAAAGTGTTAATCAATCAATTGAAGGAGTTTGGAGACAAAATGATCTTTTTGAAGGAAGGAAAAAAAAAAAAAATGAATTAAGTGAAGTTCAAACAGAACGTTAGTAATTGATGACCCAAATGTATCAACTATAAGATATGAAAAGTGCAAACACCATACATACAAAAACATTGTAAGCTGGAAACTCTTCAAGTCCTCAGGCCTACAATCTCTGGATGGGCATCTTCTGTAGTGAATCTCTTTTATTTCACATATAGAAGATGATGGTGAATTTAGGAAAATCTTCATATCCTCAGTTTTGTTTTTTTCTAAATTAATTTCATTCTGCTTCAGATATGGGTCAAATGCCACTTTTTATTTGTCGGTTTTGAACATGGCGCGATATATATTTGTTTCCAAGAGAATATACAAGAGAAAATGGCCAAAAGAATATAATTTGGAGAAAAAAAATTTATTGTAAAATGATCTCAAATTCAGAAGCTTTAGCCTGTGCTATGGGAAGTTCCATGCCCTCAAATATACAACTTCTCTTCTTCCTCAAGCAACACAATGGTGCAGCTTTCAAACCACATTCTAATCTCTGTTTCATGGGAAATGAGAAGAGAAGAAACATGTTAAAACGAGGGTAGATGCCTTAAGATTTTTTTGTTTAAAAAAAATATTAATTTGCCATGTCTTACTCTTATGCCTTTTGAGAATTAGAGGGAGGGTTGATTGTTTTTGTAATGGCTTTTTCTTTTTTTATTTGGCCGTTTATTTGCTGATGAACACTGCGAAAAAGAAATTTATTTGTTCTTTGTGAAAACCTTGTGGTTGATACGCTTCAATGTTTCTTGTGAAAGATTGGTGAGAACCTTGTTTACCTTGTTTTGTGCAAAGAGACTAAGAGTGTGAGGCTCGCAATGGAGGGATTGAAGGTATCGGATGCCAGTTTGATAGTCTACGTGGACCCATCAAAGAGTACCAAGGTTTCCCAAGCAGTCCTCCGTGAGCTTAGCTCTCTGCTTTTCAAGTACCTTTCCTTAAACCCCTCTTTTGATTTGATTTGATTTTTTTTTTAATCGTCAATGATTTTGAACCTTTTCTTCTGTTGTTATTATTGCGTTATTGGAGTGGATGAATGAGTTTATTTTCTGTGACAGATTGATTACGCACTGAGTTTTATAGTGGGATGGGTGTTGATATTTTTTTTGTTTGGTAGCCAAGATAACTTGGAAAAATAACTGGGAAACTTCGAATGTTTTGGTGAATATGTTCAATAGAGCTTTCTTGTGCATTGATAGCAAGCTCTACCATCCCACGTTGGATGGGTGAATTATGGAGGCATTTATGTGTCAAGAGTCCCACATTGGTTATATACGAAGTGAGACTGAGTTATATAAATGACTTTAAGAAGTTTTAATTGTAAGTCGATTAATCTTTTTGAGATGTAGTCCAGATGTGACTAATGTCTCCTTGGATTATGACATTCATTTTCATAAATATGGATTGTTCTTATAGTGACCATGATGTTGCTTTTTCACTCTACTGCTGCCAAAAAGACTTGGTGCAAGTTTTTGCATTGTTAGTTATTGCTATATTTCTTGTACTTAGAAGCACAAGCTTTCTGCAGTTTTAGAGATTTTGGTATTAAGAAATCCAGGATCTGTTCTGGGGATGGTTTAGAGTGTGGAACATCTGTATCTAATTTGAAAATTGAATAATGATCCTCCAAAATTATGTCATAGGTCTGCTTCCGCTAGTGTGCTTATGTGGCAATTGTGGTGTTTATTACAGGTTCAATGAAAATTTTGAGGGCGTGGTATTAGCTTATGATGTCCAAATTCAAGATGAACGTGCAAAGATTCTTCCTGCAATGCACCCTTATTTTGGTGTGAGCCTAAAAGCAAAGTTGTTACTTTTTGCTCCAAAGCCAAATATGCTTTTAGGTAGTTATGCTATATCCCTTCTCATCATTAATGGGACAGTATACTCCACTTTACTTTCCTTTCTTTCCTTTTTTTCGTTTTTAAATATAATAAAAGGGTTTTTAACAGAGGGACCACCTGTACACTCCATTAAGTTTTCATGAACATGTGCTGCATGTTCTTTATTTGCTTTTATGTTGTCCATGCTGATTGTTTTCTCATATTGTCATTTTCAGAAGGAAAGGTAGTGAAGCTTACACAAACATCTATTCATGTCATTGTTCTTGGTTTCTCATCTGCTGTCATAACAGATGAAGACATTCGAAAGGAATTCAAATATAAAACTGTAAGTGGCTCTTCATCATCCGCATTTCAAACTTCACAGCCTTTCCTCTGTATTTTGTATCACGCTACCTCTACGAGGGAGATAATAATTTAGTTATATGATATGCTTATCTGTGCTAGAAACATGGTGAGGAACTATATGCTAGCAGATCTCACAAGCGACATGTGATAAAGGTTGGAACCATGATTCGCTTTTTAGTCAAGAGGTGACATATTTTTATTACATCTATAATTTAGAGTGCATGTTATATATGAATTTGTGTGTTGGGGTGTGTGTGTATTTCCATCATTTAACTGAAATATGTCATGCTTTCTCCTCTCCTCCTCTAGCAACTTCCGTCCATAGCACTCTGTCTCTCAGACCCTCACTCTCTCACTCTCTCTCGCTCTCGCATGGCCCCTGCCCCTCAATATAGGTAGTGTTGGTTGCATATGGAATCTGAGGATTGATATTGCAGTTGAAAAAAAAAAATCACTGGGTGGACTTGTTCTCTGCTATATTCACGAGATCTGATCTAACTTTGTGAAATCTTTTTAGTTTTTTAATCTCTCAATAGTACCATAAACAAAAGAGAGGAAGTTTTTGTGTTGAAGAGATCCAACTTTAGTAAAATTTGTTTCCTGTTAAAAATTATTTTAAATTGGAACAAAAAATTTAACCTATGCATTGTGGTAAATTGTGTCTTATGTGTCGCTGCCAGGCATGTGTGAATTACATTTAAAAGGAAACCTTACACACAATCAATTTTAGCAGATAGAATTATGAGAATTGTGATGATGGACTGGTGGGATTTACCGTCTGTGTTTCTTTTTCCTTGTTTCCTTCTAATTCGTCAACTGTGAAAGGATTGAGGGAAGAAGTTACTATTTTTGTTTTAATACATGTTCGTTCCCATTCAGGATCTTCCTCAGTGAATTGTTTGTTGATAAATCATCTACTTACAAGATATTTGTATTATTCATATTAACATATTTTCGTTTAGCTTAGAAATCATCACATGTATAAGTCCTGCTACATATTTCTAAAATCTTCAACATGTTGATTGCTGTGTTCATCAATTTCATAATTGCTCCATTGTTGAATTTATTAAGCATAGTGTAATTATTATGTGACATTCTGAGATTTTTGCTTACGGTTTTGTAATTTTTGAAGAAAATAAAAAATTTCAAACTGCTATGCATATTATGTTGAACTTTGTCCTGATTGCATGTGAAAAACATTATATAAATGCATGGATCACATGATTCACATCAGTGATTCTTCATTTTTGCAGTTTTGATGAGGAACTACTGCACATTTCTGGGTCTCTAGTTCCAATTAACACAGGAAGCATTCGTTGGTTGGCTAAAAATATGGAAGATGTTCCACTAATTGACAGGTTTTTAACAGAACTTGAAAGAATTTTGTGTTTAAATTTGAATTTTTTTAAAGGTTCTCCCATGCTGACAGTAATTTTAAAACACTTTGTATAGGAGCACAACGAAGAGAGGAGAAAGTGAGGGAGACACGGTAATTCAACAGCATTATACTGTAGTTGGTGAAGCTTATTCCTGGCACAGTGACCCTCAAATCAAGAAGTCAAAGAAACGTAAGATTAAAGAGGAGTCTTAAAGACTATCTGTACTCTTGTTCTCTGTAACTGAGCCATGCAATTTCTGCCTTCATGTAATTGTCAAACCTCTTTATGGCATTGATGTTTTATTAAAATGCCTAGAAATTTTGTTAGATTTATACGAGTCTGATGACGTTTTTCTTCACCTCATTAAGCTTATAATATCAAGATATCATTTTCGTCAATTTGCAAGCTTTTGTACCACTGGATTCTTTTTTTAGTAGAATGTACATAGCAGCCAAACTTGTGCATTTCTGATAAATACAAGATGGATAAGGATCTCTGGCTAGCAAGTTGGGGAGCATAAGTGACCGAGCTTGCCTAACTAGTCGGGCAGTCCAAAATTTATTTGGGCATGTGGGTTATATAAGCTCTTTCACAACCTGCTGCCCAAGCAATTTGGGCAGAAAATTATTGGGGATCCCGTTCCATCTCACAATAACTCATCCCAATTCCTTTGTCTTCTTGAAGCAAGTAGTCTCATATGTATCTGCTCTTGCAAATTGCAAAATGATTGACCAACAACATTTATTTTCTTTTAATCGTTGGGTTTAGGAGGTCAAAGCGTGCTAGGACCAACTGAACTGCAGGGCTCAGCTCATCTTCAAAGCCCAAATTTCCGAGCGAAATCAGCATGCCAGTGGCCCAACTTCAGAATATTGGAAAGTTATTATTATTATTATTATAATAACATGGCTATTGAACGAACATGAATGGTTTTTTTTTTTTTTATTAAAAAAAATGTAAGAGGGGACAACCAATTGTGACTATTTTGCTTGAGTGTCGCTATAGTAGCATCTATTCATTGGAAATTCATGATAAGAAGGGCCTAAACAGTAGAAAACCGCATGCGTTTCTGACCTAGCCTCACCAGAGTATGAGTGAAACCCAAAGAACTAATAGTAATCAAGTTTGTGTGAAGATTCTTATTGCGAAATTTGAACCTAAATCCTAGTTGGAATGCAATTATTTGTATGTTACAACTAGAATGGACAGATGTCAAAAACCCAAGACTCGGTTGGAGATTTAGTCAAATGGTATAGCATATGGAAAGCTGTTGACACCTAGTGTTGGTTCATCAATCAATGTTGAGGGGGATTTGGGGATGCAAAGTACATTCCATTTCAACCGTGTACTTCTTATATGCAATATAGCCCATAGCAGTTGTATATCGGGGTAGGTAATCTATTAACAAATTTGAAGACAGATCTATGTACATTGGCGGAATATTTTCTCAATCATCATCAGGTATGGGCTCCTGTCAAAAACACCCCACCATACTTCTAGCTTCTCTTATGAATATATTAAAAAGGAAAATATAAAACTTTAAAGGGTTTGTTTGAATGATAATTGTTCTGCATATTTAAAGGATATTTTATGAATTTGAGGTGAAAGAGACGAATGGGAAAGATAGAGGGTTTTCAGGTTGGTGAATGATTCTCATGTCCATCCAACTCCCCATGTGAGCACTTGTATTTTTAATCAGAAGAGTATAGGAGAAGGTCGTGACAGAGTTTCCCACAAAATCCGGCACCCTAGCTAACATGCCCCCATACTCTCTTATTTACACAAGTATCCCAAACCTCTTTTCAAAATACTTTGTATTTTCCCACATATGGTGAACGATTAAGTAACGCTACTTTTCACGCTCATTTCACGTTAGTTGACATGGCGTGTTTTAAGTGACTGATAGTTTGACACTGCACTCTCATTTCTCACTGACTTTCGTGACGTGTCAGCCGGCATAAAATGAGTGTGAAGAGTAGGATTACTTATAAAATATTAATTGACACATAATCTTTATTTGGTTTATCTTTCACATCCTCTCTCTCTCTCAATGTTGTGAAAGGATTCTAAAAATCTTTTGTAGATGGGAATATGATATTATACAAGTGTGAAAGGCAGTAGTTAGATATGCTCTTATACATTTAAATTCCATTTTTCGTCTTGCATTGAAAAAAGAACTAAAAAAATGAAAGATAATAGCGTTGTTAATTAATTTGTTTATCATTTGCAATAACTGTTCTTGATCTTAATACGAAAATCACTTATGGAATACAAACTAGACAAATGCCCTGATTAATTTAGTGGAATTTGAATTATACTAACATTCTTGACAGCGCATCGCCCCCCACCTCCAAGGACTCTCTTATTTTCAAGGTCCTTTCGGTTCCGTCTCAAACTATGCACAAATTTTTAAACTGAACATGATAAAAATGTCGGGAAAATATTTGAGGATGGGTTTTGGAGAGTTTAATAGTAGAATTAGAAGACTTCGATAGGGTGTTAATGACACCAATGGCAGTTGTCCCTAAGACTTCCCTTGTAATTAAAAATAAAAAAACCACTTAAGACAATGTTCTTGGCGAAGGATTTGCTGATCAAAGTCATAATTGATGCAGAGATTCAAATCTAATTGCTAAGTAGGCAGTATGCCAATCATTTTCAATCATTTGTTTTGATTAAACAATTAAACAGTTAAGGAATAATTTAGGGCTTGGAGTAATTAAACCCGACATGCCACCCACCAAAATTTGTCAAACACTTAACACAACCATTATCATCATGTTAATGAGGTCGCTTGCATGCATCATAGTGTCCCTAATGCATGATCTTCGATTATCATGTATACTTGAATTCATCATAATCATCATTGACACAAAGAGAGAGAGAGAGACAGAGAGAATTTGTAAGGCATATTTTTTTTTTTTTTTTTTTAACAATGACTGATATAAGGGTTGGTTAGGACTGTCACGTCAACATTGTGAGATAAAATTATGATTTTTAACATTACTCTTATAAATAATTTCGTTTTATAGTTTATTGCCATATCCGAGTCATGTTCAAGAAACTAGCTAGGCTCTGTTTATCAAAATTTATGTTTTATATCTTTTGTTTTTTCTTTTAAAAGCAAAAAATTATCAAATAACCCCGATACAAAACACTCTAAACAAAAATAAAAAATGGAAAATACCCCGTCAAAACACATTAACAAACAGAACCTAAACCTAAGAGACTAGCTAGCATCTTCAATGCTTTGATCAAGCAAAAGGAAGGTGTATGTTAATGAATGATTGAACACAAAGGGGGCAGCTGTTCAAGAAAGCTCGAGGCATGGATGTTATGGGCTCTCTCTGAGAGTATATTTCTTGGGAAAGAACCATTCCAAATTTTCTAAAACCAAAAACAAAGGGGTTTGTTTGTTAGTGTGAAGTTGGGTGCATCATGCATGGGGATGGGGTGGCTAGCTAGCTATTTCGCTGGCATTTCCTAATCCTAGATATATATATATATATATATACACCCATTAACAGCAGATCAACTTTAATATATATCCCCTTCGATCTCTTTCTTCATGTATAAGAGGAAGCTGTGGCAATGATGAATGGTTTATAAATTGGTGGAGTTAGATTCTACTGCTCTGCTCTGCTCTGCACCGTCCAAATTTTAGTCTGAAAAAGCTGCAACATGCAAACGCTTTTTGGTTGTGAGCGTGCGTTGACAAAGTTTCCAAAGGGTCGGTTTCTTTTGTTTCGTTCATTCGTTGGATGTTCCATCTGGATCTGGTACGTGCTAGTGCACTTGTGTGTGTACTGTCTTCTTCTCCTTTGTGCATATCCCTTTTCCTTTTTGTGGTCGGTCGAGATACAATATTATTGCCTCTGCACTAATACTATAATCATTATATCACACCACCACTCTTTTTAGAGTCGTGTTGGAGATGGACAGTGTAGTGCCCCTCCAAATCTTCAAGTACTATTTCTTTTATCATCACCCCTGCATAATTTGGACACTCCAAAAAAAAGGTACGAGATTCACCTGTTTTGAGCAATCTAGGAATATAAGATTCAACTGTTTCGAACGAGGGGGATCAAGCTTAGTTTCTAAGCATATATTTTTAACTTATTAAAAAAAAAATTAAGAGAAAATTTGAAAACTAAGGGAGCCATAGTTTCGGCTCTCTCTTTCATACTCTCTCTCTTATTCTCTAATACTATTCGTCTCAGTCATACTGAGTTAAGAATCAGAGTTATTTTTGTAGGCCCGTTCCGACGAGCTTAATTTTGTGTTTATCTTTCTCTTCTTTACAAGTACTTCGGGTCGCTTTCTCAGACTACGGTCAACTATTCTAATAGGATGTGATAGAAGCTATAACTCAATATTCACACATTAGTATTTTTCTTTTTTGGTTTGAAATTGCATGGACTTATTGTGAGATGGAGAAAGCTGACTGTGGCCACGATATTCCACTTAACTTTCAACCTCCGAATATTTTTTTTTAAAAAAATTTATCTCCCAAATCTAAAATTCTAGTTCCACCCCTATTAATTGGTGGGTGGTGGAGTGCGATATTGACTTTATGAGGAAATGAAAGTAAGTAGCAACATGGGTCATAATTCATAATGGGGTCGTATTCATGGTGGTGTACATATATCATAAACCCTTCATTTATTTGATAAAGATAAGGGTTCTGACACTTGTGGACCATATATAAGAGAGCAGATTTTTGCTATTATAATGTTTGACTCATATTATTTTGATGAGTTTTCCTCAATGAACTTCCTTTCCTCATCATTGGAATGCTCTGTGCTTCTAAACTATATGTGGTTCCCTAGTTTGAGATGTTGACCTCTCCTCTTTTTATTCTATATTTCCATAATTATATATGCTGACAGTCACAGATTGAGACCAAATTGTGTAACAACCAATTAATCTGATGAGCTGCTTCAATATCTGTCATGCTTATATAACATAATTAAACACCATTAATTTTATAATACACAAATAAAACTGTACATTAAATTATTTAATATTTTAATTATTTAGGGTATATTTATAATTTGTATTTGTTGATTAATATGACATGATATACGAAAAGATGAATTTTACAGATTTTTTTTTTCCCCTTTATTTGAAGATAACATCAGAAATTTTAAAAGTGGGCAGATGCCCTATGAAGAATTGAGTCACTTCATAGGCTTTTGCAGGACATTTGAAGACACTATTTGCTACTGTGGTCTTTACAGCCACGAAGATATAAAAAGGGAAATGAGATGATTCAGTTTGATGAAATTCTGTAGACCATGAAAATGGGACCGAAAGAAAGGCACAATAATTATGAATGCCCACCTTTTTATTTTCTTCTTTTTCCTCTCTTTAGTACAAATTATTTCCAATGAATAAGTCCAAACAGTGCTATTATCTCGTCATTTTAATAAATAAATAAAAAAGAGTTAGAATATTATGGTAATATTTTCGAAATTTTATTCCTTTCCATACTTGGCTCACCGTAGTTATTATAAATCAATTTGTAGTCCTAAATCATGGCATTATTCACTCAAAAAAAAAAAAAAAATCACGGGGTTCGTAGTAATGGAATAAAGTACTCTTATGTTAAAAGAAAGTAGGATTCTAGTAGGTCCCAAGAGATAATTCAATTGGATAATGACCACGCGTCATGAAGCGGAGATTACTAGTTTGAATTATCCTCCCCTTTTTTCTCCTTTCGTGCAAACACGTAAAAAAAAAAAAAAAATTATGAGACAATATTTGGTGAGAATGGTGTCAAATTAAAGAAATTATAGATGACATATGGCATCATTTGATTCGTTTTACCATACCATCTTCAATATGGCAAAGGACAAAGGACATATTTTGAAATTTTCCACATCTTGTAGTTATTTCAAAAATGGAAATTTCACCTAGGCTTCCACGATCAATGGTCAAAACAAAAAAACAAAAAACATATAGTCAAACTAATTGGGTTCTACTATAGAGGCAAGCCAATATTAATGTTCTTTAATCTCAAATATTATGGGCACGTGCAAGTTCTAGCATTTTGAATACATTCAAGTTAATATGCAAATGCATATGGTGTTGCAATATTATGTATTTCTGACAGAAATCGTGAAGCAAATCTTGACAAAAGCTTTTATCCACCACCATATCCAATGGTGCTCAGCTAATAAAATGCCGGACTATAAGGGCCTCCATTATTTAATTATTTTCATTCTGTGAACTGCACAAGTATGCAAGGGATGGAAATTTTTTTTTTTTTTAATCAAAATAAATTAAGGGGATACAAATTTGATATTAGAAGTATTTAAGGGTTTTTTTTAATAGATAAAAAAAATATAAAAAATATAAAATTGGGAACATTTTGGGTGCTTGGAGCCCTTTAGTAGTTCCGCCCCTGCAAAGTGTACGAACAAAAAAAAAAATTGTAGGAACGTTGAGAGGGGACCTTGCGTGAGTGAAGACTCTCGTGTCAAAACAACTTGTTTGGAGAAATAGGCTTTTTGCTAGGGCAAAGAAGCCCTATCAAACCCCTCTTCCAACCTCCGACCCAATTATAAAAAATCCCCAATTGTAACTATTTTGATCTCTCAAAGACATCATAGTGCTTGCATTAATCTTAGAAAAATGCTATACAATTTCTAAAAAATTTTATTTTCAAGTGTTCACTTTGTGACATGATAGTGAAAACCATCATTAGATTCAAAATTTAAACATGTCAAAAAAATGAGCAATTATCGATGTAAATTTAAGAATTTGTGTAACATCCACGAGCTAAAAAAAAAGACACCCACGACGTGGCAGCATGTAGAGGATGTTTTGCGTACATCGAAAGTGGGCGGAAAAAGAAAAAGAAAAAAAAGAAAAGCATAAATCTGATAAGACATTGTCTTTTCGAAAGAAATAATTATAATTATGTCTCTAAACTAGCTTAGCATGTGCCAGCTTGGGAATAATACTAGTTTAATCATAATTGTCAGGCTTAATCCAAGTTAATTACCATAAACCCTAGATGTCCATGACAAACGATAAAGAGATTCCCAAAAAATTAAAAAACAAAACATTTGAACAAACTACCAACAAAAGTTTTTCTGTTATAACTAAACTATTGGGGAACACACGTCCTCTTTCCACATTCTAAACTAATAAACACCCTTGATTGATGTTTCCCTAACCTCTTTGTCCTGTTTTCCACTGCCTATTTGCTTAATCAAGTACTTTAAAGACCTCCTTAAAGATACCAACAAATATTTCATTATAAAAAAAAATTAAAAAGTAACCATGGACAGTCTGTAATAAAAATGGTGGCATCGGACTTATGACAGTTTTTATTAGAGATATGCTATAGTGTAATAAAAAGACTATTTTTGACCCATAAAAATCTTCGGTGGCAAGAGGCCATAAGCCCATTAGTGAATGGGACAACAACAACTAAGGGTGGAGCCTATGGCTTCTTGTCACGTAAAACTTTTATGAGCCAAAAATAGTATTTTTATTGCACTCAAGCATTTCTCTTTTTATTGTAATATTTTTTTAAACTGACGTGCAATTCACGTATTACGACATTGATCACTAAAATGTGGATCGACACATCTGAACCCACATTTACACACTAGCATGTCAGTATGCGTATTATTTACTATATTAACCATTAAAATACGTTACTTTGAAATTGGATGTGAGTGCAATGTAAGGTAGGAGTTTTACTTTACTTTTCACTTTTTAAGATTTAAAAATTGCAAGCTGTCCGTACGCGAAGTAGACGACGGGCCGTGCTTCCGTGAGGCCCGTGACACCGTTCAGTACAACGAAGCGGCTCCGAACCTGGACGGCCTTTGTCGAAAGTACTACCAAGTCCTTCCCGTCTGTGCGTGAGCACATAAAATATGACCCAATTGCCCCAATGGGAGCGGGTCTTTTTTATCAAGGGTCCCACTCCAGGACCCCTTTGGTAAGGCTCCCAAGACGGAAGACGGTGCCATGTCAGCATTTGCCAGTGCGTGGGGATCTTAACGGTATTCCTAGAGTGCCGTGCTCAAATGCCACGTCATTTGAAAAGTGGGTCCCGGATGCCTAGGGGCTCGAGCTTTTTACATGCTCGGTTCGCAGTGGATAATAGACCCCAGCCGAAAGATGTGCAAGGCTGGAAAATGGCCTTGGCTGTTTCGTTTAATTTCGAGATTGCCCTTGTTCGAGAAATCCTGCAAATATTCCCCAAATCTGCCTCTACAATTTTTGTCCAGCAGAAACAAGGAACATGGGAATTAAATTGAAGAAGAAAACAAATAAAAGAGATGTATGTGATATGATTCGTGTATATTTTGGAGGATTTTATAATGGGGTATGTTTGTTACTTTGATTTAGAGAGTAATTTTGATTTTTAGTTTGAAAAAAATGTTATATATAATAATAAAAGTGAAAATATATTTTGCATTTTGAGTTATTTATAAATGGTTTTATTCCAAGAAAATAAATCTATGTTTGTTAATGTGTTTTGAATTTTTTTTTTCTTCTTTTAAGTAACTGATATGAAAAAATTATTTAAAATAGGTCACGACAGTCTGTATGTAATGTATATGATAAATAAATGTAAGAGTAGCATTATTCTAATAGTTTCAACCAACATAGCAAAAAATATTAACAAACATGGCCATAATAGTTTTATGTTGCTGCAATGGGGTTTTAAATTGTTGATGAATTTTGTTTGGAGGTGTATTTGGTGAGAATATTGAACAAGGAAAATAAATGCTATGATCCTTAAATCTTAACAGGTGGGGTAGTGACTATACTAATTGGAAGTTATGGGGGGGATGTACCATACCAAGCATAACATGCACGTGGACCCATGGATCCCACCTAGGCCCATCTTCACTCCATTTTCCTACTCATTTAATTAATGGGTTTAGACCCTGTAAAATCTTTAGGGCATGAACATACTGAAAATGATTGATTTAGATGGCCACTTGAAGTGCCCCATACAGATTAAAATTTACAGCAATTAGCCATTTAAATTGTTTGTAATTAAAGATGGTTAATGTGATATTGTATATCAAACTTATATAGCATGTTTAAGATTGTGTTCGAAAAATATATGTGAGATATTGTATATCAAACTTATATAGTATGTTTAAGATTGTGTTCGAAAAATATATGTGAGATATTGTATATCAAACTTATATAGTATGTTTAAGATTGTGTTCGAAAAATATAGCTTTTACGTCAAAAAGCGTTTTTTGGCAAAAATTTTATTTTTAAGTTTTTGCCAAAAAGTACGTTTTGGCAATTTTTAAGCTTTTTAGATCCTTAAAAGTCCTTTCAATTTTTTTTTTACTAAACGAGTACATTTTTTTTCAAACGGATTTTTTGAGCATTAAATGCACTTTAGATCTCTTAAACGTTCACCCAAACATGCCTTAAATTGTTCTCTCACATTAACTAACAATTTGGGTAGTTGATTGCTGAGGATCCCAATCTGGCCATTGAAAGGAGTTTTATGCTTAAAAAAGCCGAAATTTGATTGGGTAAGAAAGGGCTGGCAAAATAAGTACCTGTCACATACTTGTTTATTCTACGCATGATTTTTTATAATAAGATTTTAGATTAGATGCATGAATTATCTAAAATTTTATTATAAAAAAACATGCATAGGATAAACGGGTACCTTCCAGGTACCTATTTTGCCAGCCTCACTAAGAGTGATTAGGAGGGGAAAACAGTTTGGCAGTTTGTGTTGGGAGGTTTAAATAAATGGAAAGATGGGGCATCCTTGCACATGGGACATGGTCAGATTTGGAGAATACAAAATGGGTGGCTTTTGGAGACCTTTAATTTTTTTTAAGTTAGAAGAGAGAGCAGAAAGGGCATCTTCATTGGCCTCAACCACTGCTAGAGAGAGGGGTCTTTGGGAACCTTTTAGTTGCAACCATGCATGTGGTGGGGGTTTTTTTAGTTTCTATTTTGGAGCTTGATACGCCAAAAGCACGCCCCTTACGGACAGCTCAAACTCGAAGACTCCCTACTTACCCGTCCTTTTCTCTTTGCCCTCGGCGGCTGTGGCACTACCTTCTACTTCCCACTCGATAATTAAAAGCGTATTAAATGAGATACTTTCTACAATTTTGTTTAAAAACAATGTACTATAAATGTATAAGATGAATTACGATAACCCAATCGCATCTCTCGTTCAAAAACTCTTTCTAATCGAGATCTTCTAAAATTAGGTTATTAAATTTCACTAAAATTTAAGCAACTTAAGATAGAAGGGATGTTGGATATTAATAGATAAGCACAACACTTTCAGTAGTTTAGATAGATAAGCTTCACAACTTGCTATCTTGGACTCTTCAAATTTTTATAGAATTTCAAGAGCCTTTATTGTAGTGAATCTTCATCCAAAATTCATTATGAACCTAAATGTTTCTACTGACAAAAAAAAAAAAAAAAAAAATTATACTAAGCCATCACCTAAATAATTAATTAATTATAAATTACTCATTATTAACTTCGTCCAAAATACGGGATCGTATTATTCAAGTAAATCTACCAAGAGTCAGCAAATCATTGCCCTTCAGAAAAACATTTGATGAGAAAACAGCAAACAGAACCTCGTAATTATCTCGAAAACCAAGGGTACTTTCCAACCCCGATCTTTTATATAACCCACGTCTCTCCCATCAAGCCAAACCCTCCAACATCGCTCTCATTTTTTTCAGAAAACCGAGAGTCACAAAAACCAAAGAGCTGTTAGTCTCTGTTTTTCCGTCACTTTCCCGAGAAAATGTCAGCCGGGCTGGGAAAGTGCAGCAAAATCCGCCACATTGTTAGGCTTCGCCAGATGCTGCGGCGGTGGCGCAACAAAGCCCGCTTGTCGTCCGCCAATCGCATACCGTCCGACGTGCCCGCCGGCCACGTGGCGGTCTGCGTGGGCAGCAGCTGCAGGCGCTTTGTGGTGCGCGCTACGTATCTGAACCACCCCGTCTTCAAGAAGCTCCTGGTCCAGGCCGAGGAAGAGTACGGCTTCGCCAACCAAGGCCCACTCGCAATTCCATGCGACGAGTCGCTCTTCGAGGAGGTCCTCCGGTTCATCTCGCGGTCCGAGTCAGGTAACTCGGCCCGGTTCACCAACCTCGAGGACTTCCAGAGGTACTGCCACGTGGGCGTCCGTAGCAACCTCGACTTCTGGCCCGAGTCTCGGCCGTTGCTTCATGGGCTCGCCGAGAAAACCATCTGGTAAACGAAGAAATCGGTTTTCGGTTCTCACCCGGGGTGTGACTCGGTCCGAGTTAACGGAGTGGGGGTTTGCTGATTTTTCACAGTACAGGTGGTTTTACCCTTTTACCCTTTTCTTTTTTTCCTTTTTTCTGGAAAAATATGTCATTATTGGGTACTGGGGTCGTGAGTAATTACTGTAAATGCTCCGGAGAATGCTAAGGAGACGGCAAATGGGTGGGTGGGTTATCCACCGAGTCGTCCCGGGTTCGGATCGGAGTGGAGGCGAAAAAAAAAGAAAGATTGAGAGGCACTTGAATTTCGTGCAAGCAAAGAAAAGCAAGTGATGATTAGGGATTATTATGGGCCACTTTTGTAAATTCTGTGATTTATTATTGATTAATTAATGGAAAAATTGTAGAGAAATTCCACCATGATTGTCCATTATCTCAATAATACTATCTTGACAGCAATGTCAATGTTTTTATTAGTACTTGGCTATGATTGATTCTCTTGTTTAAAAGAATAACAATCTTATAACTATCTAACAATATAACAATATTGATATGGTAATTTCAACTAATTTTTGAACAATTTTTTGTTATTTAACCTTACTCATTTTAAAATAAATACATTATCAAATAATTTAATACACAAAACACTCTTTAAAAATATAAAATGAGATTTTATTTATGGTTTATCATAATTTTTTTGAATTAAAAATAGAAACTATTTCTCAACTCACGTTAATAAATGAAATTGGTTTAGGATTTTGAAAATAAATTAAAAAATATATCTTGTAATTTTTTTCAATCTATTATGGTAATTTATTGTGTTTAAAAATTGTTATGAGAGGATTTTCTCTGATTCAAATAATTATATTTCAGGACAAAAATACTAATCTAATATAACTAATTAAATATTCTGCCGAAAAAGATCCTAATTTTTCAATCATGTACCAAATTGTGGGTGTGATAATGGCACAAGGACACGTGAAAGCATAGCAAGTAGTCTTCCACTTGCTCTGTTTCACCTGCTTCTGTTTTGTCTTTAACCATTGTTTTCAAGATGGTTTGTCTTCTAAGCTTTAACAAAATACCACATACATCAAATACATGGAAAGAGAATAGTTTGTAATACTAGAGAATAATTTATTGGGGATAAATTGGATGTGTTTGTCACGGGTTGTAGTTTTTCATATAGGATGTGTCCTGTTCCTCCACGAATTTGATTATGAGGGATAGGGAAAAGGGTCTCTGTTCCTCCACAAATGAGATGATAAAAAAAAAAAAAAAATACAAAAAACAAAACAAAGGTGGCAATCTAGTATGTAAGTAGTGTTTACATGTAACACTAGAGACAGTTGTTTAGTGGTATCAAAAAAAAATTTTATAAGGTTAGACACGTATTAGGTCATGAGGTCAACTCTCCGTACAGAGAATCACTCACACAAAACTTTGAAAATTATTGATATTCTGGTAAGATTCTGTCAGGATACTCCTCAATTAGCAATTTTGACCCGCATGATAAAAGGAGGATTGAGATTGAGATGACACGAGAAAAAAAAAAAAAAAAAGGGTCAATAATTGTGGGCAAAATTACTGACAAAATAAACCAATTTGCACCATTAGAAAAATGTTTGTCAGACTTTTTCCCGGCAACCAAACAAATCCCAACTTATAACAATGCCAATTACAAGGACCATTTTTAATCCCCAAATAGTTCTCTTGTTTTTTTAAGGGAACAAAAAAAGGGATTAATCTATAACTCAAATGATTGCTTCGAGCATAATTGCAGTGAGCTTCCAAGAGGTTCATAATTAAGCCGGTAGCAACAACTTTTGGAGGGGACATAGAGGGGGGGAAGTCAAGCTCCTACCATATCCTACACAAATTATGGACCTTCGATTTGATTACCAACCTTTTTTCTGTCCAATTTTTAGACCCAAAAACAGGTACAAAGAAGCCTATAATATATCCCCCATATTCACAGTGGCCTAGGCTGTTATAGAATATAAAAGACATGCCCAACTACATATCAAACCATTATAATTGCTATTGCCTGTTTGCTTTTGACCTTTGACCTCTTGCCTCTACTTTCAATGGGCCATAGATAAATCCTATGGGTTCCTCTTCCTAGGGTCAGGTAAAAGGAATAAGCATTTTCTCTAATTAGGTTGTCTAAATTATACTTAATCTAGGTTATGAGATTCACCTACTCTGAATAGTCAATTGTAAGGGATCTCGATCCAAGTAAAAGACAAGGATTATGCCGCTTAAAATTAGGCGACTCAAATTTATGTAAAATTCAAGCTATTTTTAGGCGACTATAGAGACCACCTGCCTCGAGCAGGTGGGTTCAACAGCTTACATTGTTCAGTATACGTAAGCCCTACAATCTTCTTTCTTAAGCTGTCCAAATTTTTTTAAAAAACAATTCATACGGCTTAGTTTCAATTCCAAAAAAAAAAAAAAAAAAAAAATTGTAAATTATTTATCCCTAATAGTTGTGACGGTGAGGGTACAAAAAGGGGTCATGCAATTGAGCAACCACTACTAATTAAACCCTTTGATCACGTTGAATTATATCTATAGCATTCGATAGTGCGCCGATCCACCGCATAAAAATGACAATCTTTGTTGAAAACGACATGTTACCTCAGCAGAACACATAACCCCCCATGTGAAAATTTGACTTCTAATCCCCAACCCTTACTAAATGGGTGTCAAAATCAATGCATTCTTCCAGGCTTTTTGACTCCAATTATCAAACACTTAACAACCACAGGTAGTGCAGATTTGCCATTTTCTCGCCTATTCTGATTTTTAAGCAATTTGAACAATAAATATGAAAGAGTTTTTATAAAATTTATCTGTCTAAACTGGTTACAGTCGATTCAAAACCTATTTAGGCAAATAGGTTTTCATAGAAACTCTATCACACTCGTTACCGAAACAAAATTGTTGAAAATCTGTATCAAATTCTTTTAGATTGTATTGAGCTAAGTTTGGTGCGGGTAGAAGTCGGTTTTATTCATGGGTGGTGGGTCAAATCACAAAAAGAATCGGATCAGATTAGGCTGGATTTCCTTTCATTTAAGTCCTACAAAGTTGTACCATTTGATGATGGGTGAAAGACTGATGCCTGATAGCTACGGTTTGATAATGCCACAAGTTCTTTTCAAGTGGTTTTTTTGACTTCAATTATCTAACTTTTTCCCTCTCCTACTACCCATTGCCATGTCCATCTCCCCTCCTCTCCTATCATTTCTAGCTAATTTTACACTAAGGAGTTAATACAACAGTCAACAGGAATGTTTCCACTAGTTTCTTTCTTCAGTGATTTTTAGCGTCCCTTTGGTTTGGATATTTTAAAATTATTTATATCTATATATATATATTTTGTTTTTTTTCTTTTCAATTTTATTTTAAAAAATCGTGCGAAGAGCCTGCAAAACCATGGAGCTGACCCACTACTCTTCAAAGATGACGATAATACTTATCTCCGTCTTCATCTTTGGTGGGCAAGACTTAGAAGGCCCATGTGTTAATGGGCCCAAAATAGAAAGAAGAAGAAGAAGGCGGACCTGAATAGAACCCGAGCGCGATTCAATCCCCCACCGGGTTGTCAATCCGGGCATAAATAGACTGGACGCAAGTTAAAATGTAGGCTTGACTTTTGGGCCCTACTTTAACCCAGAAAAAGCCCATTATCTTTCAGTTGAGGGGCTGCACAACCCAAGGAAATGGAAAGGTAAGTCGGCTTTGGGTCAAAATTAGTTTCCTTCCTATTTTGCCTATTTCTAAATAGGCTTTTTCTCATAATTATAAACTGACCACCGGCCAAGAATAACCCAAATATTAAATTCTCATAATACTTTCATCTCCAGCAAAATAATTATTTTGCAGTTTTTCCTTCTAGTGTGAATAGTAAATAGGCTGATTAGTCTATTCACTATTCACATTATAAACTTTGTTTATTATTATTTTTGTCTCTCTTTCTTTCTTTTACTTTCTCGCTCCTTCTCTTTCTTTCACACTATTTTCTACACAAAATAATATTTAAAAAATAATAATTTATTAGAATATGTATGAAAAAATGAGTAATTAAAATAAAAAATTACGTTTTTTCAATAACTATTTTGTTTATATTTATTGGAGATGGTTTTTTTGAAAGAAAAAAAAATTCACTCCTACCAAAACAGAAGGCGATTTACTGTCATTGATTGAAAGGCGAGTACATGATACGGAGAACAGTATTAACAACAATGCCGGTTGTTGCAGAGCTAAAGTTGCAGAAAATCCCAAAGTTGCTCTTCGTGATTACAATTGCACACGCCTAGTTTCCAGCTGTTGTCTCCATTATATACTACACTTTTAGGTCGCCCTAAATGTCTGAGTCTAGCTAGTTAGTGAGTAAGAACAAGGCATGTGAACCAAATATGTGCATCGACAACATCCTAAAGTTTTTCACTGTAAATATATAAGATAAACCGCAGTAAACTTCGGATTTGGAAGCCTGGTGATATATATATATATATATATATGTTAAAAAAAAAAATTTGAAGTGTTTCACAATCACACGCAATGTTCATCACGTGAGTTGCAAGTGAGGGAATGAGTGTTACGAACAATCCACAAAGTAAACAACAAGCAAGATGCTTAGGAGAGAAGAAAAAGTAGAGATGGACCACTTTGTGCCATGCATGCCTTAATTACTGCTTGGGCATCTTTTATGTACTAGGCTTCAACGGATTGTTACTGCTCCTACTGCTTCTGGCGCAGAAAATAAAGCAAAAGTGAAAGTTTCATCTCCCAGCTATATATAGGCTAGCATCATATGGGGATTAGTATTGATAGATCCCCTGCAACTTTCTGTGCAAGTGTAGGATAGGGAAAATAACAGGGAATTAGGGGAAATTCTCGAGAGTCTGAATTAATTAGCTTGTTATCTTCTCTTCCAGTGAGATTTGGTAGTTGGGTTTTGGTGTAATTTTTTGATGCAAAAAGCCCCTATAGAAAGTATGAAAAGAAAATATATTTTATTTCTGTGGGTATGAAGTGTACAGTGCCAAGCCTATTTCTAGTTGAATGAAGCTGGGGAAATATGGAATAATGATCTACAACAATTAACATACAATGTACTATATTTTGAACATGACTAATCTAACATTAGATACCATATCATAATGTTTTAACATAAATTATATTAGGATGTTATCCCAACCGGAAAACCCCACCAAACACATGATATTGTCCTAGCTAGTTTCTGATCGTAGGATTCTTGTTTGTTTCTATGCTCACGAGCCATTGAGCCAGTGCCTTTCGCCATATTCATGTAATATTTAGTGCAAGATCAAGGAAAATTACTCCAAGTACAAGAAATACATGGTAAATGGATGTACATCGGGTGTAATAAGTCCCATGTGAGAGGACGTTTGTACTTCATTGTATTCAGACAATTGTTTGAACAGTCCGAACTTCACACGTTCGACCCGCTCAAATATTTGCTCGAACGAACAAGTAGGGTTTAATCACCTTCTTATTGCGCGATGTCACCGACACGGATCCGTAGACTAAAAGAAGAAAGAATTCCACTTCATTTTCAGCCTATCAACAGCCAAATCTCCAACTAGATAGAGCATGAAGATAATGTGATAATTTATTTATTTATTTTATTAAAAAAAAAAAAAACTCTGAACTATGATTATCACTTTAATTCTTTTTTGGTTTGTCGTTACTTTTGGCGTGTCGGGACTGTAAAGAAGTAGGATTTGTTTCATAATTAAGAAACGAAAAAGAGACAAACAAGTGCGATTAGTTTTAATTAATTACAAAAGAAAAAAAGATTTGCTCCAATTAGATAATCATTTGTCATCATGAGTAGGATCCATAAAATGACAACTATAAGTTTACTCCAACACTTTCAGCTAACAACATAATTATCTTAACACTGTACCTCATTTGTCTTTTTTATATACATTAATTTGCCAACTAGTTTGTTTACATGCATGTCAACAAATTTGATCATTGTTCTAAGAAAACAAAATAAAGTAATTTGACATTAGGCCTATACTACGGTCAACGTACGTACTATATAATATTAAAATGGGCACTATTTTCTATTTTTTTCTTTTTATTTTTTTCTTTTTATCATTGGTTGGGCCTAAAAATTAAGCTAAAGCCCCTATCAAAATTAGGCTTGATACTTTTACCCTTTATTCCTTACTAGGAATCTTGATTTTATCCCCAAGTACGATCTTGACTATATATGTGTTTCCAACACTTTGTTCATTACATTATATTAATGAACATTAAGTAATTGCTTTTTTTTTTCTTCTTTTTTTTCCCTTTGTCTTTAAGGGGTAGCTTAATCGGTTGGAGATCACATTTTATGTAACAGAGGTCATTAGATCAAATCATTTTCTCTCATTGTGTGGACATGTAAAAAAACGTAATTTTTTTTTATAATCGATACTTTTTCTCTTTGTCATAATTAACAATTATAAGAGTGCCGATCCAATGAACATATTTTCCTTTTGCACCTTCTGTTCATCAGTCTCAAGCAAACATCAGGGGAAGAAAGAAAAAGGGGAAGAAAATGAAGTAGTAGCAATAAGAAAGGTGAAGATTCAACGAAGAGAAAACTTTCTAGACACGTAATGACTTCAAGTCGACAATGGGCCCTTGGCTAGTTGGCCCCAGCAATTCAATCCAATTAGGAGCCATGGCCCAGCTTTCATCAAGTTTGGTGTGTCAAATCAAAGCCTTAGATCATAGTCATACCCACTTTACAGACCTCACTCTTTTTGGTTTGACAGAATATGATTCTTGGATTGCCATAAATTTTTTTAAAAAAAAATTAAAAAGCCAATTGTTTGTTCTCCTATCACCATATTGATCAAGGAGGTTTTTAATTATTTTTTATTAACTTAAGTTTTTTAGATAACTGATGATTTAATATCGTTTCAAAACAAAAAATTTAAGTTCGAACCTTTATCTCTATAATTAACCATTATAAGTTTATTATTATTATTATTTTTTTTAATAAATAGTGATCTAATATAGTATCGAAACAAAAATCATAAATCTAAACATTAATTTTATCGTTTATTTCTTATTTCAATTAAAAATTTCACGATCACGTAGTGTTCATTATTCAATTTTTGCGGGTTACAAAATGCATCAATCTCACATGCTAAGAAATTTGAACTTGTCAATCATTTCTGATATTTACAATCAAGTGACATTTTAACATTATGTAGCCATTTCCAGTGGGTCTAGCTACTGACTAGTATCACATTCATGACTTATTTTCTCCCTTCTTTTTTAAGCAAGAGTAAGAGAACTGCAAATCTTAAAAATTGCCATTTTCTTACCAAGTTCAGTTGCCTGAAATTAAATTTCTCGGAAATGGACTACGTGATTTAGTGAAAAACAAAGAGAAAAAATAAATAAATAAATACACAAAGAACTTTCGCAATTCGGCAGTGTGTTTACGTCAACAAGATCGAGCGGCTAATGTTTTCACTATGTCGAAAAAAGAATAAGAATACAACTTATTTGTTCCCGATTAAAACCCTAATCCGACCATCCTTATCATATCTAGTGTTTACCTGAAAACGTTTGAGACCTTTATATCAGCCAGAGTGTCATTTCCTGGCTCAAGTTATGAGCCATCCCATCTAACAAAATTGCTAAAATTTTAAGCAAGTCAAGACAATATAAAGAAGAAGCAATTTGATGATAATAATCACCAAAGATCCAAAGCAAAAAAGAAAAGAGAACATGAGTTGGAGAAGTAGTAAAGGCAAATAGAATCCAAGGATAACTGGATAAATAAATAAATAAAAAACAGAGTTGCTTTGGGATAGAAAGTTTGGGGAGGTGGACTAAAGCTGTCTTGTGTTAAGGGGTGGTCCCCGAGTGGTATAATTCGTGGGTTGTATGACTATCACATTACCCGCTCCTCCCACCCACACAAGAAAAATAAAAGAAATTCTTTCGTACGAACCAAGCAAAGCAAAGGTTGAAATTCCCATAAAAAAGATACACTAAAATTAATGAGCCTCCATCTTACCAATCATTCTCATCATCGCATCCCACACCACCTCCACTATCATCTCTTTTACATTATGCTGTACATCACTTTTCCGTCCCCAGTACATGAAAATTGAATTTTTGGTTGAAAAAATCATGTAACATAAGATGGAGGATGATGAATAAAAATACTCAAAAAAACTTCACTGAACCAGTGTTCTACGATAATATTCGTTTAACTCAGTCTATTAAACTTACATATATTTTTTAAAGACATGATTTTCCAACATAATTTGAAGAAAAGTTTTATCCTATAGAGTATACCATGAATCTTTTACACTGGATCTATACAATAGAGTATACCATGATTACTTGGTTTAGATAGCCTTATTATTATTATTATTATTATTATTGTTTCATCTTCTCAGATCCATTTATTTTTCATAAATCTTTTTTGTTTAAATAAATATATTTCAAAATTCTTTATTAATTACATATGGCTATAAGATTATATGAATACCCAGTATCTGGTTTTATACTATATATTATTCATGCTTCGTGTGTAAAGTAGTGTTACACGTCTTTTCACGTGACATGCATGTGTAGAAAAATGTCCGTGCATGTGCGTACAACTCAAAAAAAACACTCCAATAATGTGTTCCCCGTATATGTTTCGCATTTGTGAGTTTGTGACAACTAACACGTCTTTTAAGATTTAATACACTAACACGCCTTCTAAATGTCAATTAGGAAGAGCTTAAGAATTCTCTCTCTCTCTCTCTCTCTCTCCTCTTAATTTTCTATTAATTTTTAAAATTGCTCTTACTACACTAAAAATATCAACACCACAAAAATAAATTAGTACACACATACATAAAAATTAGTACATTTTTACTCTCTAATTATCATTTTTTTTAAAAAAAATTTGTAACATCCTCCTCAATTCACCATGAGAGTTGCTATTCCTTTTCCCAAGCCCAAAATGAATAAAAAAAATAAAAAAATTATATATATATATATATATATATATATATATATATATATATATATATAAGGTTTAAAAAATAATAACTTGTATTTTTTTTTTTTTCATTTTTTATACGATAGAGAGTATTTTTATTATTTTGGATCATCGCAGGGAGACATTGCAACTCTAGAAGTGGTGTCAATTTGTGTTTGCATATCGGGTTTGAGTCGTGTCAATATATGAGTATAAGAATATTAACCCAATCAATTTAATGGGCAATGCTATGTGTTCTTCCGGTGTTCTCCTTGTATCCTTCTAATTGTGATGTAACTTTTAAAATAATTGTTGAATTTGAGATTATCATTATTGACTTTTAATCTATTGGTAATTTTAAAAGCCACATCACAGTTGAGAGGACACCAAGAGAACACTAGAAGAACACCTAGCATTTTTCAAATTTAATTAAACCGGTCAAACCCTTTAACTTTAACCCTCTAATTTTATATTAGGTCCGTGTCGGATTCACGAATTATGTTGAAAATTGCCAATCAATATGTCGCATGTCTTGTTCGAATCGTATCGAGACATGTATATAAGATTATATAGGTTAACCATAACCCAATCTATTTAATTAAACATGTCAAACTCTTCAACCTTAATTTTGTATTGGGTTCGTATTTAATTTGTACTAATCCTAACTCTAGGAGACGACATTGCAAAATTTAGCTCATTTTTAATTTCAAATTCTTTATAATTTCATAAAAAAGAATTAACAGGTCATGCATGCATTAAAAATGGCGTTAAGCTCACTCCTACCCTCAACGCATGCATTAAAAAAATTACCCACTGGATAACGTTTAAAAAGCATATCCAAATTAATAAACACAAAAGAATAATCAACACGTCATGCTATTATATAGTTTTATAAATATCTAAAGTTGCTGAGGCTGCTAAATATGATTCTAGCTGCACCTGGCTAAGTGCAGGAATTTTATTTTTTAACAATAGTAGTTGCCGCAGAGAAAGCATCCAATTGTTTCCCTCTCTGTCATTTTCCCTTTAAAATCCAGATATTCAATATGACAACTATAAACGTTTGGGTTAAAATGACGTCTCAACCACTACTGATTTCACTAAACTAATCACATTACAAGGATAATTAACAACACTACGTAAACTCTAGTCAGGGATGGAATTAGTGTCTTGAATATTATGGTCTTCATCATACTCCTTTTCATAATGTTATTTATTATTTGAATGGGAAAGGAATCCAACCCAACTAAAAATCAATTGGATTTATGACTATCAGGCTAATGCATTATGGTTTTATTCAATTTGAAGCTCATTATAAAATTCATTTAAAAAAAAATCAAAATTATTAGCAAAAATATAGATGTTGTCACCGATGCAAGATATCTGTGCCGACAGTTTGCTAATAATGTATCATTAGCCGCAACATGTCGGTTAAGGCTCTTATGTTATTTGTGACGACTTTTAATATTGTCAACGACGACAGCTATTAATGTCGTAAATAATGATATATAAACAACTTCAACTTTTTTTTATATATAGAGCATCAATGACAACTTATTATCGCTAAAAGTCATTAGCAACAATAAAATATCATTGCTAAAGACCAAAATTCTTGTAGTGAACTGGGGGTTAGAGAGTCGTGGCCCCTCCTCAGTTTTAAAATTTCCCTTTATACAAAAACACATTCATGCTTTGCCCCTAAATATGATAAATCTTGGTCTGACCCTAACCATAGTTCATCTATTTTATGCCAAAAGAAAAACCCTAGCCTCATCCCGAAATTAGGTAAACCATCTTTGTCATAATTTGTTGAGATGAGCTTTAAGCATTTATATATAGTATACGACAAACATTGCTTAATTGAAGTGTCTCAATCTACGTACACGTAGTCAAAGTTTTAATTATACTCTCCTAATCTTAATAAATTATCATTAATTAGTGCTTGATGTTGATATTAATTCTTCAATTATCCAAGCCCCTTAATATATGGGAACAGGATATGATACTCACACTTAATCTGAACATTAATAATTAATAATAGCAATTACAAAAGGACAACCTGGATAAGTCTGCACTTTAAACTATGTTCTCAAAGGAAGAAAGGTTTTTTTTTTCTTTTTTTTTTTTTTTTTTGTAAAACAAAGGAAGAAAGGTTTGAATAGTTTTACTTCTAAATAGCTTTAATATAAAATTTAAAACTCATGAAACGGAAAAGAACAAGATTTTGTTTTGTCTTGTTTTGTTTAATCTAATAGTATATATAATGCCACGTTATTACGTTATTGAAAAATTTTAAATGACATGACAACACATTCACTTTATAAGTTATAACAACATATACAACAACAAGATTGGTCGATTTGACTTGAGCGTGGAACTAGACATATTAGTATGGTTACATGGACAGATTTAAGGGGGGACTGGTAGTGGTCTTGGTCCCCCCAAATTACAAGAAAAATAAAATTATGATAAAAATAAAATAATTAAGGTAAAAAATAATAATTTAAGATATTTTTTGCCAATTAGTCCCTTCAAAAATTTGTTTTGGCTCTTGGTCCCTCCAAACTCAAAGCTGGCTCGGTCCTTGGTTATGGAAGCAAAAGTTTGGTTGGTTATTGAAAAATTTCAATCACGGATAGATAGATCCCTTGATTATTAATCAAATAGTTGGGTGATCAGTTAGTGGTTAATTCTTAATGCTCATCCAAATCCAGTTGTTAACCTGTTTATTCAGAAACTAACACATAAATGATATATAACTATCTATTCCAGTAGACGTTGCATGCTTTTTCAGCAAAATCTTTACATGGAGGTATCACGTCGCGGCTGAGGCAGCCACCATGGGCCTAAACAAAGTGTTCATAGGATTTAGTCAAAGTTATCCCAAGTTAACGTAAATATGACTCTATTATGATTTTCACGTTCTTTTAAATTGAAAAAAAAAGTACATATATAAGAAATCTGTCTGAATAGGCCGTTGAAGAATCTAAAATTTATTTGAACATATGATTTTCGTAAGATATATTTCACAATATATTGCCCAACTAGCAATTTGAGCAGCATGTTGCTAGATATTTCAATCCGAAACGATGATCCCAATTACATCAATTGTTGGGAGAATTAACATGAGACTCATATATTCAGATAACTGACCGAACAATTTGAACATATAATTATTGTAAATCTCAATCAAGAAACGAGACAAGGCAACGTTAAGCTGCATTAGGTATCAATAAATTGCACTTATTAATTATTAACCCTACTTTGCTGTTGACAGGCATTAACTCCACACAAAAAAGAAGTCGACGTTGATAACTTGACATACCAATTTTTGGAGAACAAGATTCATCACCTGAAGAGGTATTGAGCTGATCTTATCATGCTTGAGTGCTGGTTTCATGTTATGCACCAAATTAGGTTGAATTTAGCTGCAACAAGAGTGTCAAATATAAATCACACAAAAAAAAAAAAAAAAAAAAGTGTCAAATATACGCAAGAGTCAGTTTCATGATCTAGATGGTGAATAATGCTTTAATGATTAATAATATTAACTTTCCCTTCTTTTTCCGTAGCTCTTCATTTTACTTTTCCAAAGAGAGAGAAAAAGATCATAATTACCCAAAATTTATGCATCCTCACTTTCAATGCTCATAAAAGCACTCCTACCCTTACTATAGGGACACTTTGGGGATCATGTGCGTGTAGGAAAAACAAAAAAACCAACGTAAGTTTGATTCATTTGACCCAATAAAATTTTAGAAAATTTTCGATTCGAACTTTAATGTTTAAAATTTAGCAATATAACTTTCAAATGTTTTAAAAAATTTTAATTCAGATCACCTGTTATTAATTTTCGTCTAGTTTAACGAAAATCATCTCACGTGCGTTTCACGTAAGATTTTGATGCTATCTATTCTAATTTTACCCTCATTAAAACATACGAAACTACATAATTATTCTCATTAAAACTTATGTAATTGATGGTAATTCCGTAATTTCATAGGTTTTAAATAGGAAAAAATTAGAATATAGGGCATCAAAATTCAACACATGAGATGATTTCTGTTCAATTAAAAATAAATTAGTAACGGAGGATTTGAATTGAAAATTTTTGAAATATTAAAGAAATACATTGCTAATTTTTAAACATTAAAGTTCGAATTGAAAAATTTCTAAAACTTTATATGGGTAAAGTGAATTTAACTAGACACATCAATTAACAATAAAAGTATCTAAGTATAGACAAACCGAGAGGAGGCCTAAAAAAATAGCCTTTGAATTTTCTAAAAAAAAAAAAAAAATTTCTTTTTATTTTGACCCATACCCAAAAAAAAATAAAAAATCAAAGCAACCTAATCCCTCTGAAATTAAATTTTTTGTTCCATCCTTTTATATCAAACCATTAATCTTGTGGCAGCCGACAAAACGCACCATGTGAAGGACTTGGAAGGCATTCTAAGAATTGTGAAGCTCCAATTTGTCAAGTGGAAAATAAACATGTTTTGTTTTTTGTTTTTTTCTTTTTTCTTTTACTTTTTGTTTTTCTTTTACTTCGATTTTAATGTATTAATGATGCTGCTGTGTTTTGTTTTGTATGGAGTGGGTTAAATCTCGTGTTTCGATTATAATTTGTCGTGTTATTAGCCAATGGCTCTAGTCTCTTCGCTCTGCCGACGCTGTCAGTTTCGATAATTAAGGCCAGATGATTCGGGCTTTCCCTAAACGTGGTCTCTTTCTGCCGACACGTGTTATTGAAGCTCTCGGGGGGGGTGGTCCCCACTTGATCAAAAGGCTAGTGAGCGCTGATACGTGTGGTGCGTGGGGACCAGGTGTCTTTTTTTCCTAGACATCATTGGATGCTTCACCTCTCTGCTCCACTATATGGACCTGGAGGAGCCTCTCTCTCTCTCTCTCTCTCTCTCTGTTCTTTTATACGCCTTACCTTCGACGCGCTTCGACATGTGTGGGCTCCACTCTCTCAATTTTGGGTGGTTGTTCGTTCACATTCAATCTCAGTGCCCCCCTATCCCCCCGTGTTCCTCTCTGTACTACTAACAATAATAATATATATATATCTCAGTGCACCCAAAAACTGGAAACATTTGCACGGGATTAATTAATTTTATTGTTACTTAATACTTACCCAAAAGATTCTCCTCCCAAAATAAAAATATAAGCAATATAAATACAAAACACTATAAAAAAATATATATATAAATAAATTTTACTTTACGTCACTTCATAATATTTTCCAAAGCAAAACAACAAAAAATACATTTTAACATACAGAGCCAAATGACCTTGTTTGATAATATTTGTTTAGAAAATTGTTACTTTTTGGCAAAATATATATATATATATATATATATATATATATATTAACAATTAACTCAAAATACAAAGAGTAATACTATATCTCACACTATTATTCTATTATTATTTTACTATGTTAACGTGGCATTGTCAATCTACTCCCCTTAGATCAGTCATAGCATGTAAAAAGATTTGCAAAATGAACTTGGTATTTTTATAGTTGTGTCCCATATTTTTGCATGTCTACATGTGTTCTCAAATAAACATGTATAAAGTATCTTGTTTGTAAGTGCATTTGAAAGAGAATGATTGTTTCAAACCTTAAAAAAAAAAAAAAAAAAATTCAAATAACAAACAAAATGGCTTGAACCACCATTTATTTCAAAAGCTTAAATTGATTTGAATAAATAAATTTTAATAATTTAATTAATACTTTAACACACACATTTTTTCTCACGTGTAAGCTCAAACTTCTTTTTAATAGATAATACTTAACATGTGATATATTTAATTGAAATTAAAGGTAAATGAATAAAGTTCGTACTTCATAACCTTTGACTTTAATACCGTATTAAACTATCACTTATTCAAAAAACTAAAGTTAATAATAAAATGTAAATTTTAATTACTTAATTAATACTTTAACATAAAATATATTATTTAAAAACAAAATTACAATTTTATCAAATACTTAATTACATTGTCATTTCAAATCGCTATTCAAAAAATAAGCAACAAAAACAGAGTAAGTTTCCCTCCTCTTAATTGTTTTACACCAACCTATAAGACTTAGGTGGGAATAAAATAAGTAACGAAGTTATTGCACCATTGAATGTGTGATTTGGTATGAGTCAAGCTTGTCAATATATGCGGGCACACGTACACAAATCATAGCTTCATAGGCCATCGCTATCCCTATTTCAATAGGATCAAGACGCCTAGGGCAATAACTTGCATGACTTTCAATTCTTGTCGCGCTGGATTTGAATCTCCAACGATTTAAATTAAATAATTTAAATAATACATTACATATAGTTTAAGTTGCTAATAATTGTTCTCAAGATGTAGTTTAATTGGTTAGAATCACGCCTAATGAAATAAAGGTCACTAATTTAAATTACATTTCTCCCTCTTGTACGGATATGCAAAAAAATAAAAAATGCTAATAATTAAAAAAATAATAATTTATAAAACCCTTATCCATGTCAATACGATTAAACTATAGAATTAGGGATTTGGCTTAAAATAATAGTATTTATGCTGTAGTGTAAGCAACGGTCAAGATTAAATGTCTTAAATTTTTTTTTCATTTTTTCTTTCTTATTAAGAGCTTTTAAAAGTAAGTTAACTTTGATATTTAATCTTAACCGTTGCTTACAATACAGCATACATACTGCTATTAAAAAACAGCATATCGTCTTCAAGAGATAGCTCAATTGATTGAGACTATGCCTAATAAAGTAAAAGTTACTAATTCGAATTCTCCTCCCCTTTTTATGTGGACATGCAAAAAAAATAATAATAACAACATGTAAACGAGATCCTGAAATTAGTAACATTCTCTTTATAGGGCGTGATTGCAAGTTGAATAGAACTAGTAAATTTACCTTGTAGCCCTTGATGGAAAGTAAAAGATGATCGTTCTAAGCTTTTTCATTTTATTTATTTTTTTAATATGTTAACATATTCTTTCGTATGATTGTACTTGCCACATCAGTGAAAGAGATTGAGTTAAACTTGTGAAAAAGTAATACGGAAACGGCGCGACCCTTGGCAATTTGGGAATTTTACTGAACATGGAAGTAAATAAAAGACGCAAAATAAATGCAAATGTCGTTTAGCTATGTAAAGTGTTTCATACATACGCGCTACCATTGTTGGGGATCCTTCGTTTTGACGGTTGGAATCGTTTTGAGATGTTCACGCGGCATTTCGTGATTGGAGGAGAGGGTGATTAAATTGATCGGTGAATGCCCAAGTTACAGACAGCCGTCAAAAATGAATTTTGCCAAGCAAGTTAACCCAACCGACTGTGGGTTTTATTTACAGATCCGACGGTCAGATATTTCAGGTAAACACCAAAGAGGCTGTCTTTTCAAGAGACAGGATGGGTACGTACTAGTTACCTATCTAATCAATCAGCGTTTGTCTCTGTTCAAGCTTTTATTATCGCTGCACTTGTCAGTCCCTTGCCATATTGACTTTCTGACTAAAATAACCTTTCGGATTCAACCAGGTTAACGTGGCTCCAAATCGCATAAATGGGTAGGTTTGGAGATGACGATTTATGACCCTGTCGTGAGGTATTCTGTCACGAAATAATTGTATAAATTAATTTTAATTTGATAATTTTTTTAATTTTATTTCAAGTTCGTGCTAAATTTGTAACTCAAATCAAATATTTTTAGTTATAAAAGTTGAGTATTAAGTTTAAGTCAAGTCAAATCATGTTAAATTTAATTCGATTCATTTAATTAAATAAGTTATAGAGGGTGGGTGTTGGTTATGGTAACCCTATTTTCGATAATTAACTTAAATTATCAGTTAATTCGATTAATTAACCCATAACATTTCGATAAAAAATTATTCTGAAAATTTCGGTTAAAACGGTAATCAGTTAACAACAGTTCGAATAATCGGTTATAGTCAGACTAGCATCGTGCAACCCATGAGGCTCCAACACTGCACCACTAACAACTAGAGTCGAACCACACTGTCATGGACTCACGAAAGAAGAGGAACACGACAATGACAGAGCCAGAGAGACAGCCGAAAGCTGAGAGTGACGAGAGAAGCGTCCTGCGAAAGATCTGAAAGGGGCATGCGAGAGTCAGAGAGCTAAGAGTGAGAGCATTGTGAGAGTCGAGAGAGCAGAGGGTGGTGACAAATGATTTGATTTGGGGTTAGGGGAAATAAAGGAATAGATCTATATATAGCATCAAAAAATTACATAGTTTGATTTCAATAAATTGTATATTAGGAAAAATTAAAAACGAAGTGACGTCGTTTTATACTCCCACTATCGGTTCGGTTCAAAAACCGATAAAAAAAATGTTTTACCGATTACTGAACTAAAAATTGGTTTAAAAATCTTAATTGATTACTGACCGACTTATGCCGGTTGATGATTAATATCGGTTCGGTTGCAGTCGGTAGACATTCGATAATTGGTTAATATGCCCACCCCTAAGTTATAGCACTCAATCTTACTCCATTAGTTTCTTACTTGATTCGATGTCGAATTTGCAAGCCGTTTCAAAAAATGTCAATCCTACTTGAGTGTACCTGATAAACCAAATTACATTTATACAATTTTTCATTCTTGAATTACACCTAAATTTAACGTGGTTTATAATTAGTTGTTATATTATATGGAACGATTAATTAATGGCTTTCTTAAATTACCATCTAATTGACAATATTCTCCTAACCTTTCAATTATGATAATATTTCTTCAAACTATCAAAAAATTGACAATATCCCTCAAACTCCCACCTAATTTTTTAAATTGAGTTCGGAAATCACATATTTTTTAAAAAATATATGTGGAAATACATTTTGAACACATATAAATTTTATAGACTATATTAGAAAAAATTCTTCCAATATAATTTGAAAGAAAATTTTGTTCATATTAAAGATTTTTCCCTTTTTACGAGTTAGTTTGGTTAGGGAAAAAATTGAGAGGATGACATGTAATAAGTGATTTTTTTTTTTTTTTTTTTTGAACAATGTAATAAGTGATTTTAAATTGATGAATGTTCCCCTTCATATTGAATTCTATAAAGTGTACCTTTTATCGAATATACTATGTTAAGGCCTTATTTTATATCGTACAAATTAACTGTATTTCTTTTTTATTGAACACTTGTACCTTAAAGAGGAAAATGTATGAACTAGAAGCCAAAGATTTTGATCAACCGGCTCCATCCCATTGTTTGCCATTTTGGGAAATTGTTCAGAAACAAGAATTGGCATCATTTGCGTGTTTTACGAGCACGCCATACCAGATCCCCATACCAATGGTCGCAGCCTGTCCGGTTGCTTTAGCAAAAGCAACCACGTTTTATTTATTTATTTATTTTTATTTTTATTTAAAAAAAAAACACTCAAAATTATTTTTTCATTTATAGTACATTAAACTCCTCCAATACAATTGTCATCCATATCCGATAAAGTGTTTTTCTTTTCAAAGAAAATGCTCTAATTAAAATGACACATGTAATTAAATGTTGTATGTGAAAGTATGTGAAAAATATATATTCTAAGAACAAGGGTGGCTCGTGGCCACCCCATGCCACAGGGGGTTGTTTGCCGTCACCCCCGAGCAATAGAGGTGGCGGCGGATCCAATCTCTATATTTTTATTTAAAAAAAAATTAATAAAATTTGATATAATTTGGTATGGGTGTTTATTTTTTCTTAAAGTATTCTAACTAACGTGACAATCAATAAATGATTTGCACAAAATTCCTATTTTATACAAAGAGCATATAGAAATTATTCCCTTTTGTGTAATGATAAAACTTTGTGGGTTGAACTAATTCGCATGTAATAAATTAAATAGTAAGAATGTTAAAAACTTTTATTTTTTATTTTTTATTTTCATGATGAAATGATTCGATTGTCCACTTTTGGCGATTTTTCCAATGTGTGAATGATTATAGTCATAAAAGGAAAACCAGCTTTGTACATTTGTAGTTGAAAAAAAGAAAATAACTTTAGCGTGTCGAAAACGACGGAGACGGTGTCCTCTTGGATACCGCAATCTAAGCTATCCTCGCCAAAAACAAAAATGCAATCTATCAAGAAAATGAAATGACATGTAAATATAAAGTCTCCAAAATTCCATTTCCTCCGTTTTTTATTTTTTATTTTTATTTTGAATAATCCCATTTGTGCATTTATACTTATCTATTTGCTCGTGTTGTTAAAACTTTGTATTAACAAGCAAAGCTAACCATGATCACATTTTCAAATCCAACACAAAAGACACCGTCTAAAACACAATAACAAACAGAGCTTGTTTACAAAGTCTTTGTCCTAAGCAATGTGAGGACCAGTAGGGGCAAAACCATTCTTGCCTTTGGGGTCCTAGACCCCCCCACAAAATTTGATATTTTTTTTTTCCTCTCAATTTTATGTATTTTTATGAAATAAACCCAACATTAATTTTTATCTTCAATTTTATATTTTTTAGTTTTGGCCTCCCCTCATAATATTATAGTTCCGCCCCTGAATACAGATGATTGGCCGATGAATTTAGTATAAGCCAAAAATTAGAGGCAGTGGGAGCTAGCTCAGCCGGAGGTGGAGGTGAATTGTTATGAATATTATATGAAAATCAAAACTTCCATCTACAATTCCCGATTGTATTTATTGGTTAGTTTAGGTATTTTAACTTTTTAATTATTACACTTGACTTTAATACCGTTTTGGCAAACACAATTGCAACCGCTTCAACGTCATCAAATAAAAATAGAAAGGAAGTGCACATGGTGAAAGGTGAAGCAATTTATTTACTCTATGAGGCCACACATTAGGTAATCCATCTTAAGATATTTCGGGTCTAGTATTGAAGGGACTACAACACTTGCCAAAAATGCAGCTGACTTTCATCCTTATATCTCACGAGAGTAGGTGTAGATTCAATTTCACTATAACTAAGATTTACGACTAAAAGGGTTCTTCTATTATGTGGGGAACCCTAAAAAATAAAAAAATAAAAAAATCAAAAATCAATACCTATTACTTTTGACATTTATCATACCTACTTTCTAATCAAATCACCCACAACAATAACATTATTTATTTGGTCCAAACTCAATGCACTCTTAACCCCTTTTATTTTTATAGCGCGGCTAGGAATCCGATTCCGTCCAAGTTTCGTAAAAAATTAATGTGGCAATATACGTGACGGTTTTCACACTAGTCATTAATCAATTAAATTTGTTTGTTGTTAACGTGGCAGTGAACCGTGAACTGTAATAGTGAAACGTGGCAATAATTTCACTTTTTACTTTCATGTAAACTTTTTATTAGTGTTATAATATTTGAAAGTAGAGTAGAGTAGAGTAATATTATTCTTCACATCTATTTATTACACAGTTTATAATAAGCGGCTGGATCTTAGACTAACCATTAAAAGTTTAAAACAAGTAAAACCAATTAATTAATGTGTAATAGATATAAAAAATAGCATTTATAATTTTATTTGATTAACATGTAAATTAAGGGTAGCATCGTGGTTTTGAAATAATGATTAAAATAATATAAAGTGATAGTAGCCGAATCCCAAAATTCCATTCAAGCAAGAGACAAGTAGAGAGAAAGATGAGGTGTATAGAAGAAGAAATGGCGCTGGTGTAGCGCGGTCCATGACACTGTCATGCAGCACAAACACAGCAAAATACCGAACGTATATGAGCTGTAGTGACTTAGACCGACTAGGGAGTGACGGTGGTCCAAAGGCGGAAAAAACATATAATAATATAATAATCATCATCAAAACAAACAGAACTTTCCAATTACCGCGATACAGCTCATCTGTTGCTTCTGCCACAAGCGTGGGGGACCCTCTCGCCATTCCCTAACTCTATAGGGGCATATCCGTCAACCCACCCATCCATTTATTTTTTTTGTCATAATTCGCAAAATTTAAAAAAAAAAAAAGAGAAATAATTTTAAAAAGGTGATGGTTTTGGAGCTTTTTCCAACGTCTTGGCTTTTAAGTGACACCTAAGTCCGAATATTTCACCCACCATTACCACCACCTCCTCCACCACCACCACTTCCACCACTTCCATCCATCTCCTCCGTCCATCTCTCTTTATTTATTTATCTATCTGAAACTGAAGCCACAGAGGAAGAAGCACTAATTTCGGATCTCCATTGCTGAATCTCGGAAAGCACCGTCTTCACTGCTTCCGTATTGTCCGAGAGCATTTCTTTGAGCTGCATTTGTTTTGGTAAGCTTGTTTCTCACGCATTGCGTGTGAGTGTGTGTGAAGCAGCGGAGTCTATGGAGCTACTGTTTCAGAAGTCGGACTAGAAGCGACTCTGTGTGTGTGTGTGTGTTTTCTGACCTTTCTGTTTTTGTGAACTAAAAGCTGTCAATTCGAGTTCTTACTTCGTCAAATTTTCGATTTTCCCTCCCTCTTTCCTTATCCTTGATTTGTTAAATGGAGATATTTTTTTTTTTTAATGGCGAATAAATTTTATAGTAACTTTATTTTCTTTTGAAATTTAGGTTTTGATAATTATTTATTTGTGCTTCAGTGTCTTGTTGGTGTAAGTGTTACTCATCTCAAAGTTTTTCATA
The DNA here is from genome assembly GCF_965113065.1 of Corylus avellana. NCBI lineage: Eukaryota > Viridiplantae > Streptophyta > Magnoliopsida > Fagales > Betulaceae > Corylus > Corylus avellana. The sequence goes on from NC_142498.1 coordinate 21,264,045, forward strand.
GTTTCTCGGATCCATTTGGATCTAAATTAGCTTGGCAGGATATTAATTCTTCCAAGATTTTGATAAGTAAACTAATACTATTTTTTTTTTTTTTTTTTAATTTGTGGTTTTCAAAGTTTTTGATGTTGTTTTAATTCTGTGTCTTCGGTAATTGATATGAAATCTTCTTCTGTGGGATCGTCGGCAATAGCTTGCTCTGTGATTAGATCTTGGTGATTAACCTCATTGCATTGGCATGCACACCAATTTGATACAATGTGCTCCTATTTGAACCCTCATAGTGTTTTTTGATGTTCAATAGCTTCAGATTTATGTCAAGCATACAATGATGTGTGTGGTTATGTAAACAATTTCTTTAAAATGTATACACATTCACATACAAACAGGTTTTCTGAGTGAGTATTTGTGAACCTGTGCCGCTATATCATTGCTCGTGCTTTGGTCAGTAGTCTTTTGGTTTTCCAGTGGCGAATTTGTGTTAAAAGTTAATCCTCAAGAAAAATATCTGCACTGCATGTTACAATACTAGAGCTCTGTTTTCTGTTATGCTCTGTTTGGTTGTAAAAAATGTACGAAAAAAGAAAACAAATTCTAGTTCTGAATATGGGTTTTCATTGCTTGAGACGTGAGAAAATCCTCTCCTCAGCACCTCCACTTGACTGAGACTTAGCCTACTACTTGACTTTGTCGGTGTGAGATTTTAATTTTTGAGAAACCAAAGAGATATAAAAAAATAAATCTGAAATAAATAAGTGCTTTTTTCTTCGAAGTTTTTCCTGCAACAAGAAACGGAATTATATGTTTGATGTACATGCATCGAGTTATTTTATTTTTTTGCTGGCCTGTGACGATAAATTACAAAATGCCACTGTTCTCATGTACCTCAGCTTTCTGCTCATCATGGTTTGATTACTTATCAGTTGTCTAATTCATTGCAATCGATCCCTGATTTCTTGTGTATAACAAAGGATCAATGTTGTTCCAATGTTTTCTGCATCCTTTTGGGTTTCTCCATGGCATGGAACATAATATAGCAATAGAACACTCGTTTATTCAAAGATCATTCACATCTCTCTCTCTCTCTCTCCCCAATAAAACTAGTGCCAATATGATCTATTATCTGAGAGATTGAAATGTCTGTATTCTATAGTCACTGGGTGAGTTTACTTTGGTCCATCATACCTACTAATATGATGGTGCTTGGGTTAGTAAATAGCACCCAAGAAATTTGGTGGTGTCTGCTTGGGAAAACAGAGTCCATAGTTTGCTTAATGGCCTTGTCCGGAATGCTCTGGCAATGTCAGTCCGAAAAGTTTTGAATGCCACCTGTTGCCCTTGTTAACATATTAGCTTGAATCTTGTCAGTTTTTTTGTTGCTCGTTGATCCATTAAGTGTATGTTTTTTAAGCATTATCTTGAGGCTTGAAGAATATACTGGCTCATTGCATTTTCTGATTATGGTCGAGTGTTTATGGCATTGTACCAATCAAACACATATTGTCATTCATTTTTTTTTTCAAACTATGAGATACTTTATTTATGCATCGTGTCCTTGTAGCATTTTATTTCTTCACTCTGATAAATTTTCCATATTCATGAGAAACACTTATTCAATAATGTTAATCACATTGATACATTTCTAATTGTTTTTCCCATGATTGAAACTGTAAATTTTTTTGAGCCGCTCTTTTGTCATTGGAACTCATACTTCTGCAAATTTTATAGTCTGAGATGGACCGGCGGGGATGGCCATGGAAGAAAAAATCATCTGACAAGGCTGCTGCAGAAAAAGCGGCTGCTGCAGAAAAAGCAGCTGCTGCATCTAACGCTGCTGGTGCTACTAATCAGGCTGATCAGGTGAATTCATTGACCTGTGTTGTTACTAATGGAAACAGTTTTGTTCTGAATATTCTTTCATCTTGAAGAGGTTTCTATTCTTTTTCCATGTTTTTTGCCTGCCAGTTATCTATACGTGACTGGTGGTATACAGTTTTCTTTGGTTTGACAACTATTCCTGAATGAGAACTACTATTTGTCCTTCTCCTGTCCATCTCCCATACAACTTTTTTAAAAATAAGCCATTAGATCTGTAAGACCCCCACCTTCATCCATGTGGGTCGGGGTCCTACAGATCCAATGGCTGGTTTTTAAAAAAAGTTGTGTGGGAGAAGGACAAAAGAAGGATGTTTACTGTTTAGACTTTCTCATTCCTGAATTTGCCTATATTCTTACTTGTTATTGTTTCTATCCTAGTCTTCAATATGTTGGACATTCTCCTTATCAAAAAAAAAAAAAAAAAAAAATGTTGGACATTCTCCTAATTTTCCTTCTGCAAGTTGAGCACTCTGTAGATGCTAGCTTTGATCTTCTTTGCTAAGTTCTGCCTTAATTTTCCTCTATGCTTGTTCATATTGTATGTTGTCTGATCATATCAATCTATAGCAGAAGCATAGTTCTTGATTAGGGTGAAGCTTAGAAATTGTATGTTGCCACCAAGGTCTTTGTCTTTTTACCCCATCCCTTCTTCATCATCATCATCATCATCGCTTCTTAGTTTCTATATCATTTTAATTGAATAATATCATAGTTACTCTTTGTGGATTTTGTTCTTTTATGAAACAGGATAACTACAAAAAACCGACCTATGTTCAAATTTCTGTGGAGTCATATACGCATCTGAGCAGTTTGGAGGATCAAGTAAAGACATATGAGGAACAAGTCCAGACGCAGGAGGATCAGATTAAGGAATTGGATGAAAAGCTGTCAGCAGCCCATTCAGAGATGACTACTAAAGACAACCTGGTAAAGCAGCACACTAAAGTTGCTGAAGAAGCTGTCTCAGGTATGATGCTGATCTAATCTTGCTTTGTAGATGAATAAATGCTGGTTTAATATTGATGGTTCTTCAATTTTTCTTGGCCTAGATTTTGAATTGAGACTAATTTTTCTTCAGGTTGGGAAAAAGCTGAAGCTGAAGCTCTGGCATTGAAAAATCATCTAGAAACTGTCACACTTGCAAAACTCACTGCTGAAGATCGTGCATCGCATCTAGATGGTGCTCTTAAAGAGTGCATGCGGCAGATACGAAATCTGAAGGAAGAACATGAGCAGAAATTGCAAGAAGTTGTTATTACCAGAACCAAGCAATGGGACAAAATTAAGCATGAATTTGAAGCGAAGATAGGTAACTTTGAGCAAGAACTCCTCAGGTCTGCTGCCGAAAATGCTGCTCTTTCAAGATCTTTACAGGAACGTTCAAACATACTAATCAAGATAAATGAGGAAAAGTCACAAGCTGAAGCTGAAATTGAGCTGTTGAAGAGCGATGTTGAATCATGTCAAAAGGAAATAAATTCTCTTAAATATGAACTGCACATTGTTGCCAAAGAGCTGGAAATTCGTAATGAAGAAAAGAACATGAGTATGAGGACTGCCGAAGTAGCAAACAAGCAGCATATAGAGGGTGTTAAAAAAATAGCTAAGCTAGAAGCAGAGTGCCAAAGGTTACGTGGTCTTGTGCGGAAGAAGTTGCCTGGTCCTGCTGCACTTGCCCAAATGAAGCTAGAGGTCGAGAATTTAGGCCGAGATTATGGGGATACTCGACTCAGGAGATCTCCTGTTAAGCCTTCTAGTCCACACGTTTCTCCAGTAACTGAGTTTTCCCTTGATAATGCACATAAGTTCCATAAAGAGAATGAATTTCTCACCGAACGTTTATTGGCAATGGAAGAAGAAACAAAGATGCTCAAAGAAGCGTTGGCAAAGCGCAACACTGAATTGCAGGCTTCAAGGAGTTTGTGTGCTAAGACTGGTAGCAAGCTCCAAAGTTTAGAAGCACAACTTTATGGCAGCAATCAACAGAAAAGTTCCCCAAAATCTATCATTCATATCACTGCTGAAGGTTCTTCAAGCAATCCTCCGAGCCTGACCTCCATGTCAGAAGATGGAAATGATGATGAGAGGAGTTGCGCTGAGTCTTGGTCTACTACAGCATTGATTTCTGAGCTCTCCCAATTCAAGAAAGAGAAGAACAATGAGAAATCAAACAAGGTTGAAAATGCAAACCAGTTGGAGCTTATGGATGACTTTCTAGAGATGGAGAAGTTAGCTTGTCTACCAAATGGTTCAAATGGAGCCATCTCCATTTTGGATTCTTCAAATAATAAGATACCTGATGCATCAGGAGAAGTCACTACCGAGAACGATCTTCAGTCTGATCAGCTCCGTGATTTGATTCCATTGGAAAATCAGGTACCTTCTAGCATCGAATTGTCAGAACAGTATCAAGGCTCAGATGCAGAGCAGCTTCCACTGGTGAAGCTCCGATCAAAAATTTCTTTGGTATTTGAGTCTATGCCCAGGGATGCTGATATGGGGAAAATTTTGGAGGATATTAAGCATGTTCTGCTGGATGCACATGATGCTCTTCGTCAGCACTCTGTAACTTATGCTACCGAGGAAGTACAGTGTTCTGATGCCATATCTGACGGGAAGGGTGATCCAGAAGAGCTAACTGCAGAAAAGGAAATTTCTTCATCCCAGCCAGCTACAGAGACTGTGAATATCATAAGCCAAAATTTAGCAACTGCCATTTCACAGATTCATTACTTCGTTTTGTTTTTGGGCAAAGAAGCAATGGGAGTCCATGACACATCACCTGATGGCAGTGGATTGAGTCAAAAAATTGAGGAGTTCTCTGTCACCTTCAATAGAGTTATGTACAGCAATACTAGTTTGGTTGATTTTGTTCTTGACCTTTCTCATGTTTTAGCTAAAGCCAGTGAACTCAGATTCAACGTCCTGGGCTATAAGGATGCTGATGCAGAAATTAGTAGTCCCGATTGCATAGACAAGGTTGCTTTACCTGAGAATAAAGTAGTTCAAAAGGATTCATCAGGAGAAAGATATCATAGTGGTTGTGCCCGCATTTCCAATCCTACTTCTGACCTGGAGGTTCCTGATGATGGAAATTTAGTCTCAGGCTATGAATCTAATTCTGCATCATGCAAGTTCTCATTGGAGGAGTTCGAAGAATTGAAATCAGAGAAAGATAACATGGCTGTGGATCTAGCGAGATGTACCGAAAACCTTGAGATGACGAAGTCACAGTTGCAGGAAACTGAGAGGCTTCTAGCAGAACTTAAATCGCAATTAGCATCTGCTCAGAAGTCAAACAGCTTGTCTGAGACACAGCTGAAATGTATGGCAGAGTCATACAGATCGCTTGAAGCACGTGCAGCAGAGTTAGAAACTGAGCTGAACCTTTTGCAAGTTAAAACAGAAACTTTGGAAAATGCACTTCAAGAAGAAAAGAAGAGTCATCAACATGCTCTGGCCAGATGCGAGGAACTTCAAGAGCAATTGCAAAGGTTAGCATCTAAAGTTTTCTTGTAATTGATTGACATCAGCCACCAGTCTTGTCAAAATTTATAGACCGTGCTCATCTAAGATCCAGATAAGAGGGTTCAAAGGCCTTCATGGCAATTCTTGGTTGCATCTTTGAAGGCCATAATTCGGCCAGCATTCCTTTTTTTTGTTTTTTTTCTTTTTGCTACCTAGTCCCAATTGAATAATTAAGTTACAGATTTAGGCCTTCAAATTTGCATTGAAGTCTTAACTCACAACTTAACAATTCTGTTTTGTTTTGAATAGATAGTGATGTCTCTCGGTGCTTGATCCAGATTGAATTTATTTCTAACCCTTGCATACGTATTACTTTTAGGAATGAGGCCTGCTCTGTCTGTGCTGCAGCAGCTGATGATCTCAAGACCAAACAGGTGAGGCCAAGATTTATCAGCACGAAATAATTCTAGCCCCCAAATTATTATGTTTGTATAAATGCAGTTGCATATAATAATTTTTTAGTTCTGCTTTTGTTGCTAACAGAGTTATTGAAAGGGACCCATGTGTTATTTCATATTTGGGGCTTTAGTTCCTATGTTGCTTGTTCAATGCTTGCCTTTTGTCCTAGTTTGCTGATATGGCTGATCATTCTAAACTTCTAACTGTTTATTTCATCTCAGGAGACGGAGTTAACAGCTGCAGCAGAGAAGCTAGCAGAGTGTCAAGAAACCATTTTCCTTCTTGGCAAGCAGTTGAAATCTTTGCGTCCTCAAACAGAGTTCATGGGATCACCTTTCAGCGAGAGGAGTCAAAGGGAAGAAGGTCTCACCGAGAACGAACCGACTACCAGTGGCATGAACTTTCAAGACTTTGATCAAGCTGAAATGGACACAGCCGCTTCAGCCAATGTGCAAAAACTCGGTGCTGAGTCTCTCATGGACTTGCATAGTTCCCCGTGCAGCCCGTCTGATACCGAAGCAAACTATCCCCAGAGGTCACCATCGAGCTCAAAGCATCCAAAGCACAGGTCTACCAGGTCAACCTCCTCGTCATCTTCTTCTGCCCCAACACCTGAGAAACAATCAAGAGGATTTACCAGATTCTTTTCCTCGAAAGCAAAGAACAGTCAATAGGCTTGCAGCTCGCAGGCAGAATAATGGTGGTTGTTGAAGTGGCCATTAAGTAATAATAATATTTAGAAGCACCCAAGGCGGAGAGCTCTATCAGCTACACGTTATTAGAATCCAGATTCTGAGAGGTTTTGTGGAGCTCTTTCTGAGAGGATGCTTTCCAAACATCAGGTAATTTTTGTAACTAATGGCTGTACATGATATCCATATATGTGAATTTGTTTTTCTTCTATTCTAATTTCCTTCTGTAATTTGGTTAATTGAACCGTGACACTTTCTCAACTGTTACAGAATATTTGAATATATTTTATGTGGCAGTTTTTTTCTTCTTCTTTATAGTTTATAGATGCTATTGTTTTATTCTTTTTTTGGTCAAATAAAGAACGGACTCCAGAATTTGATACATGGATGGGGATCGGGTGCAATGATTGCAATGGAAACCTCACATGAGAGGGCACCCGGGTCCCCATCTTGCTTGGGTTTTACCTGGCACGGATACCTATGGGCTATGGGATTTGTGCAACTTCATTGCACAGGATCATTATATACACCGACTCAAACTTTTAATCCGGATCGTCTCCATTTGTAAAAAAATCTTGCCACGTCATAACCTAATAGATTAGTGGACTTAATTCAGCCCTGTAATTATACATTTTAATACCACGAAGAAGAGAGGCCAAGTTCTGAAAGCTAACTACCAAACTAGGAAAAAGCAAATCCAGAAAACCAGTTTGCTTGTACAAGAGTTCCTAATCCTTGTTTGGCACGAATAACCACACTTCATACTGCATAGTCCTCCAAACGGACCAAACCCCTTTCAAGGGAATTCTCACATTTACTATCTTGTTCATAAGCAATTTCAGTAGCAAGATTGACGAAAATTTATATCCCGAAACTTGAAGGTAATTGGACCAGCCAAATTGATGAAATCGAGAAGGGTAAATCCGTAAATACAAGTACTGTTTTTCACCATTGTTAGAGATGACATGCACTGACATATGTCACATATTAATGGGTCCCGTGGGCTTATTCTTGTTTGACCCTTTTGGGTCGCCTGAATTTCGGGCTACTTTTCTTTTTCTTTTTACCCAATAAATATGGGCCTCATCCGTCAAACTCAAGAGAAGACTTATGGGTTGGTCAGGCTACGCCTGGCCATTCCCCCACAAAACAGGCTTTACAAGTAGGGTGGGGTAACTATCACGTGCTGATCATCCCCACCAAATGAGTGAAAGAACCGACAGCCAAATTCAGCCTCTGGCCGTCCATGACATTTTCTCATTGACCTTTCAACAGTGGTGATTCGTCTGACATGGCCCTTATGACCAGCTTTTTTAGGGCAAACAAAAGATCAAAACCCAAAAATTGAAAGAACAAAAAGACATCAATTCAATTTCTTGACTTAACTCAGCACAAGGCCGCTCTTTCTTTCTTATCATTCTGAAACTGGGTCCATACTGGCCCCGCTGCCACCTACTATTTTAAAAGAAACCATTGGAGTGTATTATTATTATTATTATTATTATTATTTTATTTTATTTGATTCAATTTATTAAATTAATATATACTTTTAACACATGATTTTTACATGTATTTTTAAAAATACATACAAAAATCAGATAATATTTTAATCCTATTAAAATTATATATAAAAAACACACTGTATCGCCTTGAACTTCCATATATGTAATTCCCTCGAGCATATGAGGCATTTAGTTAATGAGCCCAACCCTAATGAATTGGGACATTATACACTTGTTTTAAGTTCATATGTCAATATAATAAACTAAATTAAAGTGAAATAATAAAGACACAACTTTTTCTTTATGTGTTCATTAAAAAAAATAAAAATAAAAATAAATTCTTAACCAATAACATCATATGTGATCCTTTTTTTATTTGGTATATATATATATATATATATATATTAAAAAAAAATGGTCTTTGTCTTCATAATAATGGCCTTTTTTTTTTAAAAAAAAAAATAATAATATTACGATTTTTATGCAAAAAAATTAAAAAAAAAGGACCACATGGGATGTTATTACTTCAGAAATTTTTTTATTTTTTATTTAGTTTAAAAAAATAAAAAATAAGAGAAAAATTAGGCCAAAATTGTGCATTTATCATACCTCTTTCCCCAAACCCAATTCAAAGAAAACATTATCTTTATTTTATATTCACTTATATCTATTGTAGCAGGCTTTGATAGGCACAATTTGCCTGTAATTTGGAAGAAGTTTGTTGAAATTGGGTACCTTGAATTTGGATGCTCCTCCTCATGCTATTAATATATTTGAATTGTTTGTGATTCAAAGTCAAGTTGCTGAAGCTCGGAGACATAGCTCGAAATTCCAGACCTAAATTCATACCGAAATCAAGGATTCATGTCTACCTATGAGTAGAAAATATTGGGAAGATTAATGTATCTTTTTCTCTGTATTCGAGCTGAAAACAACGTACGAAATGGCACCTGTGTACGACGTGGAACAGATGCGATGGATAATTGATAAAGATGTTTCATACCAAAACATCAAGGGTTCCAACTTCCAGCACCATTGATTATCAGTTTTGAGTGTCAATAAAGATTTAATTTTTTTCTCTCCTTTTTCTTGTCTGGGAGATTTGATAAACTGATAAAGTTTATCGCCCAATTAATAATAGCCCTATATAATACTCAAATATGAAATTTATTATTTACGTCATGAACGAAATTGGGATGATTAATTTTATGGTCAAAATTAGATTCTATAGATTTAAGTAAATGCAACAACACGAAATCTTAACAGTAGAATAAGTCTTTTCCATTTCAGTTGAAATGAAGAGGTTCATGTACCGAGTATTGAGCCCGGCAATTAATTTTACTACAAAACTACCACATAATAAATATTCTATGAGTCAATTCCGCTTTGTAATAGTAAATCCAAAAAACTATATATGGATGTAACCCTAAAATACAAAACCACACTATTAACTCAAATGAAGTACAAATTTTGAAGGAAAAAAAAAAAAAAAAAAAAAACGGTGTCCCACAATTAGAAATCAAAATCAAAACTTTGGTATATAGTTGAAATGCCACTTGACTACCCTATACAAATCAGCCCACCTCCCAACATATGTGGCTCACTTTGTCCAAAGCCCAACCCTAAGACGAAAGAAAAGAAATAAAAGAAGGTAATTATCATAACGACTACAAATATATATCCAGCCATTTTCAGCCTAAATAGCCAATATCCCCTGTCATTTTCATCTACCAAATTATAGCATGTTTGAGATTGTGTTTGAGAAGTAGAGCTTTTAAGTAAAAAAAAAAAACTTTTTTTTGGCAAAAGTTTTATTTTTTAGCTTTTACCAAAAGTGTGTTTCGGTCATTTTTGAGCTTTTCGAACATTTAAAAGCGCTTTCAGTTTTTTTTTTTTTTTTTATCAAACGAGTACTTTTTTCTTTAAACGGATTTTTTGGGTACTAAACGTATTTTTAAGCCTCTCAAACGCACACCCAAACATGCCTTTAATGCGGCGTTGTCTTTATTATGACATTTGATAGATAGAAATGAGTTATGAGAGGAATTTCCTGCCTGAGTAGCCAAAAAAAAAAAAAGACAAATAAAAACAAAAATCTCGGATTATAGAGGATCAATCTATCTACTATAGAGAAGTCTTGTCATATATAGATATACATTATGGGAGAGATGAATAGTATAATTATTATTGACTTGTATTCTCTTAAAAATTTTATATTCAAACCCTTACCAGGAAGGTGGTGTTGATTTTAGTTGAAAATGAAGTGAGGAAACAAAAACTAGCAGTGTCCCACAAGTAGTAGGTCGATCAACTTGTCTATACCCTACAATATATCCCACCTCCCAACAAATGTGGCTCACCTTGTCTAAATCCAACCATGAGATGTACAAACTAAAATTAATTAAGAAGATAATTTATCACTGAAAACAACAAATATCCAACAACTTTGTAGAGATCTTGAATGATATCATGCATGCAGAATTCTGATATCACAACTTCGTTGTCTGCTTCCTTTTTGTGACTTATTATTTTTTTTTTTGGTGTAAGATGGGGCACCCAATGTGACATGGAAATCTATTTATTGCATAAAAAATTACGTGGCGTGGTGTACTGCAGTTTTACTATAATTTACTTACAAACTGATATGTCAGACCATAATTTGTGAAATAATTAAGAGTATATGGTAGACAAGTTAATCACTAGCTAATCAGACTGATAAAACACATCAGTTTATAAAGAATTTGTACTAAAAGTTATAATATTCTTAACAATAAGGATTTCCAAAATAACCATGTAGATATGTTGTATGGTAACAAAAGAAAACACATATGGTTACTTTTTACGAAGGAAATGGGAAGTTTCTCTTGTCATTTTAGAGCCCTAGAATTGTTTCTAGTGAGAAGTTGCCTTCAATTTTCTTAGGAAGGAATTTCCCAGATTTTTTTTTTAAAAAAAAAGATGGTTACTTTTTATGAAGAAAATGGGAAGTTTCTCTTGTCATTTCAGAACCCTAAAATTGTTTATATTGAGAAGTTGCCTTCAATTTTCTTAGGAAGGAAATTCCCAGATTTTATTATTATTTTTTTTTTTAAAAAAAAAGAGTTAATTTGGAATTTCCAATCTAGAATAGGAGAAAGTGAAAATAGGAAAGAGAGTTTGATTCCTGCTATATAGAGTAGGTGAGTAATTGATTTTGTTTCTTCTATGCCATATTAGTGGCGATAAACGTGTAATTTGACATTGGAGCAACCTGATTTGATGCACTCACATGAGTCTTGTTGCTCATAATCTTATCTTTTCTATTATTAGTTTATACCACACAATTTATAATCATCTAATCCCGTTTCTAAAGTCTATATATTACCTTCTTTGTTGGTTACGGTTACAATATTAATTAAATTATTAAATTTCTTTGAATAATGCTACATATTACACTCATAATCTTTCCTCATATCTTATTGGATTGATGTGGTAATATTAATTTATGATTATTATTTTTAACAAATGCTAATTTAAGAGCCAATGGACATTGTCACATCATGCCAGTGAAATGAATGATCAAAATGCAATAAGTAGCATTACTCTTTTTTTTTTTTTTTTTTTTTTTGTGGATAATTTCATTGAAGACCCTGAACTTTCACTCGATTTGACAAACCCCCGAAATTTCAAAATCTCTCAATTTAGTCTCTTGAACTTTCAATTGCTCTCAATTTGAACCCCTCGGTCAAATTTAGCCGTTAGAAATACCAAAATATTTTTGATTTTCGTTTTTTTTTTAATAAAAAAAGGTTATGGAATTAAGGATAAAGTTGAAATTTTATAAAAAAAGTCAGGGGTATAAACGTCATTTAACATTTAAAATCTGGCGGAGGGGTCCAAATTGATTGCAATTGAAAATTCAGGGGACTAAATTGATAGATTTTGAAGTTTAGAGGGGGGAGGGTTTATCAAATCAGGTGAAAATTTAGGGGTCTTCAGTAAAATTACCTCTTTTTTTAATTTCTTTTATTATTATTATTATTATTATTATTTTTTTTTTATTAGCTTAAGTTAAGTTTTTTAGTGCAAATCTTGACTTTATTGAAGACTTTTTGGTGACGATATTAATATTGATAATATGATTTTATCATTTCTATGATTCTATCAGTCAAACTTTGCATGATCCTTGGGATCCAAAGTTTTTATTTTTTTTATTAAAAAAAAAAAAAAAAAATTAGAGCCACAAGAAATTAGGCTCAAAAGACATGACCTGGAAGAGCAAGGGACCACTCTGTTTTGAAATGAAGACAAACCTCACATGTGCAACAGTAATGTATGATTACCAAAAGATGTCATTTTGCTTTTCAAACCTAATTTAGATTTAAATCAGTGACTTTAACTTTAATGTCAGATAATTTTTTGTTTTTTTCCTATTTTTTTTCAATGTCATTTCTGGCAAATTCATGCTTTTCTAGTCTCCTCCTATTTGTTTGATGTTGGGTTATATTCGACTATAGTTTGCTTCAATTATACAACTGAATGATCCAATGGGATAAAGAATTAAAAGCAGGACCAACTTTGTGTAATACTCATAGAAAAATGTTGCTTATCAATTCCAAATGATTAGTCAAATTATAATTAAGGAAACCAAAGTTTGGGGCGATTTTTAATTCGACTTCCAAAGTTTCAATTTTTGCAATGCACACCCCCAAATTTGCAAAAAAAAATTCAATTTGACTAATGTTATCCCAAAATTCCCATATTGCACTAATTTTTTTATTTAAAAAATATGGCCACCCCTTTGGCCATCTGGCCATTTTGAGATAACATTGGTCGAATTAAAAAAAATTTGCAAGTTTGGAGGGGTGCATTACAAAAATTGAAACATTGGATATCGAATTGAAAATCACCCCAAACTTGGGGGGGAAAGTGTAATTTTTCCTATAATTAAAGCAATTTATAATGCCAAGTCTTACTTAATAAATAACAAATATTAAGAAAATATATATGTATTTAACTATATACGAAAGTGTTGTTAAGAATACTACACCTTTTACTAAAAGACTCTTATAAACTGACTGTAGCAATTTATATAGTACCGATTACACATCAGCTACTATTCAATTAAATTTAGCAATTAATTTTTTTATTTTTTAACTTTTAAGATACTCTCACGTGATTTTGTAAGAAATAGTATAACAAAAAATGGAGTAGTCAATCATTTTCTATGTATAAATATTAGAAAGAAAATATTCAAAACCGGAGGCCATGGCCGCTGGTTGGGTTGCTGTTCTAGAACATACAGAAATTCAGTAGTAAGTTTCCGTGATTGGATAAAATAGTTAGAAAATGAGGTGAGCTGAATGATTCAGTGAATATGATCAATGATCAAGGGGAATTCTTTCTTTTATACGCTTTCTTATTCATCCCCATTTCTCAAAAAGACGCTACTAGCCATGTTCTTTATTCAACCTTCTACTAACAAGTTAAAAATAATTTTTTATGTAATTAAGATTGACAGAGAGAAAAGTTGATTGCCAAACATTTAGAATAAACCAATTTAGAATAATAATAAAAAGGAGGATAACAAGGATTTGATTGGGTCAAATATCAGTTCAAATTGGATCCGTTGAAATTGAAACAGACGTTTCTTATTGGAGCTGAATTAAAGCTAAATCCTGATAACAATACATATATTATTATTAGATTAATGTTACCGTTTTTAATGCCGTTCTCTTAAAAAACTTACCCCACTAATCTCTCGTATATTTTTTTTAGAAAACTATATTCACGTAGGATTAAAAAAAACTTCATTTTCAAATTTTACCCCCCCCCCCCCCCCCCCTCTTTTTTTTTTCTTAAAGTCAACCCGATTCATAATCTTGAATTTGTGTTTGTTGGTACTTTTGAGTGGGTCTCCTAGAGGGATTAAATATTGGGTTGAAACCATAATCAGGCTAATAGTAGTGGACCCTTTGGGAAGCAGACAAACGAATTAATATTATGCTGTCACATGCATTTGTTTGTATGCTCTTATTCTACCTAATTAACCTGTGGACCACCTTACTAATCAATGTACCTAAAATGTCCTTGGATTGAACCATCAAGGACGTCCTTCATGTACCTTCATTTTTTTAGGTCCTCTAACTTTGCTCCTTCCATCTATTACAATGGAGGTATATATGGACCAAATTAAATCCCGGAAGGCCCACTTTCTCCCTCGTATTTTGAAGCATTCTCAATTGATTTTCTATTCTCACTTCCATTCGGATCAAGAATAAGAAAGACCATCATTTATATTCTCTTTTCTCATTTGAATTGTATATATATATATATGTGGAAGGAAATAACAGCCGAAGATGGTAACATCTGAATTCAGACTCATAAAATACGAACCGTTCATTTTAAATGAATTGTCTAGATCATGCCACCAATGCCCAAAAAGAAAAGTGGAATTGAAAATAAAATATTACACCTAATGCAAAACCCTAAATATTATAGCATGAGATCCGAATAGTAAAATATGGTAGCCATCTTTTAATACCCGTGGCAACTGCCAAGTCCCAACAGTTGCGTAATCGAAATTCATTGCAGATGGGCATGCAAAGTAGGTGCCTTAAATCTCAACCATCCTTTCAGTGACCACCACTTTAATTTTGCAAACGACCTCGCCTAACTGCCTCTAAATTTAACAAAAGGTAGGTGGTATTGTTGCTTTTATAAGTTTTTATTGACATTTTTATAACTTAATTAATATTTATCTTACAATGGTGACGTAGCATTTCCGAGCAACCGTGTAATAAGTCATTATTTAAAAATTTGACGATAAGTTGTGAAATTGACGTATCAGCATTGTCATATAGTTGTGAATAAAAAATACGTTAACATTTTCTCTTTTTTATAAAATGAGTTGATAATCCATGTTATTTTGTTTAATTTTTTAATCTAAGGAAATCATTATAAAAAGTGTATTAACAAGCATTTCTCGTAAATAGAAGAAGGGTCAGAAGCTCATCTGTGACTGTGAGTGAATCAGAAGATGCTTAGAACCATGGATATATTTTCTACTCTTGACTTTTCTTTCTCTCCCTTCTGCTATAAGATTTCTGCTGTGAATCCGTTCAATGCATATATGGTATGGAAATAGCCACTATTAAAAAAACAATGCTCTTAAAAAAAAGGGTATCTTAAAACACAAGTCATGAATCCGACATCCAGGAAATTAAAAGAAGAAACACTTAACAAAGAACCATATTGTACGTGATCTGCTTAGTTTGGACAATAAAAAGAAAGAAGGAAAGAAATATGTGTATATATATATTTTTATCAGGACAAGACATTCGATCCGTTTAGAGATCTTTTAGGAATCACCTTTTAACAGTTTTAACGGCTAACTGTTGATCTAATCAGAGACAGCCTTAGCCTAGAAAAATGTGAGCCGGACAAAATCCTGGAAACTGGTGCAGGCTGGTAACTTGAATGAGAGACAGAGTAAGAAAAGAGGTCATACCAAAAATGAAAAAAGAAAAAAATATATCTTTAATTAATATTAGTTCTCCCACAGGGTACATTGGTACAAATCTACACCACTGTGAGGAAAATTTCAAACTCTTGAAGATATATAAATCTAAAAACCCAGATTCACACAATATTCATGGGTTTTTTTTAAGAGTCAGAGTCTAAAATAAGAACCCTTTTAAGTAAAATAAAAAATAAAAACTATATAGAGAAAATTAGAACAGAGAAGCAATGGAAGCAGCTTCATCTTTTAGCAATTTTCTCGAGAAACAAACAAAATCTAGGCGTGCCTAATTAATCTTCATCTGAGCATGGATGTTAGAGACAGAAAAACTTCTTCTTCGCAAGGGATTGTGAGACCCATGTCGTGGCTGAAGCCAAATTCTTCTTCGGCTTGCTGGAGAAGGATTTGGAACTCAGGACGAGTCAAGTAAGAGATTGGGACAATGTATCTGCTTCTATTTTCTCCAACATATACAACAAAATGACCCTTTGGGACGTCCAAAGGGAGGCCTTGTTCATCATAGTCTTGCTGCTTCTTCCCTAAGCTTGAGCACCTCTTGAGAATTTGCTTCAGCATGGCTGCTTGAGGCAGTTTGTTTGATCTCTTGATAGCCATTTTTGGGGAGCAATGGAGTTGTTGGGTAAGATACAGAGAAAATGGTGGTGTGAAGGGCTGAGGGGTGTGTGGGGGGTATTTATGGCGAGATTAGGGGGAAGAAGTGAGAGACTTGAAACAAGTCATGTGGGGTTGTGGGGGCAAATGACAAAACCATTGGGTGTTTTTGGGGTCTTTGTGAGCTCAAGGACATGTTGGGAGCCAACCCAATTGGGTTAACTCCACACTGTTGCCCTTCTAAAGGACAACTTGGCCCCTCTCTCTCTCTCTCTCTCTCTCTAGCTTCAACTTTCAAGTAATAATTTCTCCTTTTATTTATCCT
Source organism: Corylus avellana (assembly GCF_965113065.1). Lineage (NCBI taxonomy): Eukaryota > Viridiplantae > Streptophyta > Magnoliopsida > Fagales > Betulaceae > Corylus > Corylus avellana. The sequence continues at coordinate 21,280,479 of NC_142498.1, forward strand.
ACTTAACCATTTTTTTTTTGCTTTCACACTCACCAAACTTATTTTTTTATTATTTTAATGAGGTAATTTAATAAAGTAGTTTGAATTTTTACTTTTCAAGACTTACCATTTTAATTAAAATAAAATTGTGAGGAAAGAATATTTACTAAAGATAGTAAATACTATTCACTCACCAAAATAAATAAAAAATAATATAAATTTTATCTCTTTCCTTCCCTATTATTTAAAAAAGTTTTATATATATAAAAAGAAGTATTTGAAAAAAATATTAAATGTAATAATAAAAGTTTATAGTTAAAATAGTGAGGCTTCTGGGTGCTTTAAAAAAGTGAATAGTTAAAATAGAGAAAAATATATTTTTAGTCATTTTTGTCATTTTTGTGAGGATGCTAAGAATGCTATACGTATTTTGGTGAGTAAAATTTACTTTAACTCTTATAAATGCTATACGTATTTTCAAGTGCTTATTTTCACGTGTCACAATGAAATTTATTATTAAATGCTATATACAATATTAAAATTGAGAAATACCGTGTCAATATATGGTACATATTTTTCTCACCTCATCTTACAAATTAACAATTAGATTTGTAAACCCCATATAAGTTGATGGTAGACTATATAAATCTAATGGTTTATATATTCAATTTGTAGAAGAATATTGGCCAAATATAAAGAACTTATTAACCTCTAACATTTATCTATTAAAACTTTTTTTCTCTTTTTCGGAGTCATTTTTTGCATTGAAAAAAAAAAAAAAAAAAAAAAAACTTTGAGGTAAAAAACTTTCTTCCTTATTTGCTGTTGAACTCAAATTTTCTTCAGTAAAAAACTTTGAGGTATTCTTTTCAAGTTTCCAAGAAGGGTTTTGCTATATATGTCCCCTCTTTTGGGGTTGTTTGACACACTCTTTCACCAACTTGTTCAGCCTTGAAATCACCCCCCACGCACTACTGCACTTGTAAACTTTTCCTAAATCTCTCTCTCTCTCTCTCAAAGTTACTCACAGAGTCACAGGAAGCATATATAGTACTGATCCAGCATGAAACTATATGATCTCCCTCCACAATTATTGGTAATTTCCTGTTAAAACTTTGTCCCACATCAACAACATTCTACTGTTTTCGTTTCAGCATGCTTTTGATCATCGCATGTAATCGTTGAAATTTCAGAGAAAATAAAGAGTCTGAAAAGTAGCACCAAGTCCTAAAGATGAAATAATTCTTCCTAGCTCGCTAGGATCCTTCTTCCTATTCAATGAGCAATAATTTGTGTACTGAGGCGTACGCCAACTTGCCGCTAATTATGTTGTTTGATCATCTTCTCTTCTCAATTGTGATTCTGCAGACGATAGTGACAGAAAGTGCAGAGCATTTCACATGCAGACATCCATCCCACGCTCCTCACATCTTGACCACCACTCCATAAATTATTTACACATCTTTGCTGTTAATTTGGGTAGTAAAATTATAAATAGACTCTTTTTGTAGGGGAATTTTTGAATTTTATAGGTTTAAATTATGTATTTTAACAGCATTTTTTAAATTCAGACTCCCAGCTAAAGCACGGTTCCCATCCTTTTTGTATCTCTGGGAAAATTCCCCTTGGACCAAGATAGATACGGAGAATCTTAGCACCCGAAAAAAAGAAAAAAAAAGAAAAAAAAGAAGAAGAGAGAGATAGATACGGAAAATCTAAGTATAGACTGATACGTAGGAGGTAGCAAGATCCTTACTAGCTCTCTAAATTTATTTTATTTTTTTAATTGTATATAGTTTTATTTTAAATTGAATAGGAGAAGAGGGTGCGATACATATTTTTTAAATCATGCATGCAAATATAGTTATTTTGAACATGTGTCAATTTAATAAAATGCAAACACCGTCACCTTTGAATTCATGGACCTCCTCCTATATATATATATATATATATATATATATGGTATTAGATATGTCAAAGTGACAAGCACTCAATCAATAAAAATGACTTGTTTTGTCTCTAAGAGGTAGTTCAATCGGCTAGATATCATGCTTTATGAAGCGGTGGTCATTAGTTTGAATATTCTCTTCCCCTCTTATGTGAACATGTAAAAATAAAAAATAAAAAAATTACTCGCTTTAAAACAAATGGGGTTTCCATGTGTTTGATGTATTTTAATAAAACTTAATTATTTTTATAAATTTATTTGTTAGAGAGTTTATAATGAAATATTTTGACCCATTAAATTAAATGGTTGTTACAAATTATTTACACCTCACTAAGTACCTCTTTTAATTTATTTTGTAATTTAATTCATCATTATATTGTGATTTTTTTTTTCATTAATTAAGTTAATATTCAACCCTATATAAGGTTTGCTTTGTAATTCTTTGAAAGGTATATATATATATATATATGTCACATGGAAAGGTTAGACAGTGTCATGTGATAGGCACGTGCAAATTTATGGGCGTAATTAAGGAGAAATGTGGAGTTAGTTTGGGGGGTTAAATAAGGGTAGTATTCTTGGTGAAATTTGTGGTCTATGATATACTGTAGTCTGTAGACCCATGGAGCCTAAAGTCAATATGGTTGGGCTATTGTCAAATGTGTATATCCTGGGAGCGGCGTGAGAGTACTGAACCTGTTTGATGTATTGGAATATTGCATTATATTCTTGAAATATTCTTACCCAAACGTTTTAAACAGAGCGAATTATTCGCACCTCAATTTAGTCATATATCCTATAAAAATAAAATTAAAAATAAAATCTTAAAAATACATTTTAGATTTATTATTCATTTAAAATAATTATATTATTTTATAAAATGGGTAGGTCAATTCTAACGCGACCAATTTAATTAAACGGGTCAAATCTTTCAATTAAGTTTATGTCGAATTTACAAGCAGTGTTGAAAATTATCGATTTTTATGTTACGTATATGATTCAAGTTGTGTTGAGACATGAATACATATATGAAAGTACAATTATTTAATTAAACGGATTATATTCTTTGGTTCTAACATTCTAGTTTCGAGTTGAAGTTGGTCAAATTCACCTAACCTTTAAAAAGAATTATCCACCCTAATTGCATGTGGTCCTCTCCTAATAGCAGTAGGAGCACATATGATGTGACATAAACATTGTGGAAATTAGCAGCTAGTTAGCGGTGTGTTTTATAGCATGGGTACCAATAGAGCATTTGGATCTCCAAATTGACGGAAGGGAAGTCGTTCTTGTTAAAGAATGGGCAAAATTGTCTAATAATTTTTTTTTTAACAATTCTGTCCTTATCCTAATGAGAACGGGTACCTCTCCGTGGATTCCCGGTCTACCAATAGAAGGCAGAATAGGTAGGAAGAGTAATTATGGTTGTAGCTAAGCTAGGGCAACAGAGTCTTCCCTCTTAACAGTTAACATACGGCCTGTCCTCTTTCCTCGTCCCCGTTTTATCATCCCCCCAACCCAACCAGTACACTCACATCGTACGCGTATTAATATACCCTTTACTTTGAGGGCTACCCACCATGCACACATGCTTTATCATTATTATTAATTGTCAACAATGTCCCACCCACCACGTACCCGACCTAGCTAGTCAATTCAATAAGTAAATAATGATAAGTTTAAAATATATATATTATAAGTTTGGAGTATGAAAATTGGTTACGAGAGTTCTCAAGGATAACTTAATTGACTGAAAATCACGTCTTATGAAATATAAATTATTAGTTTGAATCTCCTTTTTTCTTTTTACGTGGACATGTAAAAAAGAAAAGAAAATGATAATGAGAAAATGAAAGACTGAAAAGGGTAGCAGGCAGGCTAGGTCTTCATAAGTTTAAAATATATATATATATATATATATATATATTTTGTAAGTTTGGAGCATGAAAATTGGTATCGAGAGTCTTCAAGGATAATTCAATCAGCTGAAAATCATGTCTTATGAAGTAAAAATTACTAGTTTAAATTCTCATTTTTCTTCTTGTGTGGACGTGTAAAAAAAAATTGATAATAAGAAAATGAAAGACTGAAAAGGGTAGCAGGCAGGCTACGCCTTGATAAAAAAGGTAGCAACAGATGCATGTTCTGTGAATGATATTGGTTGGTGAAAAGACGATTAAAACAAAGAGAGAAATAGGAAGGGGGACCCTCTGTTCTCATCCAAAGATAACAAGTTAATAGATCCAATCAAGGCAAATTTGAAGGAAGAGAGGGGTAGAAAATGACCCCTCTGTTTAAGCACATGAAAGGCATCTTACTTTTGTCCCAAAACCTATGGTAAAAGACAACCTAGTTATAAGGACTTCACATGAAGTTGAAATGTCACCCAAACTACCCAAACTGCTTGCCTTACATCATAAATGTCATTACACTTCTTCTTATTATTATTAGTAATGTTACGTACTCGAGCATCTCTCATCAACCCACTCAGTTGATTAGATTAGCCTTTATTCTACATAAAACGGACATGATCTTATTCTCGTCACAATGAATGTTTGTTTAGAGCACTTGCTGAGAAAGATTATGATACAAACTTCAAGTAAAACTTGTATTATTGAAAATCGCCGGCTAGCTTGCAACTGGAGGATGCCAACGAGCTCATATATACATAGTTAGGATTGCATATAAGCATTAGGGTAAAGCTTTCTTCCAAATTGGGTTGGAAGAATTTCTTTCAACTCAGTTTATAAAAATGACATGTATCTATTTTTTTTAATAAAATGTGAGATGTACATGAGTTTTTAATATTATTTATTTCGACTTTGTCCCTACTATTAAAAAACATGTGCATCTCACATGTTCAAATGATACATGTCATTTTTATAGACTGACTTAGAGAAAAACTCTGTCCTAAGCGTTATGTAACACTTAAGATCATAACATATATGCCACACGTTTCACATTTGACGTAATGTATAATGGCCCATCTTTATCCCATTGGTCCCCTTATATCAAATGAGAAGTTGTCCAGGAGTTTATAGATCAAGGTATATAATACGTAGAAATTAAATTTTTTTATTTTTTATTTTAAAAAATCACGTGGATGGGGACCTTATTGAGAGGCAGATGTACATAGAAAATAAATGGAGACAAGGAAACGTAAACATGTTTTGCACTACCTAGAAAAAACCTTGACACCGACTAGACGAACTGGTATTTTGTGGTACAAATCCTTCGGACCAACCGCCTAGAGCTTTACTATGTCGTTGAATCAATGGCGTTGGCCTACAACCAGCTTCATCAACTTTAATGTAACATATTTCGAGCCACACGTACAGTAGGGGTGATTAACAACATCTTTTCAAACCTAACGTGCAATTCTCCTATAAATCAAGAAGAAATTATATGTACAACTGCAATGGCCCCCATTACAGCTCACCGTTGGAGTCCGGAGCACCAAAGGACTTGAGGGATGTACCCTCAACCCCACGGGTATCCCTCCACATGTACCTTGCCTTCACATTCAAAATTGGCGTGCAACAGCAACATATATATACTGTCCTCCCACGTTAGGGTTAGGGAACAACAGGGTCCAAGCCAGGTTGGTTGATTTGCGCATGAATCGCCCGCAACTGTTCCCACATAGCGTTGAGTTAAGTGATGTACTTAAAGGTGTTACGGTTTTTATTACGAGTTTTTATTGCCTGACGTGACATTTATCATATCAATTGCTAAAATGTAGATTGTTGTTTGATAATATTTTACTTTACACTTATTTTCATAAAACAAAGATTATAAATTTTGTTTCATTTGTTAGGATTTAACAAAGATTCTAATGGAGATTTAGAGATGATTAAAGGGGATTAAAAGATTGGAATCTCATGTTATAAATTTTTAAAGTTTAAGGGAAACATTAGAAAATGCTTACTAGTTTAATGGTACAAGTAAAATTTCTCAAAAATATAAATATAAAAATACCCTAACATTTTTATGTAGCATTATGAGCCTCAACGTACAACAAAGAAAGTCAAATAATTTCCCTGGCTAAAAAGTACTGTACATTCATTACTATTAAAACGAATAACCATAATCCAACTACTCTATTTGAAAAAAACAAATAATAAAACCGACGACAAAAAGTAACTAGAACAGTGGAATATGTTTTGTGATTAGACTATTGTGGAGGGAGTCGGTGAAAGAAAGTAACGACCACAACTGGCCTAATCGGAGTCTAGGGTACTGTACATGGCTTGGGCTCATAACTAGGCATGTGATCATCTGATCGGGGGACAAAAAAATAAGGACAGATAAGATGTTATATGGAACACTTTTTCTTAAGTTTTTTTTTAGTCTCGAATTAATTAATATTAAGATAAATTTTTTTTATTATATTAATATTAGTTTAATATCAAGTTTATAGTATTTAAGGAGTAGCTCAATCGGCTGTGAACCACGCTTCATGAAACGAAGGTCACTAGTTCGAATCTTCCCTCCCCATTTCCTTGTGTGGACATATAAAAAAAATATACATATATCAAGTTTATAGTAAAAAAGAGGTAATGACTGCTGGTTCAAACTACTGGCCCGTGGCCTCTTGTCTCACGCAAAAAACAAAAGCCCAACAAGATTAATTTCTTAGCCCAATTGTAAAAGAGGAGTGAAATAAGATGTTCATATAAATTGGAAAATTTAACTTCTCAGACCCAGACAAGTGTTAATATTTCCCTCGAAGAATTTCACTTTGCTCAAATCCTAATATTTGAACGACTATGCATGAAAGTACAGTCATAACTGAAGCCCATTTGAGACAATGGAAGATTTCAATGGGCCGTGGCTGCATCCACATACTTAGCCCAATTAAGGGTTCATTTTAGACGTTTGATAGAATAACAGTTTGGCCTTTAAAATCTCAATTAAACTTTTAAAATCTTATGTTTTTTTTTAAAACACACCCTTTAGCTACAATTTGAAAGCAATTTTTAAAAGATGCACTCCCAAACGATACATTTTCTTCAATTTAATTTAAAATTACACTTTCGATTTGCAAGATCACAATGCCAAACAACAAACACACTCTAAATAACAACAAACACACTCTAAATCGGGTTCAGCACCTAGTGAAATGAATGTCACGACCAAATGAAGAGGTAGCTCATGGCCTAACGTCCAATTTTTAAATCTTTTAGCTTTTTTCCCTTTTCCTCTTTTGGTTTATTGGTTTAAATCATCGTGGAGTGGTGTTTGGGAAGTGAATAAGAAAATTCAACAATATCCACAATCTACAAAAAATAGTGATCAACATTAATATACTAGATTAGAAAAACTTCCCACAACTTAGTTTGGAGAAAGAAAAATGTTTGGTGAAAATTTGAGCAGAGATTTTTCTTTTTTTTTTTTCCAAGCACTATGGAGAGCCGTAGAAGTTAATGTGCACACCAAACATGAAGACCAACACCAATAGTCAAAGAAAAGAAGTTTACAGGAAAGACAAGAAGATGATCATTCTCAGTGTAGCGTCTTGCCTGTGCTGATTTGAAAAAGTGCTGCTCCTTGGTCCCTACTATGAAGCTCTTCTCCTGCTTGAATTAACTTGCCATTTATCCCATAAAAAAGAAAAAAGAAAAAAGAAAAAGAAAAGGCATCAACTTGCCAAAAACTCTGGTACATATCTAAGTAGTCAACACAGCCTGCTGCTGTGAAGCCTCTTCGGCTTGCAAGCCCTCATAATAATTGACGAGGACCTTCCATCCCCCAGGACACATAAAACCCTCAGGAGGGTTCTCTCCGTTTCTTGCATAAGTCCGCATCTGAAATAATGAAGTAAATCCAATGAATAAGATGAAGTATTCATTGAAAAACTAGAAGGAAAATTCTAAAGAAGTTGAAGCAACAGACAAGATTTGAAGGTTTTGCCTTTTAAATTTTTCTTTTCTTCAAATATGTGCTTTATGGTGACATGAACTGAATTTTTTCTAACTGATTTATCATATTATATGTTGATCATCGTAGAGTTTTGATCTAATAAATGGTTAAATCACCAGTTATCATCCTTGTCATGCATCAGCCTTGCCATTGTCACCCCAACCACAAAATGTGAGAAATCATGGATTTACTATGCTAAGGATGACCATTTAAAGCAAACTGTAGATTAAATAGCCCAATATAATTTACCAAACTTGACCATTTAAAGCAAACTGTATCGTAAAAACTCCTTCGAGTCCTTGGAGCTTGATTCGTTCTATGGGCAACCGGGAATGAGATATAGTTCCTACCTTGGTTCCGGAGATGAAGAGGAAATCTTTAGCACGTGAAGGCTCGAAAAATGCCATCTTCTTTTCCAGAGTGTCATAAGCTGCCACCTGCACTTATAAGGAAGAAAGATGATTAAGAGGGCACACAGAACCGAGCTTCTTCACCTCTCATATTACAGAAACCAGCAACAGCAATTATATCCAATGGTAAACCTACAAGCACTTGAGTCATGGCAATTTGTATACAGGGTTCAGATGTGATCAGACATATCAAATTGATAGAAGAATATGCAGAGCTTCTTATCAGCAAAGAAAATGATCAGGAAGTAATCTGCACGCATTGTATTGCGATGGAATAAATTATAAAGCGTGGGCCTTAGAAGCACTTCAAATTCCCTTTTGCCTGACATGAACTGCACTTGTATCTTTCAAGCATCTTTTGATAGATAAAACATCTAATTAAAGAGAATACCGAAAGAAGGCATGAAAGTGGTGGAGGTTGAAAGCCATGCAAAAGCCATCTTTAGGAACCAAGTTTGAGCTTTGCTAATAGGAAGCTCCACAACTTCAAAAAATTTTGTGGTATACACAAATATGGACCATTTCCATAAGTTCCCAACTTCAGTAGTTTGAAGAGATATAATAAGAAAAAACGGCATACTATAGATTATTAGCAGTATACGACAATCTTTCTCATCATTCAAGGAACTCATGCACAAATTCTTGGACTTTGATAACTAATGAGTAACTGCCAAGGGAGAAAATTTAATTTAAGACCAGCAAAAATAACTTTATATTGCGATCAACCCGAATATCTAGCAGAGTTTGATGCCACAAAGCCATAGGATTGCAAATAAGGGGCAATGAGACAGAAATAAGCAATGGAGCTTCAACAGTCTGGCTTAAAACAAAGCATGATGTTACCTACCTTGAATGGCAAAATATTTAGCTTCTCCAGGCCAGGAGCCATGCTTAACACCTTTTTCCCATGATCAGGGTCATATAAATCCCTCTTCTCAGTTGGGTGACCCATACCTGCAGGATCACGGCCAACAATGTAAAAATTAGCACCTGCATTTATCCGTGCTTTAGCATGCCACTGTACTTCAGTTGGACCAGCATAATGCATAGGTGACGGGAAAATGGCTACAATGGTAGTCTCAGGGTCAAGAACCCCATCCTCTAGGACCTGAGCAGAAACAAAAAACAAGCGCAAAACTAAGATTTTGGACACTTACAAATAAATTGATTAAATTTAGATTATGGAGTACATGAATACACAAGTTGGATATGCCAAAATCACTTCGTCACCAAAATGATGATGCAATTCTGAAAAGGGAGAAATTTGCAGCAGCCAAACTTGTTATATTTCAATGTTATATACAAAGAGCCATGGAAATAACCTTGCTATGTTGCTCCATCCGAACATCCAAGGGCACATCATCTGCCTTTGTGAAACCACCCAAAGGATGCAGCAATAAAATTGGATTCCTGTAGCCCATTTCCAAAAGTCTAGTCCGTGTATCATTCATCAACAAAGCATGCCCATTATGCACAGGGTTCCTCAATTGAAAAGCAAAAACTGCATCAGCCTGACGCTTATCAAATTCCTTCCGGAGTTGTTTGGGTGAGAGCCTGTAGTGATCAAGCCCGTCGTTATATTTGATAGGATCTAAAACTTCCATATCTCCACCAACCAACCAATTTCCAGCGGGACTAATAACCTCCTCGACATATGGCAATCCTGGAGCAGTAGTACCCCAAGTTCTAGCTATTCTTTCTTCTTTGTGATGCTTGTATATCTCGATACTGCAAAAGAATTAAGTATTAGAAAGGTCAATAAACTGAGCTAGGTACACGTTTGCAGTTCTAGTTATATATTATAGACTAGTACAATAATACTATAATACAAATACAGAGAAACCATAATTGAAATAAAGAAAATGGTTTACTTCCCAAACTTCAGAAGTTCCGGCCAAAACCCAAGATTTGGCTGCTCAAACCCATGTGGTCCATATTCAGATGAGAAAGACACATGGGATAGAGAGAAGGGGAAAGGAGAACAAGTTTAATTCTTTTTTTTTCCTGGAAACCCCAACCAAACTCAGTAAATGTCATGCCTGGGCCCGATATGAGTTGGCTTCCATAGAACACAACAGGCTATCAGCATTTTCATGCTCATGACTAGATCACGCACACAATTATTAAAGAAGAAATGTTCATTTAGGAACAAGAAAAACTCAACAGCATCACATAAATATTGGGTATTGTCTCCACACACTCATCCATTCGAGATTTAAATATATTTGTAAATCCAGTGTGCGAAGCCAACTCAAATGCATCCTAAAAAAAAAACATTAGGAACAAAACAAACTATTCCAATTTTACAATCAGAAAAGATTCCCTTTTGACTTACATTGTCAAAATTCTCTTTATTTTCTATTGCAGTACCTAACAATCTTCTCTTGAAATACCAAACCAAACAAATATGTAACGTCATAAACAAGCTCTCGCTGGTTCCCATATTTAACAAATAACAAAAACTATTCCGTCAAAACCGGAATTAAAGAGCATAAATTATTTGAATATACAACATTCTCGTACTGAAAACGACTAACCTTCGAAGAATACCGACCAAATCTCCATCGGGTCCAACCAACCCCACATTGGGAGACGACCCAATTCTCTCCTTGGTCTCGTCGTCAATAGCCAGAACAATGGGAAGCGACATGTTCGCCACGGACCCATCTTTCATTCTCAAGCAATTGAAATGCAAGCTCTGCAAATACTCGCTCTCTCTCATGAACCCTCTCAACGGGCTCGCCCACCCCTCGCTGATCACATGCACCCACTCGATGTCAACCTTGGTGAGCCTCACCTTGGGCATTGCCTCCGCCTCCGACTTCTTCTTTCCCCGCTCGCTCTCCGGCACCACAAGATCCACCAGGGCCCCACCGTCCGGGTCGATCAGAGAGCTCTTGATCGAAAAGGAAGACGAAGAAGAACCATCAACATGCATTGTGGGTTTGTACACGGTGGAGATCAATGGGTTGGAATGGTATATGGGTTTGTGCCGGATCTTGGTGCCGTAGCTTGTGTAGGCACTTTTCTTGATTGTTCCGAGCTTGAGGTTGAGGTTGTTGGTGATGTGTAATTTAATGGTTAGAGACATTTTTGTGGGAGTGTTTTGGGGGTTTGGTTTAGAGAACAGGTGCTTGGAAGTGATAGAGAGATCCGAGTAATATGGGGAATTGTACCCGCGACGCTAAATTTAGCGAACATCATCTTGTGGGGGAAAAAGAAAGAAAGAAAGAGCAGCAAAAATCCACACGTTTGTTTGTGCTCCGCCAGCCTTTTTTCAGTGAGTGGATAGAAGTTGGCTACAAGTCTATATTAGCACGTTGGGGACCAGTGTTTTTGTGAGGTCAAGCCGTCAAGGCCTTGGTTGTTGAAAGCAGCAAGCCCAGGCTTTGCCCTTTCTCATGCCTCTCATTCAAACTACAAACAGCCCAGGCCCTCATATCATTCCAATATTGGGTAAGGAGATACCTATAGTTACCTCAATCCGCCTTTTAAGAAAGGAGAATGGTTAACTTAAAAGGGTTTACTCATGGAATTCGATGAAGCTACTCTAACGCTCGAGTTAGTAAAAGTAGGTCGAGGGAAAATTTAGGTAGAGTTTTGCTAGGATCATAATTTTATCTTATTTATATAGGGTGGCGCTTCTTCCCTTATCATAAGAATTTTATGAACTCCCATTAATAAGTTGTTATTGACTTGGAGATTTTCTTGCATGGGGTGGACATTCGGATAGTTGAACTGGCAGAGGGAAAATTGACCGTTAAGCAAAAAAACAATCGACTGTTGAGCGTTATATTTGAACGATGGTGCACTAGAATCCTAATAGCTAGCTAGGATGTGAATGGTCAAACTCTCGACGAATCACGATTCTTGATATTTCTAACGGTCAACCAAGCTTTTATGGCGGATGAGCCCATTTAGGGCATGCGGATATCCAAGGCCTCTAATAGTCCTTCAATTTACCCTTGAATGATAAAATTTGAATAAAAGCCTTGGACTCATTGGTATTCAGACCATCCAAAATAATACTAAAAAAGTACATTATTTCTTGAAAGCAAGTATTCATTTTTTACATGTTAAAAAACTAGACAATTTTATTTTCAACCCAATTAAGAGAAAAGTAATGTCACCGATCAAGGCAATACTGAGTTGGCAACAATTTGTCACCTCGTCAAGAGTGTGCAATAAATTATATTGAATGAGTAGTGATAATAGAGACGCCAGCGTAAGTGAACAATCACTCACGCCGATTTATTATAACATAAAATATTATTAAAAAAGTTTATGAACAGTAACATTAAAAAAATTATATTGTAAAATAAACCAGTAATCACTACTCATATTGAATACGTAGAGACGTCATGGATGAAGTCCGCGTAGGTTGACTATTTAGAGACTAGAGCAGCATTATTGTTGAAGACCCACTAGCTCGAAACAATTTGATTACATGTATCTCTGGGTCCGGGAGGTTGAAATGATAGGCCAGTTTACGTTGGCCATTGGTCAAGGCTCCACCATTGTTGGTTGTAGTCGTCTTTTGCAATCAAAATCATTCTTCTTTGATTCTTCTGTCCTCCCCTCCACTAGAAGGTAATAATGAACCCGAAAGAGAATGTAGCCGCTTCTACCATAAAGATTCACACACTGGCTTCCAACTTCCAAGGTCCGAGGGCCTAAACCAAAAAGCTTCAAACCATCTCGCCGCCTCATGATTGGCTGCCGCGGACAATGTGGGGTATTTTATAATATGAGAGAGTGAGGGTATGTACAGCACTAAGTAATGGAAAAAACACTTTTGATTTGTTAATTTCCTTAATGCTCTTTGCGTATGTTCCTCTTGTTAACTTCTGATTTGTATAAGAAATAGATGTAATTAATTAATCTACTTTTCTTTTTCTTTTTGGGTGAAGTCCACGTACTCTCATCAAATTACCACATAATTGATAATGTTTTCCAAAATTTTTAATTGTGACAATGTCCCTTCTAAATTATCAAAACATTGTCACTGTTCCCTCAATACTAACAATAAGACAAAAATACCCCTATAAATTTTTCAATAAGACAAATACTCCTATAAATTTTTTTTAAAAAAATGATTTTTTTTTTTTAAGTTTTAGTTTTTTTTTTTAGAAGTTTTTGTATTTTTTTATTTATTTTATTAAGGGTAATTTCGTCATTTGAGGGAATATTGACAATTTTTTATAGTTTGGGAATAAATATTGTCACAATTGAAAGTTTGAGAGTGACATTATCAATTGGGTAGTAGTTTTGAGGGGTACGTGGACTTTTCCCTTTCTTTTTTGTTGTATTTGGCTATAATTTGGTTTGTAGTAGATTCTGTTTGTGGTATTTGTCTATGATTTTGGTTTATGATGTTAAGATATGATGAAAGAACAATATATGGATGAATGGTGAAATGGTTGAATTGTAGTGAATAATAGAAGTGCAAAACAAAGTAATGGTATATATCGCACTACTGCTTTATTATGCTGATGTGCTATTTGCTAATTCATCATTGCTTTTTGTTTTTCTCTTTTAAGATTCAACAATGGATTGACAAGTTCTCACCCAAGATATGATCTATTTTGGATTTTTGTACTATTAAAATATTTGGAAATGTTTTTGTGATATTGTAGTGTTGAAATTCATTCATCTATTGGAGACTTAAAGTCATTTTTGTGGAGAGGACAAAAGCCCATTCTTAAAGTATGTTTGGTATATGAAATGACTATTTCATTAGAAAAAATAATAACCTTCGTTCAAAATAAAATAATGTAGAATAAAAAAATCTTGGTGTCCTCTCAAAAAATAATATTTTTTTTCCCTCTTAATTGTATTTATATATTTGTCTATCGAAATTTTAAACAAGTTGAAGAACTATATTTGGACAGCCTGATAGCACACATAAGCCCTCAATAGAGGATAATCAGATTGACAGGCTCTCCATAGAGCCCATGTGCTCCTACCTGAGCATTTACTCGGCCCATCAAAGACCTCACAAATTGCTGGGTATTGGCTGCAATCCACATATCCAGTAGAGGGCCCATTAACATGAACTATGGTGCTAATACAGAGTAATTCTGGTTATTTTACTTTTATTTTTCTGCCTTGCTCATGATTTCGGGTAAACAAGCTATTCTATATATATATATATATATATATATATATATTTATTTATTTTAAGATTGCAATTTTATTTTAACGTGGAAAGTGGAATGCACTTGTCATTAAATGTTTTAGCCTCGTTTGGTTCGCGGAATAGACCCCTATAAAAAAATAACTGATCCTACGGTATAACTATTATTTTATTTGGTTACACACTATTCCTGCGAATAGTTTATTCCCATGAGACTACTAATCTCATACACACATTTTTTTATTGGCTTAGCTAATCCTTAAGAAATGTAATACATTTTTCAATATATATATTAAAAAAATTAAAACAAAATAAAAAATATAAAAAAATAAAGTGAATAAAGTGGGTGGCTTGACCACCCATTGGGGTGGTCGACCACCCACATTACATAAGGGTTGGGCAAGCTATTATTATCACGGTGGCCGCTTCTGTGGGGGGAGGTCGGCCACCCTTTTTTTTTATTATTAAAAAAAAAAAAATTAATATGAGTTTGAAAAAGATGAGGTTTTTCATAATTTTGATTTAATTTTAATTTTTACATGTGTGTTGTTATCTACCTAATAAATATGAATAATTATTCTATTTCACATTCTTTTATTCCCAGTAATAATAATTATTTTTTTTAATGAACTATACATTTCGCAAACTAAATGAGGCATTCAAGTATAAAATTAATTATTAAAGATATTGAAAATACATTAATCGCCAATAAAATTTACAACTCTCTCACCCTACACTACAACTTTTTCGTTTTATCTTGTAATTATTTCGCATTTCATAAACTTATTTTTGCATATTTTGTACCACTCCCATTAAAATTCCATGACCATTCACACGAAACACGTGACCCGCTCATGCAAGTATGCAATGGCACACTGACAACTACACAAAACACGTGACTCACTCCCCTGCCCTTTGACCACGCTTCATTGGCCGAGCCCAATCAACAATCTCCCAGGCTCCCAGCAGTCAGGTATGCACTAACATACCAGTCATTTTTCAAAAGCCTTGAGGGCCATTTAGTCAATTTATTTGTAAATCCGTTCAACAGCCGGCACATATCGTAGCCGTCCGATGCAAATCCCCAAAACCCTAAATCTCTATAAATCACATAACGCCCTCCTCCCGGAACCTCACACCAAAATAGTAGTTTCTATCGTTCCTCTTCATCCTATTCTCTGTCCGGAAGTTCAACTACGATGAGCGTGGGTGTTTCAGGTACGTAGTTATATATCTCTTAGCAGTAATTAATTTCTACATTTTGAAAATATGAATGGGTTGTAGTAAGTCCATATGTTGCAAAATATTTTCTCACAACACCCCATTTATATATTCAAAATGTTAAACGAAGCCGCTCCGTAATTTATTCATTTCGCAGGTTTTCTCAGCTCTGTAAATTTAATTGACTACTGTATCTTTACAATTTCTAAGAAAATTTTGGTGACGACGTTTTTAAAGCTTTTGTTTTGTTTTTGTTTTTTTTTTTTTTTTTTCTCGTTTTCATTCATTAATTTTTCACTAGTTAAGCTTCATCCATAACTCAACCTGTACTTACAGCGTTATTGGGGATCTAATTTCTTCTAAAATTATATATGTCTCCGGTTTGCAATTTGATTTTTGCTATATGTTTGATTTACTTTGTTACTAAATTTTTTATTTTATTTGTACATATGCAGGCTAATGCAGCGTTGTAACTTTATATGCAAGAATGGGCGATTTTGGGAATAATAAAATAAATAGTGCTTTACACCATATCGGGGTGAATGATTATCATTCATGTTCGGTAGCACATTCAATTGAGGAAGTAACTTTTTGAAAAACATGCGACCATTAAAATCTCATCCTTTGAAAACCCCTTTGCTCTCAATCCCCATATCGGTTGTAACACCCTAAGAAAGAAATGTCGCTTCTCCGAAAGCTCCCACATAAACCCTATAAGTCCCCTTCTATCCCCACTGTGATCAACCGTTTCTTCACGACCCTAAACCCTGACCCTAACCCATTTCCTGATGTGCCCACTTCTGCCTACTACGACGACCTGGTCCATGCTGCAGGCCGGTCTAGAGATTTCGAAATGGTCCGCCACCTCCTCAACAAGCGCGTGAGGGACGGTTGCTTCAACACCTCCAAGACGTTCAACTTCATCACCAACACGGAGACCTCCTTGTCCGTACTCCACGACCTTTCTCAAACCCTAGCTCTCGTCGACAAAGGGTTACCACAGAAGAGCGCGTACGATTCATTGGTATCGCGTCTGAGCAAGTTGGGTCGAATCGATGAGTCTGTGCGCGTGGTGCACGAGATGGCGCGCAAGGGGATCGGTTTGAATGCGTGTAGCTTTCATCCCATACTGAACGCGCTCACGAGGAAGAAGGAAATGAATCGTGCGCAGGGCGTCATGAAGCTGATGAGGCAATATCAGATAACACCAGATTTGCAGGCTCACAATTACTTTTTGTCGGCTTATTGTTTCATTGGAGATTTGGCTTCCGCAACTGAGGTGTTGACCAAGATGGTAGAGGAGGGAGCGAAAGCAGACACGCGTACATACGACTCGCTGGTGCTGGGCGCATGTAGTGCGGGGAAGGTGGAGGCTGCACTGGTGGTGTGGAGGAGTATGGTTGATGACGGGGTCCCGGTGCCATTGTCCACACACATGCACGTTGTAAAAGCACTGCTGAGGCTGGGCTATTATGCGCAGGCCGTTGAGTTTGTGAGGATTTTAGCTGGAAGAGACAAGTGGTTGGACACTAACAACTTCGGGTGTTTGGCTAGCAAGCTCATACAGTTAAAGAGGTTTGGCGAGGCAAAGTTGGTCTTGGAGGAGATGAACGAAAGAGGGTTGGAGATTGGAGATAAATTAAAGGACTTTTATCGCCCGGATTTTGCATATAAAAAGAACTAGTTTCAGAAGATCCATAGCGATTTGATCATTATGTTTTTACTTTGTTCAAAGTATTCCTCAATTAAAAAAAATCTCATCATTTACTCCCCAAATTATTTCCCCCAAAATTTTTGACACCACTCTCCATTTCATCCAAAATTTTAATACTCATTTAAACTTACAGTGTAAAGGAAATTGCCTTCACATAGAAGAATTACAAGTTGCATTGTGATTAGGGTGATTCCTTAAGGCACTCCATGTTGTATTTATAATTGCAAGTATTTATAATTGCAAGTAGCTGCATTGTGATTCTCTTAGTGCACTCCATGTTGATGCCCCTAAAGAAAATTAGGGTTAATTTTAGACGAAGTAGACATTGATTTTGTTTTTACTGTGTACAGTGATGAGTGATCTGGAATCTGATTACGATTTTGTTTGTGGCATTTGTCTATAATGTTTTTGTGACTTTCAATTCTAGTTTGGATGTCATTTAAGTGTTGAAATGAAGTTCATCCATCGGAACCATTTATGTGAGGAGGACAAAAGTCTACTGTTTGGTGTTAAGGTATAGATATACCATAACACTCTAAATATCCATTTCCATGGTTTATGAGAAAATAACCATTCCTTATATTGTGGAGTTATCTTCATAGTTGAGTTGAAATGTAAACCTCACCGGGCCATCTTTCTCCTATGGCAGAATAATGACACCAGATTCATTCTTGTAATCTGTGCTTCATTGCTGATGGTTTAGACATTTCACCTTTTGATACTAGTGGGATGGTTGTTTGATATCAAATGGTGGGTTCCGATTAAAGCAGTGTCATAAATGATTCCTGTCTCAAGCTTAAAAATGGAAATGGTATTCTGTTCATGTCCAATTTAATATTTTAGTCTCCAAGAGATAGCTTAATCGGTTGGGACCACACTTAATGAAGTGGAGGTCACTAGTTCGAATCATCTTCTCCCCTCTTGTGTGGACATGTTAAAAAAAAAAAAAAAAATCAATATTTTAATGGCATGATATGTCAAACTAACCAACAGATATGTATCTCATATGTCTTATTAATATTATTTTAAAAAATTGAAGAACTTTTATATATATATATATATATATATATATATAAAGAAAAAAAATAAAAATAAATTTGGTGTAGCTCGAGCCACCTCTCATGACTGCCTAGGGGCCACAAATGGGGTGGTCTTGTTTGGCAAACAAGGGGGCGAACCCCTGATTAGTAATTGACATGTTTCTTATATTTATTTTATTAATATTATTTAAAAATTAAAAAAAAAAAAAAAAAAAAAACATTAAAGAGAAAACAAAACATTGAAAAAGAAGTTCGGAAGGCTGAACCATCCTAAACCTCCAAATGTCAAAATGGAGTGGTTTCAACCACCTCCCGTGATTTGTATGGGGTGATCAAACCACTTACAAGGTCTTGGGGTGGTCAGTCCACCCCTAAATAACCTTGAGGGTAGTTTTTGGCTACTTTTATTTGGTTATTTGAAATGACTGAACCATTTATGGCTGGCCATTGAGCCAACCCGAAGCTTCTGACCACCCCTAAATGACCTTGAGAGTAGTTTTTGGCTACCTTTATTTGGTTATTTGGAATGATTGAACCATTTATGGCTTTCCATTGAGCCAACCCTAAGCTTCTTTTTGTCTTGTTTTGTTTATTTTAATGTTTATATTGCTTTTATATATATATATATATATATATATATATATATATAGGACAAGTGTCAAGTTCTTAAAGGTATTGAATATGGACAAAAGTACCTATATATATATATATAGGACAAGTGTCAAGTTCTTAAAGGTATTGAATATGGACAAAAGTACCATATTTGTGTATTAAGTATATACATATACCACTCACAATACTTTCTGAAAAAATAAGTAATTATTCGATAATTAGATGTGAGTATCGGTTTTGGTCGGTAATGGCATTTTCACCTACTGATTCATAAAAGTCGATTAAGTAAATGGAAAGAAAAAAGTAAATTCATGGAACATGTATCAAAATGATAACCACAAATCAGCTGTATAAACACAATAAGAAAAGTTATCAGATAAAATTAAAAATTCACTTAAAAAATTGACTAAGTCGGTTAATTGTCGGTTAACCGATAAAAAAAAAGTATACCGCCTACCAAACCGAATGGATGTCGAAACAATATTTTTATTTCATCTGCAGGAATTTGGTTGTCAATCGGTGACGATTTAGTAACAGTTGATAGGCAGTAAATGGTTAATTTGCCTACCCTATCGATCGATAAGAAACCTTACCAAGCATATTAAAAAATAATTAAAAACAAAAAAAATTGTTGGAAGCACGTAGTATTGTAGATAAACAGTATTGAAGAAGTTAAATGAGTCACGCAACAATAAGACAGAAGGACTTTAACGTTCAATTTTATGAAAAAATTACAGTTTACTCCCCTAAAGTTGACAGTGTTTTTCAATTCGAACATCAAAGTTTCAATTTTTGCATTCCACCCCCACAAAGTTTCAATTTTTTTTCAATTTGACTAATATTATCCCAAAATGTTCATATTGCCCATAATTTTTATTTTTTTATTTATATTTTTTATGAAAAAATAAATAAATTTGGGTCTGCAAAAATGGCCAGATGGCCAAAGAGCCACCCCGAATTTTTTTAAATTTTTTTTTATAAAAAAAAAAAAAAAATAGGGGCAATATGGGAAGTTTTGGATACAATTGGTCAAATTGCAAAAATTTGAAACTTTGGGGGGTGGATTGCAAAAATTGAAACTTTGGTGTTCGAATTGAAAAACGCTATCAACTTTAAGGGGGTAAACTGTAATTTTTCCCAATTTTTTAGACAAAAAAAATATTATTTTCAATTAAATTACAGGAAAAAAAATTATTTGAAATTGCATAGTAAACAAATTGTGTTTTAAAAAATGCACAATTTTAAAAAATTAAATTACAATTTTAACAATTAAACTCTAATTTTGTCAAACACTTAACTGCATCTATAAAAATAATGTTTTAAAATCACTATTTGTAAATCACAAACACGACCCAAATTCGTCAGGTAGGACCCACAATAGTCTCCCCCTAAAGACCCACGGTGGCGGATTGGTCCATAACGAGATACCATCACACAGCTCCTCTGCACTTTTCCGTAGCTCAATCTTTAGGGTGGTATTTGGTAAATGGGTTGGCCTAAACACTGTAGTTGATGTAGATTGATGTGAAAAAAAAGTAAGAATGCTTAATATAAAAAAAGTGAAAAAGTGGTATGAAAAAATGAAAATGTTTTGTTTTGTAGTAATTGTTGTTATTTAAATAATAATAAAAAGTGAATGATATGATATAAAAAGCAGAAAAAATTAAAATATTTTGATGTTGATGTGATATAAAAATTGAAAAATTTAGTGAAACTGTACTTGAGAATAGTGAAAATTTAGTGAAAAATTTGATGTTGGTGTATGGTTAGAATAGAGTTTGGAGAGATGAGTATCCATCGAGTATTAGTGAAAAAAAAGTGAAAAATTTAGAATATTTTGATGTTAATTTTTTTTTGAAAAAAATGGTGTGGTAAATAGTAATAAGAAACCAACTAATTTACCAAACAAACCCAGATAAATATCCACTGCTTCAGAAACAAATCAAATCAAACCGACCTACTATCCTTGCTGAAAGACATAAACACCCTCATATTTTTCCCAAGACTCGCCTCCTTTATAATCCATATCACGCAACGAGGCAGGGGCACAACTGTCCCTTTACTTAGTTTCGTGCCCTAATTCGTCGGATATTTTTTTCTCTAACCTGCGAGACGGTGATGTTGTTTCAGCCATAGGATGAGCGCCTTAATTTGGATCCCTAAATATAAGAAAAAGTGAGAATTCTTGATCTTTCTCAGTATCTCTCTAAATTCGAAAATTCAGGAGGCGGGCGCGCCATCTGATCTAAACTAGTCGGACGAGAATCTTGAAGCCGAGCTACGCAGTGACATCTCTTACTGGGCCTTTGATAAGATTGTTTCTTTCTCTCTGTGAAACTCTCGGGTAGGGTTAGGGTTACGATTTTCATTCACTTTCTCGCTCTGTCTCATTAGCCTGTTCGGGCTGCGGGAGATCTCCGAGGCGGCGAGCTCCTAGTGTTTTTGCAATGGGAGTTCCGGCTTTCTACAGATGGTTGGCGGAGAAGTACCCGTTGGTGGTGATGGATGTGATCGAAGAAGAACCGGTTGTGATCGACGGCGTTAACATTCCGGTCGATACCAGTAAGCCAAACCCTAACAATATGGAATTCGACAATCTCTACCTCGACATGAACGGGATTATTCACCCTTGCTTTCACCCCGAAGATAGGGTACGTTACGATACACAATTTCAGTTATTCTGTTTCCGAGTTCTGATGCTCTACAACGTAATTATGAAATTTTAATTGATTTTCTGTTTTTTTTTTTTTTTTTTTGCGGGAGAAGGTTAAATTTAATGTGACGGGGGTATTGTTTCTATGATTTGAATTGGTTAATGAAATCTGTTATATGTGTAGCAACTAGCACGCCAGCTCAATGTTGACTATTTGCATAGGGTTTGAGCTCAGATCTTTGTTATAGTTTCACAATCATCAATCAATGTTATGGATTGGTAATTTTGTTATTTTTTGAGATCGATGTAGTGATTTTTTTATTTTTTATTATTATTTTTTTAATTTTTGGTCTTGTAGCATTTTTATTTTTTACATAAGTGAAAAAATAGTTGGCTACATGTTTATGGTGCAAATAATGAAGGGATCATAAGATTATTTATATTTGACGATGATCTCTTATTTTTAATTGCCTCTACTAATGCGTTGAGTAGATATTGTTCTACAATTTGATAGATTCCAAATATAATTTGGAAATATTTGTTTGGGCTTGCTCTAGGGGCATCCGTGCAGAAGTATGATATTTTTTTCTTTTCTTTCTGTTGAGTAATCTAAAGCAAATTGAATGTATTTTTACATTCTACCAAATGAAGTGAGGTATCTGTGTAAAGGCATTTTGGAGAAACTTGAGGTTCTTCTGTGCTAGAGATGCCCTCCAGTCTGGTTATTTTCTCTCTTGAGATAGGGTATCTACATCAATCTTTTGAGAGTTTGTTTGTACCAAACAACATTAACTCTCTCTGTTATGTGATTATGGGTTCAATAAACCTCTGGTTTAAAATCTTAACATGCATGTGCTCTATGTAGTTGTATACTGTGTTCTCATATCATTGTTTTCTTTCAAAATATTTTTAATCAATTATGCCTTTTCTGTGTTATTTTGTCTTATGCAGCCTTCTCCAACAACTTATGCGGAGGTATTTCAGTGTATGTTTGACTACATTGATAGGCTTTTTGTGATGGTACGGCCTCGAAAGCTGCTATACATGGCTATCGGTGAGTATTGGGGTTAAATTTAATCTTTGTCACTTCAAAATACAAGCTGATGATATGTCATATGTGAATTCTAATTATCTGGAGATGGCTGATAGATGGAGTTGCCCCAAGGGCTAAAATGAATCAACAGCGGTCTAGGCGTTTTAGAGCAGCTAAAGATGCAGCAGATGCGGTATGTGCTTTTGTGTATTGTAGGCGCGTCCTCCATGTGTGTGCACGTGAAGGGATTTTTAACTATACTGTTTGGCATTTTCAAATCTCACTCATAGTAAATATAATAGATATTGGACTCATATGAGACATTTTCAAATCTCACTCGTTACTAGCTCATGAGCATGGAAACTACTCATAGACAAGGACATTATTGATTCAGATATCAAGGACTGTCCAGAGCTCTTAAGAGAATGCATATCCTAGTCATAGTAATGGAGCA
The DNA here is from genome assembly GCF_965113065.1 of Corylus avellana. Taxonomy (NCBI): domain Eukaryota; kingdom Viridiplantae; phylum Streptophyta; class Magnoliopsida; order Fagales; family Betulaceae; genus Corylus; species Corylus avellana. The sequence continues at coordinate 21,303,601 of NC_142498.1, forward strand.
TTTGCATTTTATGTATGCCACCTTTAAGTTTATTTGTTTTTGGATCAAGTGATGGAATTTTGTATAATAACTGAGAAGAGTGAGTGAGGCTTTTATTATTTTTGCAAACCTGCTCCATCTTTGCTATTAACTTTTTCATTTCTTTTAGCATGCTTCTCATGTACTCTCTTGGTAAAGGGAGAATCTTATATCAATCGTCAACCAGGGATTCTTTAATCCCGGAAATTTAAACTGCTTATCTGCCAAAGAACAATTTGGGGGGATGACAGTTGCAAGGGCTCCATTACTGTATTATGTTCAATGGTACATTGACACTCCTTTTCCCAATAAGGGGAAAAAGTACCAAGAAAATAAAAATAAGAGGCCGAAGTGTTTCAACTATTGATACTGTTGCCTTTCTTCTGTAGGCAGCTGAAGAAGAACGGCTAAGGGTAGAGTTTGAGAGAGAGGGCAGAAAGCTTCCTCCTAAACAGGATACACAAGTTTGTGATTCAAATGTTATTACACCTGGAACTGAATTTATGGCTGTTCTATCAGTTGCACTGCAGTACTATATTCATCTCAGATTGAACAATGACCCTGGTTGGGAAAAAACAAAGGTATTTTACTTGCCAAGCTCTGTTGTCACCTTCTTATTATATTTTGATTTCTTCATGATTAGAATTTTGTACGCATTTGTGTGTGCTGCAATGATGGAGTGTGCTAACTTCATTTTTTTTACTTCATTTTTTTTTTTTTTTTTTTTTGGTGGCGGCAAGGTCATTCTTTCTGATGCCAATGTTCCTGGTGAAGGGGAACACAAGATTATGTCTTATATCCGCCTTCAAAGAAACCTTCCTGGTTATGACCCAAATACACGCCATTGCCTGTATGGTTTGGTATATATCTTTCTTCAACATATATCTGCATCTAAAGTAGGAAAATTGGCTTTCTTTCTTTCTTTTTTATTTTTATTTTTAGTTTTCTTTTTGGCATTTGATTGATACACCTGTGCCCAAATTATTCTGGACTAACATTAGCTGCTTTATTAATTGGTGCCACATGACAGGATGCCGATTTGATAATGTTGGGTTTGGCCACCCATGAAATTCATTTTTCAATCCTTCGAGAGGTGGGTATTCCATTATTTGCACGAATTCACAGTGACTTTTACGTTTTTTTTTTTTTTTTTTTTTCAAGTTATGTAGGGTAGATTTTTTGAATGAAGAAAATGAAGGAAAACGTGGATCTTATTTTGTTTTTTGGCAACTTGATCCTCTTATCTCTGTGTTGTTTGTATAGTTATGTAGATGCTCGTTTGTTAGAAAAGTTGGGTTCTATATGTCTTTAACTTTTCAATACCTGCAATATGGTCTGGGTTTTATCTCCATGTTTAACAAATAATCAGTCTCTATCTATATGGTCCATTTCAGATTGTATTTACTCCTGGGCAACAAGACAAATGCTTCGTGTGTGGTCAGATGGGTCATTTAGCAGCAAATTGTGAAGGAAAGGCAAAAAGAAAGGCGGGAGAGTTTGATGAGAAAGGTGATGGCGATGTTGTGGCAAAAAAACCCTACCAGGTTATATTTCATTCTTTGAAAGATCTTGGTGGTAAAAGTAATTTTTGTTTGTGTGTATAGTTCGTGACATGTTTTTGGTTCTTGTGACTAATGTGTCACTATCTTTCCCTTCCTGGCAGTTTCTCAATATTTGGACGCTTAGAGAGTATTTGGAGCATGAGATGACAATTCCTAACCCTCCATTCAAGATTGATTTGGAACGCATTGTGGATGACTTTATCTTCATGTGTTTCTTTGTTGGCAATGATTTCTTACCACATATGCCAACTCTGGAGATTCGTGAGGTTTGTTAACCCAGCATTTTCTTTTGGAGTAAATTAGTTTTTGAAACATGATGGATTAGGGATAAACAATATTTTGAAATATCATAATCATAACTTTTTAAAGTTTATCTTCTTTAAACTTTAAACTTCTTGTGGGCAACTTCCTATGACTTTAATGTTTCTAGCTTTCATGTTTTTCATGAGCTTTTTTTCTTCTTCTAGCTAAGTGTTTCTTTTGTATACTTTATGTGTACTTGGGTTGTGCCTTTTGCGCTTTTTAATAAATTACATTTACTTATGAAAGAAATAACTTTTTAAAGTTAAAGGGGCCTTCTTTCAAGAAGAAAAGCTTAAAAGTTGACATTTAGTAAAAAAGAAGAAGGTATGATGTTCGGGTATAAACTAAATGGCATGTGGTGAAGTTGTATTTGGCATAAAAGAAGCAGATATTTGTGTTTTTTGTTTTGGAAATTTTTAATTGTTTAATTGCCCATACTGATATCAATACTAGTGGTATGTGAATATATGGGAAATTTGTGTGGAAAGATTCATCGGTCATTAAGGATGCAATCATCTTGTGTTTATATTGGGACTAGGTTTTAGTACATCATGCACAAACTTTACTATTAAAATGTAGCAAATGCCACTGTTTAGTGTCATGCCTATGTGGTTAAAATGTTTGTTGAAAAACATACCATTTATGTTGTTTATAATATAATAACATATTTACTTACAAAAAAAATTTATTTATAATATAATAATGAAATTCAACAAGAACCTATGAGAGGAACTTTCTCTATTCTGGTCTATCACCAGCAGTTATACATGACAATTTATTATAAATACGTTAATACCTATGTTACAAACAAAGAATTAATCACAAGAATTAAAGTCATGTAATCATGCGAATGTTGGTCAACATATTGGCTTTGATAATTTAATGTTAGGAATTAGAGGTGAAAAGGCACATGGAAGATAAAGATTTGACAGAAATTTGTTATTCATTCCATTGTTGATATGGGTAGAAATGTGTTTAGTAGAGGCGACCAAATGATGATGATGTAGAATGTTGGATGGTAAGCTTAGTCAAAAGAGAAATGCATTTTCAATATGATTGCTAATCTTCCAACCTTTACTTAATGTATTTTTTTTATGGCAAATGTTAATAGCATATTGGTAAATGTCGTGTAAATATGTTGTTATGATGGACTAGTCGAATTGTTCATTATTAACACAATTTGTTAGAGATGTGTTGAAATGAATAAATTGGATGTCTTTAGGCATTTATAGTCTCAGTCCTTGTGTGTCATCTTCATTATTGCAACGTACAAGAAATTATATATGTTGCAACTTGCAAGATAGCTGCAATTGAAGATTCTCTTTGACTTCTCTTGGATTTACACAACTAAATGTTTAATATCCTGCTACTTTTTCTAGGGTGCTATTAACTTGCTGATTGCAATATACAAGAAGGAATTTAGGGCATTGGGAGGGTATTTGACCAATGCAAGCAAGGTATTTAATTATTTATCTGAGAGTTGTAGTTTCTTTAGGGGTTGAATATTATTTTTGACTTGTTTTATTTCTCAGCCAAATCTGAGCAGGGTGGAGCATTTTATTCAGGCTGTTGGATCTTTTGAAGATAAGATATTCCAGAAAAGAGCTCGATTGCATCAGGTTTGCACTGTTCTTAGATTGACATGGTTACCTTTAACCTCCTATGTTCTTAGATCGACATGGTTACCTTTAACCTCATTACTCTCTTTTTGGCCTTAATGGTGAGATCAGCAGTATCTTGGATCTCTGTTATTGTTCAAACTGCTTGCTATTAAAGCAATGAATTTTTAAGAGTATTATTGGATCCAGTACTATATTATGTGGTTCTGTTTTTGTTGTTGCTGTTTCTTATTCCTGTAAACCGAAGTCATGATAAAGATTTTTATTTTGCTTTCCTTTTTCAGCGGCAGGCTGAAAGAATAAAGCGTGATAAGGCACAAGCCAGGAGAGGAGATGATGTAGAGCCTCAAGTTCAACCTGAGTCTCTGGTTCCAGTTGCTCGATATCATGGTTCTCGTCTTGCTTCTGGTCCTTCGCCTACACCCTATCAACAATCAGGATCTAGTCACAGTTCAGAGAGGTCAACGTTTGCTAGAAAAGATTACCAACATGAGCAAGCTTCAGCACGGTTGTCGGGGATTGAAATAAAAAGCAAACAGTCAGGGGCTTCTCCTCGGCCCCAAAAAGTTGCACGTTTGTCTTCAGTGGCTACCATTGGAGCTGCTATTGTTGAAGCTGAAAATAGCCTTGAAATAGATGTATGTTTTGGGAGAGGCTTTAATGTAATTTTGACTCTGTCAGCCGTTCTTTAGGACTAATTTTCTATAGGCTTTCGGTATGAGCCTTGCTGGCGAGGAGTTATTAGTGCATCTATTATTGTATTATCATTTGTCTGTTGTCTTTCTTGACAGTATAAGATATTAGAGTGATGCTCATTGTGTCTTTTTCTCTTTTGGTTTCCAGGAAAGTGAAAACAAAGAAGAATTAAAATCGAAGCTTAAGGAGGTACTTCGTGAGAAATCTGATGTTTATAACTCTCAAAATCCGGAAGAAGACAAGGTTTGATGATAACTTTACCTTTGCATATAGATTCGTTTAAAAGCTTGACATCATACAGCAGTTCATTTAGCTTTTGCTATTGCATTTTTTACCTGGAGTATTTATATCTCTTTTGTTGTTTTATTAGGTTAGATTGGGAGAACCGGGGTGGAAAGAAAGATATTATGAGGGAAAGTTTTCTGCAAAAACTCCAGAGGAGCTTGACGCAATACGAAGAGATGTTGTAAGTTCAAGTGTTATCTTATACATTGGCATGTATTTGGTAGATAACTGTAGGTTTATCTTATATATTGGCACTTCTATTGGGTAGGTCTTGAAGTACACAGAAGGTCTATGTTGGGTTATGGAGTATTATTATGAAGGGGTATGTTCTTGGCAGTGGTGAGTTTGTTTTCTCTTCTACTTCTTCTTCATCTACTTAATTTTAAGGTTTTGTTTGTGGTGGTTGTAATCCTTTTATTTTTCAGTTTCTTATGGTGCAGTCCTCCCTCCTCCATCTTTACTGCATGCACTTGCTTGTGTAAAAATTTAAAATTAGTGGTTCCAATGTCCCCTTGAAAAAATGTTCAGTGATTTGGTGATTAACTTTCATTTTTTTTAGCTCTTTCTGTTTCCTTCTCCTTTTCTTGTTCTTTTGATCTTTCTGTTTCCTCTTTCTTTTGGGTTCTGGGTTGTGGAGTAATGATTACTTCTTTTCATTTGAGGAGGTGTTGTTGGTATGTGAAAGTTTCAATGGCTTACTGATCTCTTTTTCCCCATCTTGCCACTCCTACCTTCTCTTTTTGTGATCTATGTTGGTTGGATTACACCATGTAAGGATTTGGTGAACCTTGTAGGTTGAAACCTTGATATATGGTAGGAAGGAAAGAATGGAAAACATCGTATAGGGACCACATTAAATCTTAAATCATATAGTTGATGTGGGTTTGAACCTGCTACAATCATGTTAAAACATGATGGTACCTAGCTCTAGTGTCAATGGGGTTTTACAGGGTAGGGGGTGCCATCACCCCTTCCTATTTTTTTTCCACAGCAAAAAAAAAAAAAAATCATATAATTGATGTCTTATTTTGACCACATTCTTTCTGATTCCATCCATTATGTAAATGATGGGAAGTGTGGATGACTTCATATCTTTTTTTTTTAAAAAAAGGGAATGGGTTCATAAAGGGAAGCTATCAAATAATATTGGTCATATGGTTGAGGTTCATATATAAACTGCGTACTTGATGTTTCAGTGAAATGTATATTTGATTAAGAACTGAAACCAATTACTACGAAGGAACACCTGAATACGCATGAAATGAAGACATCCTTATCATATGATTGAAATTAAACAAAAACTTTTGTTTTATTCTGTCACTGTTTTTCATAAATTTCACTTGTATTCAAGTCAAATCTTTTCTCAGCTCTGGGTTTCTTTCTTCTTTTGTGGTGTGGTGTGGATGTTCTAGTTAATTTGTTGTCTCTATCCAACATGCTTTCACATATTTGAATTTTTACTTTTTGACTCTGGAGAATCTTTATTGTAGGTTTTATCCTTATCATTATGCACCATTTGCTTCTGATCTCAAGGATCTTGGACAACTGAACATAAGCTTTGAGCTTGGCACTCCCTTCAAACCGTTCAATCAGCTTTTGGGAGTATTCCCTGCTGCAAGGTTCAGTAGCCACTTTTCTTTATTTTATTTTATTATCACAATTTTATAAGTTTCCCATCACTTAAGAACAAAATGTAATCCATTTGCAGTTCCCATGCGCTTCCTGAGCATTACAGGAAATTGATGACTGATCCAAATTCGCCGATTATTGACTTTTACCCGACTGGTATGCTTTTTGACTCAAATGGGGGCCTGAAACTTTTTTTCCCTGTTTGAATTTACTACAGTGATAATTTCTCCCACTTAAAACCTTTGTACTATTTGTCAGATTTTGAAGTGGATATGAATGGCAAACGATTTGCTTGGCAGGTGGGTTTCTCCTTTAATCTTTATTTGTAGGCATGATGATGATGATGTACAGGACATGACTGTTTTCTCAATTTGTTTCTTTGACACCTCTACTTACTTTTCTTAAGGGTGTTGCAAAGTTGCCTTTTATTGATGAAGCCCGCCTTCTTTCAGAAGTTAAGAAAATTGAACATACATTGATGGTATGGTGTTTTGCCATAAGTTAGTTTGATACTCTGTACTTTACTAGTTGCGATTTCTTTACCTCTTCTTTTTAGACATGACTTTCATTTTAGATTGAGTTCTGCATTTTTTTTTTCTAAAGGAGGAAGAGGTACGGCGAAATAGCGTGATGTTCGACATGCTTTTTGTGAAATTGTGTCATCCGCTCTCTGTATGCATTAGTATTCTTGACGAAAAGTGTAAACGGTTAACAGACAAAGAACGAGTCGAGGTCAAGGAGAGAATCGAGCCGGAAAAAAGGTTTGTTGCAATGTTTAAATGCTGGCCATTACATTGCTGTTTTGTTTTTTTTGAGGTTCAAAGAATTAATGAATGTGTACATTCTATTCTATGTGAGGGCTCTCTCTATTTTTTACTTGACCTGGATTGTAGAATACTGCTGTCATTTGTTGTGTGCTACATTTTGGTGCCACTCCCATTCAGGTTTCCTGAATTTGTAATTTTGTAGAATTGGTAAGAAAATGAAGAGATGCTCTTCTAAGAAGAAAAATGGAGAAATATCTGGCAAAGAATTTTTTTTAGCAATCTTTTCTTGAATTGTATTTTTTTTATTATTATCATAATGCCAATTTTACTGTTCGTCTTTGGTGGGCCTTGTGTTTCTTGGTCATTTGAGTTTCATTTTTCCCCCTCTAAAATTTTTGACAAGTTAACCAATTTCCTCCTTAAAAATGTTTGTCATTTATTAATGCATTTTTATCTGATTGGTTGCCAATATCTTTTTTCTGTTCTGTGGAATCTTAGGTTGCCAGCTTAATTTTGTACTTGTTGAATACAAAATAATCTTACTGTGCCCCCTTTTGAGGTTGTTCAGCCGAATTCCAAGCCATCCTAATAAGATTCTCGCATTTGACCGTAAATGATGGTTTTGCACCTTTATGTTTTTACCAACTTAGTGATCATAAGATTATTCTGTACTTGGCGATAATGTAACCTGTGTAGCTGTTATCGATAGAACTTTTCATGTGGACTTCTCTTTTACCAAGGTGTTGTGTCTTCATCCTTTCATTTTCTTTGTGAACCTTTGCTTTGGAGGAACCAGGCCCTCACTTAACCCCCCTTACCCCCAGAAAAAGGAAGGATAAAAAAGAGAAGTTTATTTACCTAGTATGGATATGGTGATTTTTTTCATATGTTTTTACTGAAGTTCTGTGGTCTAGTTGCAAGTCTAATTGTATCCCTGCCCGGTTCTCACCAGTCTGCTGCGCACGATTTTTTTTTAGTTTGTGAATTTCTCCATGCTACCAATAAATTTAAGTTCTGGTTAGGCTATTTTCTGATTTTATTTAAGGGCTAAATGCAGTGATGGAATGAATGGTTATTTATCCCCATGTGCTGGAGATCCTCGCCCACCAATTTTCAGGTCTCCTGTAGCAGGGATGGAAGATATTATTGACAACCAAGTCACGTAAGCATTTGAGCACTGACTGCTATTCAATTGATGAACCATGCATCCAATCTGTTCTTCCCCCTCTCATTTTTTTTCCTTTCGTCTTTATTTCTTGCTGTTCAGATGTGTTATATACAGACTCCCAGATGCGCATGAGCACATCACTCGACCGCCTGCAGGGGTTACATTGCCAAAGAAGGTATTATGTGGTTATTAGTGAGGTTTTATGGCTCGTCAGTTAATAGTTCTTTTCAACTGGTTTTTTGTTTTCCTCTTTCTTGAATTTTGGTATGTGATCCAGTATTGTTGTATGGAGAGAGAACATGTGGAGCTATCACAACTAATTTTCCTATCACAATAGGTTTACATTAAGGATCAATATTAGGGCCTCGTTTGGTATGCGGAATGACTATTTCATTAGGAAAATAAATAGCTATTACTAGGAATGAGAAAATGTATAATGGAATAGCTACTCATATTCCCTAGTTTGGTGACAACACATTTGTTCACATTAGAATTGTACCAAAATTTCTAAATAGCCAAGATATCTATAATAAAATAATAATAATAATAATAATTAAAAAAAAAAATTAGAAAAATTATTTAGTGGCCAACCACCCAAAGGAGTGGCCCAACACCATGGCAGAACCACGGGGGTTGTCGCACCACCCCAGCGCCCTCTTGGTGGACCCCCAAGGAACTCTGGGTCTGGTGTGACCACCCCCAACGATGCTTAGCTGTGGTTCTGCGTTGTGTATTAAGTTTGTTATCTGTTTGTGTATGAATAAATTGCTTTGAACAGGGTTAATGTCTTTAATTTTGGTGTTCTTTCTTTGGGTTAATTAGCGGAGCTTTTGTGAATGGACGTGAGGGACGATGTTCTATATGTTTTAATGTAGATTTGGGTTCTAGTTCCAGTTTTAGCGTAGAAATTAAAATGGTTATTGTTTGAATGCATTAGTTAATGATGATGCTTTGAGATAATTTTCTTGCTTTTACGTACTTTTCACAATCACTTGGAAGACTCGAATCATTTTGGTGTTTGGTATCTTGCCCCATCGAGGTGCATCCACATGTTTTATCAATCCTTGATCATATCATTTCAAATATGGTTTTACTATTAGTTTTTAAGCAATTTTCTATGCCTTCTATTTCTTGCATTTTCCAAGGGAAGGTTTCTTTTAATTAAACAATCCTGTTATCATCATCTTCAACACGTCTCTCATTCATTAATTATTATTTTTATTCTTCCAAATTTTAGAATTTAATGTAGCTGTTACATAAAAGCGAATATATTTTGATGGTTAAGTGGGTGTGGCTTTTCAACCTGATGGTTTATCACAATGACCAAACTACCCTCAAACCCTAATGACTTACTAACCCTAATAACTCTTCTAACACTTGCAGACTGTGAATTTGGGGGATCTACAACCTGAACCTGTTTTGTGGCATGAAGATTCTGGAAGGAAGCCATGGGAAAATGGAAGGAAGCCATGGGAGAATGGAAGGAAGCCATGGGAGAATGGAAGGTATGCCATGATTAAATATCCATTTGATTGCATGCATAATTGGATCAAACTTTATGGGCATTCCCTTTTTCTCTATCCTTCTCATACATACGCTAGTGTCGGATATATCAAAGAATATTTTCTTTCATTGGTACTTCGGTATGTTTGACTGTTGTGGATTTCGTTTTCCTTTTCAGGCATAACTCCTCAGGAGCCATTTCTGGCCGACAGCTTGGGGACGCAGCTCATCGACTTGTTGTTAATAGCTTACAAGTGAAGGCAGCAGATGCTAATGGGTACAGCAATCAAATGCATGCCCCACCACCATCTTACCCTGTGCCTCCCTACCGCCCACCGCTGGCTTCCTACCAAAATGATAGAGGTCATGATCAGGTGTATAATAGAGTACCGCAACCAAGAACATTTCAACCTCCTCGAGGTCACCATCAATCTTCAAATTCCCCCACTGCTCTAGTTTACCAGGAGGATGGGTATAATCCACCATATGTTTCATCCGCAGCCCACCATTCCAGTAATAGGTCTTATCCTCAAAATTATGACCGAAATAATAGACCCGTTACCCACAGTAAAGGAGAGTATTCCAGGAATGTAAACTATCCATCAGCAGGACTTCATCAGAATGGCAGACCCATGTATGATAGCAGACAGATGGTACAACCTCCAAATGTGGTTCGGGCTCAATCTTACCATGGTGGTTACAACAACCCTTATCAAAACTACCGACCACCTGGAGCTTCTACTCATCAGCAGCGGGGTAATTGGGCTCCAGTTGCAAACCAGAGCATTCCCGGCGGGTATGTTCGCCCTCAACAACCAGGCAACCAATATTCTGCATTAGATAGAAGGGCAAATAAGGGGCCACACCCACCGCCACCCGGGTATGGGCGTAAGTAGGAACACTTGCTACAATGAATATGTACAATAGTCAGTTTTTCATTTGCTGAGAGTTGTAACATTATATTTTTTAGGCTTCATCCGTGGTTCCATTGTTTTATTGTATTCTCATTTTAGATGGAAAGGATAAAAAAAAGAAAGAAAAGAAAAGATCTCCGTGATACTTTTGTTGTAGAACAATTTGACCGTTGTGGTGAGTGCATTGTCTGCACCAGTGGCTAATGTAACAAGTTCTTTCCACTTTTTTTTTTTTTTTTTTTTTTAATTGTAAACTAACACGTGCTTTCTCTCTCCTCCTCCTTCATTTGGGCAGAATGATGCGGGTCCAGTTTGATTCATTTTTTCGTGATTGCTTTTTGAGAAATATTGACACATCATTGCAGATAGTAGCTATGCACAGACGACAAAAATTGATGGCAATGTCAGATATTATGCTTTATAAAATCAATTTTCTACTGGTGCTACTATCAAATTAAATGATATCAGGTAGAATCCAATTAAACCACCCCCAAAAGCTTGGGCTTTTCGGTTACCCCCTCTAGCAAGTAGCATGCTTTTGGATTTATTTATTTATTATTATTATTATTATAATTATATAATAATCAATGTTATCAGGTTGAATATTTGCTATGAGAAGTGAGAGGTAGGTGGATAGTGGGGATGTAGGTAGGATGTATGTGTGGATGGAATGGAGGACGGTGATGCAGCAGCTTTTGAGACCAAAAAAGGTTCATGCTTCCATCTTCTTAATTCTCTGGGTCCCTCCTCCTCGTAAAGGGCGATTGATCTAGGGTTCGTTAGGCCTTAAATAAATAATGAAATCCGTGTTTGCATTAGGCAACGATATCATGCCCATGCAGACGTTGAATAACGAAAGGAAGTGTTGGTTGGAGCCATTTGTCTGTCGGTTGACCATCATAAATTGTTATTTGAATATGTCAATCCGAGTTAGAGTTCCAGGTTTTATTACCCATACAAGTAATACAACATCCCCAAATGTTAAAAGAAGCACGACGTTTTAAAGCTCAAGGGTTTGATTTCTTTTCTTCTTTTCTTTTTGGTGTTTTTGTTCACGTTCCATAACTTGATCTCTACTAATTTTCATATATATATATATATATATATATATATATCATAAAAATAAAAAAATAAAAAAATTACTAATATTCCGACGTTGGTTGCAAAAATACTTACATCTAAATTTTGACATTTTTTTTTTAATTAAAAAAATGTTCAAATATTTAAAATTTTTTTAACAATATTTAACGAAATTACGGACCACTACAATGTTTATTCCTTAATGGGAGCCGAATCAATCACTCACTGCTCACGGCCCATATATGGCCAATAAACTGATGAGGCTATATTATAAAGCGCTAGTTGTCAATGTAGAGATGCGAACGTTAGAATTTAGATAAAGAAAAAAAAAAAAAAAAAAAATCCAAAATGCATACTTTGAAAACTATATATATGATGTAAGTTGTATGGTCCAAAATTTAGAATAATACTCCTTTCTCTTTCTCTTTCTCATTTTATTTTTCTTCTTGTTTGTGTGGGGGAACCTTGGTTTGATCGTGCGTGCGTCATTGGTTGGAATTTTGGTGTCTGTACCATAATATCATCTGGCCCCCCATTGGACCACATTATTAGCAGGATAACTATGACCACCTTCAACTAGGTTTGCACAAAAGGTGAGTGAGAGCAGTGGACGTACCATAATTTTCTGCTACAATAATACTATCTAATATAAATTTTTATATAATAATAATAATAATAATAATAATAATATATACTAAAAATTAGTCTTTAAATATATATATATGTAGGAAAAAAAATATATAAAGACCTCATCCCATAATGAAATTTTATAGAGATTTAGAAAATTAAAAAAAAAAAGAGATTAGCATTAGCCTTATTGTAAGGGCCGGATCGTCTCATATCCATTGTAAGTTCTATTTTGACGGTAGAAAAGACAAAAGAAAAAAGGAAAACTATTGCTACGTCAGACTTTTTATCGTATTTGGATTAATTATAATTTATAAGGAAGACTTGTGAGTTATTATTGGGTCGCTAAAGAGAGAATGTCGTTTTACTTTCTTTTCTTTTTTTGGTTTGGTGGAAGCAACAAGGGATCCGAACTTGGGAGGAGAGAGTGGGAGACTGGGAGAGGGTGGGTGGGTGGGTGGGTGGGTAAGGAGGAATAAAAATTGGGTCCAAATTCCAATCAACCGCACGAGTGCGGCACAATCACAGCTTTCAATGGTCGGGTGGTGGGGAATTTGGGGACCCCATTTATCTGAGCGAGCCCTCGGGAATAGGAAACCTCTCAATCTCTCTCTCTCTTCAAAGGCCATCCGGCCAGGCTTCCTTCCTGGACTTTTCCTTTGCACCGTCTTCAATCTTCATGTGTGGGAAAGGAAGCTCTATATAGATGACACTGAAATCCCATTTGACCAATGGGGAGCCAACTAGTTCAACCTATAGCAACTTCAGATCTTTAATGACCTGGAGCCCATCCAGACATGACATGTGATATCCCTTTTCCCTTTGCGGCGGCTTTATTCGGGCAATATGTACCTTTTTTATATAGGCCGTTCTTCCGAAATTCGAACCCGTAACGTAGCATCTAATTGATGAGAGTGAATCTCAATTGTAAAAATTCCATTGAGCAAATGTTTTTTTTTTTAAAAAAAAAAAGTTTATAGCGTTCTGGTTAGGCTGATGGAGGGTTCCTAATTATTTGGAATCTCCGAGAATGTTGGTTGAAGTGTGACAAAGGAAGAGGAATTTTGAGTTGGGACGAAGAAATCTATTTGGGGAGGCTTTGAATGAAGGAATTAAAGCAAAGCAGGAAGTGATGGATGGAATATGGATGATGAAGTCATCTGTGACGCATATATGGTAGTGAATGGCACCGCACGCGAGATGCACCAAGTCTCACCACACAAACTAATTAAACAATTACAAAGTAATCACCATACTTGTTTCATCATATTATTACACCATTTTTTTTTTAAGGTTTTTAATTCAAATACGCGTTTATGCGTAGTATGATTGGCATAAACATGAGGCCCATCATTTTGCAATGAAATATAGTTAATGTAATGTTAGCACTGAATGACCGAGATCGGGTGCAATTAGTTGTCGGCACAAATCTAGCACTCAAGTAACAATCATTTTATCTTAGAGCTAGACATTAATTTTTCTTTTTTATTGTTATCTTTATCATTAGACTCTGTTAGTTTTGACGTAAAATAATTTCAACAATGGCTGGCAACAGGCGGCGACCTTTGGTGAATTTTTTAGACCTTCATCGGTAGAGATCGTGTGGGTGAGAAAATGAGGCCGGGTACTGTCAAATTTAAAAAATGAAAAAGAGAAATCGTTTTACGCAATTTAAATGAGTAATTATTAAGTCCAAAGAGATGGATTCATGCATCAAGATCACAATGCAAATGTAATTAGCATAAAGTTGAATCGATCAGTTCAATAATCACATAATGAGTGATATGCTCTAATTTAAAATTGGAGGTACCACTTATGCTTTCCTGATATTATCTTTACAGGCAACTTTTAGAACAAATCCACACGTGAAGCACCTTCACAATATATTCCATACAAAGAGAGACTTAGCTGATTACAAACTAACCTAGCTAGGTCGACACACCCTTATATTTAAGCTTCCCGACACTCTTGAGCAAAAGAAATTAAAGCAATGCCACGTAGCCACGTTTACCAAGAGTCATAGAATTCGGCGGTGGACAAGTTTTATCTGAATGAGAATATTAGCTTTTTGAAGATATCTTGGGAGCCAGGAAAGAGCCATGGAACAGATTTGGACTCAAAAAGGGGATACAAATGCTAAAAGGGAGTTTGTTATTGCTTCCCATGGCGATGGATGGATGAACTCGAAGGGTCTCATCAGTCATCAGATATCATCTCATCCGCCCGCTCAGTTGAATCTAATCAAGGCCATTCTTTATAGGAGTGGATTAGGTTATTTCTTCTTGCACCTTCCAAACAAAAAATTAATCCCTCTTTGGAGATGTGTCATCTAAATCAACCTCATTAGGAAATGTCTTGTATCACGTGTGAAATGTAGCTAGCTAGCAGTAGCTGGTCAGGAGGCTTAGATCGAAGACCCCTTTTTTATGGAATATAAAATAGAATATACCAACTCCTTCAAGTACCAGTCAATATTTTTCATTTAAAATAATGTCTATATATAGAGACATGCATGTAGATGGGCAAAATAAATAAAAAGGTTACGATATATGTACACGTTTGAGGAAACTTAAAGAATACCGTAAAGAGTTTCAATGGAGATGCAATATGCAAGCATAGATGGAAGTAGCCAACCAGGGTCCCTGTGGGGCCATCGCTTTTTTTGATTTGATCATTTGTGTCCCAATCTCACACAAACAAGATAATTACTTCACTGTACATTGGATTTTTTTTTTTGAACGGAAAATCTCGTGCTTTCATTAATAAAACATCAAATCAAACAATACAATTTTCAAAGGTTACAATATCACGTAAAAACTCTAGACGTTCGTTCATATATCCAAATTTTCTCGGCATTTGGTTGAAAAACCTCTTTTGTCAAACGATGAGCTATCATGTTTGTTTCTCTCTTAGTGTGTTGCACAATGCCACGATTGGAGCCAATCCAAAATAAGCTTTGAATCGTCTATCAAATTCTCATACCGACTCAATGATTGTGCTTTACTGTGGTGCTAAATTTTATAGCAGTTCTTTATTAAGTGAAACTAGACTTTATAAGTGATCCTTAAATAACTTCAATTATAACTTGGTTAGTCCTTTTGAAATAGTAATGTTTTTCCTAAGTTATTACAAATAGTGGTAGGAGAGCTTGAGTTCCCAAGCCTCAAAATTTTCCTAAATAAACCCATAATATTCTAAAAAAACAAAAAAGGTTCTGTCCCTAAATGCAGGACCTTCTTAGAATAGAATAGAATAGAATAGAATATAGAAGAATTGGTTAGTAAAACCCGCAACCAATCACGCAACAAACAACCATATACTCTCATTTGTAAGTAATGTAAAAATATATATATATATTGAAGGCAATAAATGGAAATAATTATTATAAAGAAATGGATATTGTTTATAAAAGAAAGGGAATAGATAAGCTTTGCGGAAAGTTCTTGAGTGGATAAGCCAGTTTGAACTTTGAAGTGTAGTATTATTATGTAAATTGAAAGAATAATAATAATAATAATTCAATGTTCATGGATGGAACACGTACAGGAAAGCAAAAAAATAAAAAAATAAAATAAAAAATAGGTGGCGCTGAGATACTCGCACACGCATGCACCCTTTTGAGAGTGGGGAAATAATATCATGTGGACATGTTTGACTCCAGCAATCGTGGGCCACACGGCACTAAGCCTTTGAAAAAGCTGCTCCTGCGGGAGACTTGTGCCTCTGGGTTGTACCTTCACTCACATCTGGTTTGGTCGTATTCTAATGCCAATGTCTTTTAGATTCTTGTCTCGTTCGTTGGGAGGAAAAAAATCCATTTACTTGGGTTCTCTGAATTTCCCATCAATTGAAAAAAAAAAAAAAAAAAAAAAAAAATTTATAAGATAGGATTAAGAGGCATTATTTCAAAAGTGAGATAAGGGATTTATTTTTTTATTATAATCTAATTATAAATTAGTAAACACTACTTTATGGAATCATGGATACGTGCTTTGTGCATTTTATAAAAGATTAATACGATTTGATAATTTCACAATAATGATAATTTGTATTCAAATTGTATTTTACATAGAAGAACATTGTTGATATTTCAATATTTTAGTACTATTTTTTATTTCTAGTCCAAAGAAACAAGCACCCCAAGTAGATAAACTAACCCTAAATATTGTACTATTTTTTTTGTTGGGTAAACTAACCCTTAATTTCGTTCATTGAGGGGGCCAAACCCCACAATCAAGGGAAACCCCATTGCTATGTGCTCGTGGTATAGCTTTTCCGATTTTGTCCTCTTCAATGATGTATTTATGTGAGATAAAAAAACACTTTATATGCCAAAGAGTTTGAAACTCATTTTAAAATTTATTTAGAAATATGAATCTATAAAGAATATTTAATAATTACTGCTTAAATTATTAACAATTTATGTAACAAATTGTTTGTTAGAGATCTGTTTGGCAGCCTTTCTTGGAAGGAATAGAATACCTTCCACGGTTTACGGAATCACGGCACCATTGTTTGTTCTTATGGAAATATGTTTTCATGCAATTTCAACAAACTTTGACTATAAGAATTAAGAAAGTTACCGTAAATATAGTCGGAGCGAGTGGACAAGCAATGAATGATTTGAGGAAGGTTGTCTGAGATTGCCTTATGTTCCATTCATTTCCCATGTTAAATATTCACTTGGCGGATCTTTTTAATTAGACACAAAGTTTTCTTTCAAATTAATTACTCACATGCATTCTTAATGAAAAATGATCTATACTAGGGGTGTCAACCCAGTTCCGAGTCCCGGTTTCTGGGTTTGGAACCGGGATACCCAGTTTTTTAATTTTGAAAAACTAGAACTGGAATCGAAACCGGGTACCCAGTTATACAATAACTGGCTGGTTCCGGTTGGTACCCAGTTATCCGAACGGGGTAACGGTTAAAAAAAAAAAAAAAATCATTCTGAGCCTATTTTAGGTATTGGGCCTAATTTTTTAGCTTATTTGAGGTATTTGTCTAATTTTTGTGCTTAATTTAACAATTTTTTGCCCATTTTTTAAAAAACACAATTAGCATTTTTTTTCCTAATAAGTTGGGCTTTATTGTGATTGTTAAAAAAAAAAAAACCTAAAAAATCATTGTTTTAGGCATTTTGGGCCTAAAAAAAATAAAAATCCAATGTTTAAAAATGTCCTAAAACTTCATTGTTTAAAAATGCCCTTAAAATCCAATGTTTACAATTGCCATAAAAATTCAATACTTAAAAATGCCCTAAAAATATTAAAAATTAAAATAAATTTTAAAAATATTATTTATATATATATTGGTACCCGGTTTTTTTTTTTACACCCATAATATATACTACGCTCTCATCCTACTGAACTGATGTGACAGTGTCTATCAACTCTTAGATCAGCTTTTATTAAACAAAAAAAATAATAAAAATCAATGGCTGATAAATACTCATCTTAGTGAGATGAAAGTATAATATATAATATTACTCATTTTAATTAAAAGCATTTGATTCTTAATAAAAACATATATAAGTTTAATAAATTAGGTTAGAAAAATTTCTTCAGACCCAATTTAAAAAATTTGTCAAAATGAGTGTGAGAATTCAATCTAATATTTTAAGTTAAAAGAAATCTCATTAAGGTAGTTTGAAGGAAAACTTTATCTTTAACAATGGAATCTAGATCTTGTGGTACATAATTATCTATAATTAATTGAAGCTACATATTAATAAACTTAACCATTACCTTATTTGGGTTGTTAGAGCATCACTGTTCACCGGCCGATCTTTGTATTGGCTAGAGCCTAGGGACCACGATTGGGTAGGGAGACGTGGACCACGACATTTTTCTTTTCTTATGTTTGAGAAAGACTTATTGTAACTTAAATTGTATAATGAAAGGCCAATAAATAGATATTTTGCCACCTTGGCTTACCCTATTTTGTAAAATACTAGGTGAATAATGTATGGAGCAAATAATAACAAATTGGTTTTCCCATAATATCTAAGTTATTTCAATGGTCATTGAGAATCTTCTAAGCACTATATCATGAGATTGAGATTCATTGCAATATTTCAATGGTACCAATTATCTTGGCCATTCATTTAAAATCATTAGTATAGACTGTGACAAAAAAAAAAAAAAAAAAAAAAAAGGCAAATTGTTGGGGTTGTTGAATCAATCGCTATGATTAAAGAAGGTGATTCGGCCACTTCCTAACTGTCTATTGGGATGGCCAAATGGGTTCGTTGGGATGGTTCGGCCAATTCTTATAAAACAAGCCGCCGGTTCAATTATATACTCTATATAGTTGTTGAGAGAGTGAGATGTCCAATACTCTCCAAAACAAAAATGTCGAAATATCTTCGGTCTTTTCGGTTTAACAATTTCTAGAAAAATTATTAATTTGTTATCTAATAGACTAATATAGTGAAAAAGTCTTTTCATGTAATGACTATACACTAATATTACAATTTGAACTATCTTATTTAAATATTTTTTTTTCTAATAAATCAATTTGTAATAACTTTCCCATATTCTAACAATTTACAACGAGCCACCCTAATTTATCTATTTTTTTTAAAAAAAATACATATATTTAACCACAGTTTTTTTTTTTTTTTTTTTTTTTTTTAAAAAAAAAAAAAATTTGTAAGTAAAAGTGAAGCTGTAAACTCATATTCAAAACAAAGGAGGGTCTATCATAAATCTAATCTGTGGATTGGATGTGTGGGCACGTGTGGGGTTTGGACTATAAAATTTTTGGCAGAGAAACCCAAAAAAGAAATGGAAGAAAGGAATAAAATTGGGGTTAGAATGAAGGGAAGGGCAAGTCTTTATCCACCCTTGAACTGTTGTACAGTTGAGACGTGCAACCACCATTACAGCTGTAATACACCTTCATCCAGTAGGTCCATATTTCATCTACATATCTAATCTATCTCCTCCTATGAAGTTCTCTAAGAAACTTCGTTTATATATATATATAGTTTTTTTTTTTTTTTCTTTTCTCTGGGTTGATTATAATTTGCAAGTGGGACAGTGTAAGATTCATAATTTCACGTATCAACCACACAGGTCTTGCATACAAGTACCAGGTCCTTGTGAAGTACGGGTCCCTGCTTAAAATTTGTATGAATCATTTCGTAAGGTAGGCAAGAAAATATCACTACACAAAACTACAATTATTACAATCTTTCTCCATTTTGAAAAACATGGCCATTTTCTTTTTCCTTTTTTTTTTAAAAAAAAATTGATAAATTGTCATTTGAGGTTCTGACAAATAACGTCACGATATTTTAAACGTGACAAATATCTTTTTGTGTATCAAATTTCTTCCACCATCTCAAACATCCTTACCATCATTCATATTTTATCCTCTTGAAAATTAAGAAAAATAAACAAAAGCTATAACTTCTACGCTCACAATATGCATAAGTAGGCCGCATCCACACTTCATACTAGCTGCATTTTCACTTATCTATTCTTATATTTGTAGCGGAAAAGATTCCTCTTTTCTTTCTTAATTTTTCCTAGCTTGTTTCAGAGCAGAGATAATATTGAGAATTCAAACTTTAAATTCAAATGTATAAATTAGATTTTATATATTTAAATCTTGTATTCAGTTTTCTAGATAGAACTAACTCCATGTATTAAGGAGTTCCAGTTTTGATTGTACTCTACTTAAACACTAAAGTCACTCATTATTCTCTTGATTTATCAATTATGAAATTACAAAATTAGTCTTTCAATATTCTCTACATCGATCACTCAATGGGCTATACAGGTGGTCCTATCATCCCCATAATCTCCCTCTCCCATACCCCATTTTCCTTTTCTTTTTTAATAACGTTTAAGATAAATTTATAATTTCATAATGAACATGTCAAAAAATGGTCCCAAGAAAATTATTTATTAAACATGCATATACTACACGAAATCATTTGTTACTTTTAAAACCTCGTAGAGTTATTTGTCACACCTACACGAATTAGTTTAGTAATTTTTTAATGGAATAAAAATGACCATATTCATATACCCAAGACAATTACATGGTCTGATATGGCCAAACGAATATCATTTTCAAAACACTTCAAATATTAAAGATGGACGAAAGTTCAATGTTTTCTTCACGATGATATGGAACCGGTATGGATAAAAATTAAAGAAATTGATTGACAAGGAAATGAAAGGTGGGCTGAACCCCAAATTAAGGACCACAAGACATGGCTATTATAAAAAAGAAAAAGGAAAATATATATATATATATATATCATAACGCACGGGTTAGAGTGCAATCTCAGCAATTTAGCCGGCAAATATGAGAGAGTTCACATAAAACCCATCTCCTTGAGTCTGCGGTCGGGTTTATTGTTTAAATTGTTAGTAACTTATTGCCTGAATTAGTGAAGATTTAAATTTTAAATCCCAAAAAGCCTAAACCTTGTTGTCAATATCAACGTGAAATTCATTTGGTGAAATATCAGGAGACGAGAAGAAGAGAGACGTGAGACGTGTCTTTGATGTGCACATATAAAAAGGGACCAAGACACCCTTTGCCATTCCTTACTTTTTGGCATCGGCTCTTTCAACTTTGAAGCGCTTTGCTGACTGCTCAACACACAACAAACACGTTCACGTTCTCTCTTTAGTCTTTACACACCGAAAACAAAAACGAAAGAGAAAAAAAAAAAAAAACCCAATTGAAGCAAACACACAATTTGGTTTCCATAGCCTTTCCACTAATGGAAAATCAACAGCAACAGCGCCAGCCTGCTTCCACGAAATCAAGATTCAAACGTCTCTGTGTTTTCTGTGGGAGCAGCCCTGGCAAGAACCCTAGCTACCAGCTTGCTGCTATCCAACTCGGCAAACAACTGGTACCACCCAAAACCTCTTTTTTTTCTTTTTTTTTTTTTTTTTTTTCTTGCTGTGAAAAACTTGTTTTTATCTTTGAATTTAATGAGAGGATGAACTTGCTCATTAGGCGACGTACCTCAGAACATGATGTGTTGCTCATGTGACATGATCTGTTTGCGTCCTGTTCCTACAAAACAGAGCCTTAGCCGATTTTTTAAGGAATTATATATATAAAAATTTTCTCTCTTTTTTTTTTCGATCATTTTTTTACTTTCCGCTACCAAGAGCCTTTGCAGTAAGATACCCAGAAGTATTTAAGCAATTGATTGCGAATTCTAGTAGTGATTGTTTGATAAGAAAAAATAGAAGTACGGATCCGAAACAGAGAGCTCTGTGACTGTGGTTGAGCAAAACAGAGATCAGATACAGAGATCTCTGTTTTTGGTATCCTCTGCTTCGTTTTCTGTTTCATGGGCTGGATCAATTAGTGATGAATAAGGGAAAAAGGAAAGAAAAGATATATTTCATGATTATTCAATCAAACAATCTCAGTTTTATAGTAATACTTTCTTGTAAGGCGAAAATGGAAGGGTTTTGTTTGAATTAACCACGTCAGTTTTTAATAATATAAAAGCATTGCAGGTGGAAAGGAACATTGACTTGGTTTATGGGGGAGGGAGCATTGGCTTGATGGGTCTCATCTCCCAAGCTGTCTATGATGGAGGTCGCCACGTTTTGGGGTATCCGCTACGACTTCCCCTCTCTCTCTCTCTCCCTCTCTCTCTCTCTCTCTCTCTATATATATATATAGAAAATATGTGTGTATGTCTTTGTTGATGTTTCTTTCTTTTTGTTGCAGAGTAATTCCCAAGACTCTCATGCCAAGAGAGGTACTTGAATTTCTGACTTGCTTTTGAGAATAAAAAGAAACAAAAAAAAAATAAAAAATAGAGTATATACCATTTTCCCGTAGCTGGTATAATAATTTCAACTTTACTTGACTGCTTTGACAAGAAACATTTCATACATAAAGTCAGTTTCTTTCTTTTCTTATAAACACCCAAACTCTCTTCCCCACAGAGAATGCTTTACTTACATTAATTACATGCAGATATTCCAGCTAAAAATCACTATTTATTTTAAAATTTTAATTAATATTTTAGGTGCTTGTAGCAAATTTATTTATTTAGTGGGAATATAAAAAGAAAGCCTGGTGTATAATTTCAGATCACAGGAGAGACGGTGGGAGAAGTGAGAGCTGTATCAGGCATGCACCAACGCAAAGCCGAAATGGCTCGTCAAGCTGATGCATTCATTGCCTTGCCAGGTGCACCTTTTTTTACATTTTTATTTATTTAATTATTAGATTTCCATTTGTAGTTTTAAAATTTAAATGCGCAATAATTTTTTCATGTGGATGGCAATCATTTACATGTCCTTTCACATGCACACTAGCCTCCTCCTTTCTCTATATACTACCTCTTCTTTTTTCCCTATTATATTCAGAGGGTTTCTTTCTTTATACTAGTTTACATCTTCAAGACTATATATATATATATATATCTTGGCACTTCCCAAGATAACTGTATGCATAACGGTCAACCATATCTGTCTCGTTATTGAATTCAATCTGAATAATTTGCAGGTGGGTATGGCACCTTGGAAGAACTTTTGGAAGTTATCACTTGGGCTCAATTGGGAATTCATGATAAACCGGTAACTCTTCAATTTTTCTCAAGCTTATATATATATATATATATATAATATGTGATTTTAAGTAAAAAGAATTAATTAATTTTTTTTTGTTGTTGTTTGGTTGCAGGTGGGCTTGTTAAACGTTGATGGGTACTACAACTCACTCCTTTCATTCATAGACAACGCAGTTGACGAAGGTTTCGTAACACCTGCTGCCCGCAACATTATCGTCTCTGCCCAAACTGCCCAAGAACTCATGAGCAAGCTCGAGGTACATTGAATCATTGATAATCCCCCTCCCTCGCTCTTTTTGTTAAATCTGTACACGTGGCTTGTGTGTGACGTCACCGTGTATGCTCAGTGGAATATTCAATGCAGCAAAATGATCTGAGCCGTTCATTTTCTTTGATTACCAGGAATATGTTCCCAAGCACTCTGGCGTGGCACCTAAGCTAAGTTGGGAGATGGAGCAACAATTGGGATACACAGCAAAGTCAGACATTGCTCGTTGACCTGATGATCATATATCTACATCACACATGATGGATGCTTAATGGCCGTAGATTTGTAGCAAAAGTCTCCACAAAACACACATAACCTGTAGATGTGAGGTCCACCTGAAAAGTGCCACCACAGTTGTTTTAATTAGCTGTGGAACATGCTTTGAATTTTTTTTTTTTTGTGGGCGTTAATTTTTTGATTTAATTTGTCAATTGGAATCTGATCTCGATGTTAAAGGCCAGTGATTTTAATACTACTTTTACCATGTCGTTGTATATCTCTCTTAAGATTTTATCATATAAGACTATTCTTCTTCATGATTTGATGGGTTGTTATAAGTAACTTTCATGAAAAAGAGTTTCGTCTCATCGGAAAGAAATATCACCTACATTAAAAATGGGTTTAGATCGGCTGCAACGAACAACACAAACAGATAACGTGAGAAAAGTTTTGGACGATACTTGCCCTCTCGAAACAAATAAAGCCATTTGTCCTCCTGTGTGAATTTGCTATACAATAGAAGCAGTTTATTTCATACTATCTTAAAAAAGAGATTAGTGGGGTTGGAAATAGATATACCTACACTAAGACGAATATGGATCGGGTGCAATGAACAGTACGAGTAACTCATATAAGAAGGCTTTAATTTTAAACTCTATTTGTTTGAGCGTTTGTTCAGATTATCCGATCACTTACCTTAAAATAAGGAAATATCGTATTGAATGTAATAGGGTCAACTAATTGTACATGATCCCTGTCCCACTAAAACAGCATGAATATGTGGAAGAAATTTTTGACATTCAATTCTTAAAGTTTTGATGTAACTTGATTTCACTTTATGGGTCTTGTTTTTCAAACATAATGAAGCATTTGGTCTGAAAATTCTTGTAAATCAAGACATAAGTAATTATTATAGAAGTACTAGAAATAACATAATCATCCCGACAGGAGGAATAAATATAGAAATTCAAAAGCAAACTTTTTGAAAGAAGCAGAAGAAGAAGAAGAGGAAGAATGGTGGGGAGTAGGGAGGTTGTTGATTTGGGTGTAGATAGGGTTAGAGATGGATGGGGGGCTTGGGAATCACAAGAATTTGTTGGTGCTTAGTCTGAATCATGGAAGGTCACAAGGACAGCTTTACTAGACCGTACCACAAGGACCATAGAGAAAGTGACTCGTGTGCATGACAGCATGAGGGTGAGAAAAAAAGTAAAGGTGGAGACTGGAGAGCAAGTGGCCCCTGGCCCCCCATTTCTTTCTCTCTTCTATGTCTATGTGTAATGTGTTGGTGTTGAGCAATCGAAGCTGTGCAGATAAGGGGCCTGGGACATTTGTACCACTTGCTGCTCACGTTGGCGCATGGCAGTTGCTAACAAGTTTGACTTGGATATTTCGATCATTCCATCCTAAAAGGATACCACTCCCCTTCAATTTCCTTAGACGACTAAGCTTGCAACAGTTTGCCAGTTGGGAGTGTCAGTAAAGATTCCGATTCTCACCAATTACTTGTTTCTATTGTTGAGAAGTAACTGTGATGTGATTTGAGCGTCTATAAGATTCACTTATCCGAATAGGTCTCGAGATTCACTTATCCGAATAGGTCTCGAGTTGCTTAAGCAGGTAAGGCTGGTAAGCTACAAAGGGACAATTATTTGCGACAATTATTTGCGAACAAGTAATTTTTGAGAATCTTGATGGAATCAGGAACACAGTGTAATTGTATGCAAGATTTTTTTTTTTTTAATTGATTTTTTAGTTTTATATATTTATTTTTATAAAGAGTGACACATGTAATAATTTCATTGGTGCCACCGTGGCCCACTAACAAAATCTGTCAAGTGTTTTGACGAAATTTGACTACAAAGACTAAATTATTATTTTAGCATACCCGATGACCTCTGAATTATTTTATATACTGCACGAAGCTATATGAAATTTAGGCCAACCAATTGATTTTGCAGTTATCTATTTTTTTTAATCCCTCCTGCAAAACAAATAATAATTAAAAAAAGAGAATAAAAATAAAAAATAAAAATCATGGTCGGTCTTTTCTCTCTCATACCTACCAAGCTAACCTAATCCCACAAGGACACACCAAGTGGGGAAAACATTAGGCTCCAAACATGTCCTTAGAGAATCTGTGCACATGTAATCTAGTTTCCTCCATACTTAATTTTTGTTTCAAATTAAGGGGCAGTAATATGCTAATATTCTTGTTTCCTCCATCATATTACATAAATTGGTCTGCACTTTGTTGGTGGGAGATGGAACACAAAAAATATAATACTATAAAATGAAACAATAACAAATTGTTACATAGACACCGCAAGAAAGGAACCATACCTGACGTTTACTAGAACAATTGACCAGGAAAGCTCAGAGCAATTGAGCCAAACATCATCTCACTCTTGCAAACCAACCTAATCAGAAGCTAAATTTTGCAGTGCAACTGGTCATGCAAATGGCTAGCTATAGTACAAACATGGCGTAATTATGTACTGAGGCAGCTTTAGGTGAAGGATTGGACAACTGAAGAGGTGGTGACCAAACTCGATAGGAGGCCGACTAGGACGGCACTGTTATACGTGGTTGGTTCTCCTTGCATGGAGTTGTTCCGGGAGTCGACGTAAGTTTCGTTTAGGAAGGGCCCGCCAACAAGCCCTCCGACGGCTACATTTGGGTTGGGTTCAGTTGAGTTGAGCCACTTGAAGCCATCAGTGCAGCCAGTCTTTGCATTAGTTGGAATTGAAGCTCCCCTATGGTGCACAAATTGTGGGTATTTATCCCCATACCCCACAAGAAAACTCATTTTCAAGGGATTGCCACCCAAGAGATAATCAGCCTGGTAAATAGGGGCAGCAAACCAGGACGTTAGCACTTCCCGAAGTGTCATGGTCATTTATTGCTAAGATCTACTGCCTCTAGGAGACCTCATAGAAAATGGACATCATACCTGAGATTTGGCAAAGTCCCGAAGATCTGCCGCGGAGAAGGATTTTCCATTGCATGATATCTTCGCAGTTTGTGATGTAAGCATGTAATTACTGTAAAGAGTAGCCAAGAATGCAGAAGCAACAGGATGCTGCAGAGAGTTCCACTGACTGACCCATACGAGACCACCTGAGCCACAGAAAACGTGATGGTAATAAGCATGGCATTCTAAGAATTGCAAATTGGATGGTTCAAAGCATTAGTTGTTCTAAATGACCTGAAAGCATATGCAAGACTTCCATTCTGGATATGTATTGATACCTTGGAAATGTTAGGCATCTTAGTTGTCTAAAGCTTTCCTGTATTCTAATTTTCCTTGCCATAAGATGGTGCATCAATTAAGGATGATTTTTTATTACTTAATGATCCATTTAAATGTTTACAATAAAAACACAATATTTACTTAAACCCATTTAGCAATCATAAGCGCCAAATACTCGTTTTCCTAGTCTCTAGAACCAAAGCCACCAATTACTCATTCATTTATTTATTTATTCATTTCATAAGCCAATTGCTCATCCATTTTCTTGTATTAATCTTTTCCTTGTATGGATTCTAGCATTTAATAATTAACAAAATCAGATGTTTCCCTCAAAAGGGACTAGATGGAACAACCTTGGAGGACCCAGTAAAACCCTTGCTTTCTCTGAGTCCTCTGCATTCATATCATACACGGGCAGGCATGGTTTCTTAATACATGACAAATTTTTATTATATTTAAGCTTCACCTAATAGACATCCTAACCATTTGGTGAGCCCCCTAGTTACTAGAGGATTGATCTAGGTTCAATCCATCTAATTGCTGGCTTCAAATATCTGCCATCAGAACATAATTCAGAATGTCAAGAGCAAGCAGCTAAGAGAAGATTTAGTTATGTATAATCAACATAATCAACGTAAGTGGCACAGAACCATTCACTTTAAAAACCAATGCAAAGAAAAGAGAGGGGGAAGATTAGAGTAAATATGTGCATGATTATCCAAGTCTTATAGCATATGTGGAGAAGATTACTGTCGGTTCTACTGGCTGTGGCTGTTGGAGAATCTGGTAGGAGGCCGCACATAACAGCCTCAGCTGTCTTCCTATACATTTGAAGACCATTTTTTTCCGAGTCTGAGATGTCTTTGGTTCCAAAGAAGCTTAACCTGGACAACAGAACCTGTACCAAAATTGTAGACTTGTTTAACAAAGTCTATAAGCGGAACATGCAATTCATGGCTTTGCAAAATATCTCAAAAACCTAAATTAACTCTGTTCATAACTTAGTATAATCTAGGAATATAGAATCACTGGACTCGACTCATGGCTTGAACACTTGAGGCAAAGCCAAGCCAAGCCAGTAACCATGTTTGCAAAAATAGAAGGTTGTCCAGTAGGTTGTAATCTCCTCCTGAAAGTACAGTTTCAAAAACATGTCCCCATGCCATGGTCTTCCGTCAAAAGAAAACATTTATAGAATAACAGAAGGGCAGTTCCATATAAATGGCCAGTAACATCTCCAGAGTCAATTTGGTGAAAGTCTTCATGTGCTTATGTGTGATGTGTTAAAGCTGCTTTAACATGTCACTAAAGATTTTAGTTTCTCATGGTTCACACAATGTATAGGCCCAAGCATCAATTGATAACAAATCTATGTATAAGGCTCATCTATCAGGAGTTTCTCTTAATTATAAACTTTCCATAAACAAGTAAAATTCCAATATTTACAATCTATCTCAAAGTTCACCTCTTGTGCATTATATTTACATGTAAATGCTCATTAGAAATATTAGCTTTTGGCAAGATACGGGATATTGGATGGAACTAATGTAACAAATACTTTCTGGAATTTGTTCATACTTCATAAAACACACTACATGAATATAGAACTAAAAACAAATGGTTTCATTATTGGCATCAAGTTATGAATTTTAAAAACAGGGTATGCCACTAAATATGAATTGGAATAACTTGGCAACAAAACTCCATCTGCCTGAAATATATATTTATACCTGGGTTCCTGCAAGCTTGTTATCCCAACTAAACCAGGTTGGACTTCCAAATTGAGCAAACGCTTTTCCATTATCCTGGGCCACATACTGAAGGTATGATTTATCCCCTGTAGCATGATAGAGCCAGCTAGCAGCCCATAAGAGCTCATCTCCAAATCCTGTTGAATTGTAGTAGGTCTGGACCTCAGGGATGCTAAGACTATAAGAAACTCTGTATGTGTCAGCAAAAGTAAACAATTTTTGGGCATGCTTAAGGAGTGTTGTTGAATATGAAGGGTCAACTTTCTTAAACACCAGAGATGCTGAAGCCATAGCTGCTGCAGTCTCAGCTGCAACCTCTGTTCCTGGAGCAGATGTGTTGATCTGCGTGAGTGGCCTCTTCTCAGTCATAACTTCAGGCCTCTCCCAACAACTATGATCCGCTTTAGCATCACCCACCTGCACCAAATTAAAAGTGAAAAGAGAAACACATGTCAGAAACTTGATTACTCATGACAAATGGAACAATATTCAAGCACTGCTTTATTTTCCCATGGGAGTCAAAAGATGCGTCCCTAATTCAAAGCCCAACTTCTTTTCACAAAACAAATGAACAAATCAAATAGACATTTTAAAATAGAGTGGTTTGATCTCATCCCATGGCCTTGACAACGCAACCAACAATTCCGGGGCATAAGAAAATAAACCGCAAAAAATTCTTCAGCTATCCGTTTCCTATGCCAAATTCATGCAATTATAGATTACTTACATGAAATTTTTTTGTTTTTCACGATACTCATGGAAAATTTTGAACAATTGGTATAAAAATTAGTGCAAAGAATGGACAGACACATCCACCAAGACACACTGCTATACGAGAATTGGACTATTTCTAGTAGAAGGCAAGAATAACCTGAATGTAGAGAACATTATCGGACGGATGAGCATTGATAAGGTAGTCAGTGATCCACTTGAGCGAGTCTTTAGCTGGTTCCAACTGACTCACTGTTTCCATCTGATCTCCATACTCAAGGATGGCCCAGGACAACACTGTGGCAGTAAAAGCCATCGGAAAACCAAACTTCATGTGATCCCCGGCATCGTACATTCCTTTCGACAGATCCAACTTCGCTTCTCTTCCATCTCTCAGAGCCGAATCCCCTCTCCAAGATATCGGGTTATCTACCAACTTACCAGCTACAATAACAAAGCAGCATAGCCACCTCAAATTAACAGAAAATGCCAACAACAAAAAAAGAGACAAAAATCTAATGGTGTAGTAATTGGCAGTATATCCTATTATTCACCATTTCCATTTTCAAGCTGTGAAATTTACCAGTTGGGTTTTCATATTTCAAACAACAGAAACACAAATGATAGTAACTAAATCCAAAGCTCATGTCACTTTTCAGATCCTCATGCAATTATATAATTTATCGCCTTAGGCCTAAATCTATCGAGCCGGCATTGAGAGTGATGGTACAAAGCATAATGACAGTGAAATTGAATGCATTGAAACGCACAACACCACATTGCATAAAAATTCATGGAAAAAGAGAAAAGTACTAACATTTTTGTACGTCGAAGAATTGCATAGAAACTTTGAGAGCGTCGGAATACTTCTTGACAGTGGCGCCGGGAGGACCAGGCACGGGAGGCGCCTTGTCGGAGTGACTCGTTTTCTTCTTAATTGTGACCACTACCGCAGCAACAACGACAGCCAAAATTACCAGAACCAAAAACCACCCACACCACCCTTTGGAACTCCCCGATTTCTCTCCCATTTTCACAACGATCCACTTTGAAGGCCTAGATCTGACTCAAACCCAAACACATTGTGCGGGAAATGTGGTCAATAACAGGCTTGTTTAAGCTTCAAAACAAGGGAAACTAAGCCTAGTTAAGAAAAGGAGAGTTGGATGGATCTGGGCCAAACCGACAAAGATTGGTCCCCGACCTGAGCAAAGATTTTTCTTTAACTTTTTTTTTTTTTTTTTTTGTTAATATGGTTCTTTGGAACACCGACAAAGGCAATCACTAGGGTTAAATCAGTTTTTTATTATGTTGAGGTTTTGAACGATGGAAATGCCCCTGCACTGCTGTGATTCGTGATTAGCGAAATCCCAAGTGACTTGGACCGTTGAACTGGCCACCGACAGGAGGGTGAATGACACAGACCGTTGATCTTAAACCCCGCGATTTTCTCGCACAAAACAAAAAAAAAAACATGAGTTGCCGTGTTTTTTAAACCTTGACAAATGACAACGAACCTTCATTTTCTTCTCCTTAAAATGACCTAATAACAAATAGTTTGGTAAAATTGCAATATGAATTTTAAATTTGTAGTTTAACTTTTTAAATTATGAAATTTTTTGAAGAGAATTTTTTTTTTCCTCCTAAATGGTCTTCCCAATAACTTGTCTCTTTTTTAAAATGCACTTTTTATTTTTAATTTAAAAACGTAAATTTTTATACATTTCAAATTGTTAAGGGTGGTGGTGTAATGGCCCAAGAAAATTCTTAAGTGGTAATGTAAGTACTATGGTGTGAATTCGAATTTCTGCAATAGAAAATTTACATGCCTGATTAGTATAAACCACCTTAGTTCCCATTGATGCCTTGTGATGCCCTGGCAGGATGGGCGGTTAAGCTATGACTCGGCTAGACTTGAAGGGGTACGCCTGCGATTTCTGTCGTCTAGGTCCCTCTTGAGCAATTTTCTACGAATTTGTCCTATTATGGTCACATCCAGGTAAAATAGTTACAATTGGTCTTTCCTTTCAACCTATTTTGAATTAAAAAGAAAAAAAAAAAAAAAAAAAAAAGCATACTTTCTAAAATTTTGTTAAAAATACACTTTTGACCTTGTGCCAGGCAAACACTTTCTTTATTGATTGGACTAAACGAACGTACATTGATATTTCTATGTTGTGAGTCTATCTATCTATTTAGGAAAATCCCAAAAACACCTTCTTCTCAAGAAACTTCATATATATATATATTTTTTAAAAAAAAATTATAGTTTCAATGGTTAAAAGTTAAAACTTAATACAATATTGTAGTAATTTAAAAATAAAATAAAATTTAAATTCTGAAAAG
This sequence comes from Corylus avellana, assembly GCF_965113065.1. NCBI lineage: Eukaryota > Viridiplantae > Streptophyta > Magnoliopsida > Fagales > Betulaceae > Corylus > Corylus avellana. Next base: position 21,334,890 of record NC_142498.1, read on the forward strand.
AATTATTTTTTATTAAACAATCAACGACATGTCAACAACTTTTTATAAAAAATAAAATAAAATAAAAACGACATGGTAACAAATATGGAGCCTCATTAGTCAATTTCATTGACTCCTTTCTACTTGTCCTTGGTGGGCTGAGGTCAAATCATGGGTCAACCTATCTTAAGGGCTTTGACCAAGTGCATCAAAAGTTCTTCGAAGGCTTTCCGGATCGGAATCCAGGCCCAATTTCATTCTCAATTTCAATGCACAAGGCTTTTCGAAAGTGGCTGAAAATAAAAACGGACTTGAAGGATGAACGGCAAAAGCAAGCAAAACTAGTTGAGCATCACAATTGGACTTGAATGCCAAGAATGACCTTGAAAAATCAAAACCCACAAATTAGCCCAAGGACCATGGCCGAAAACATTGGTGAATAGAAGGAGAAAAAAAAGAACTAAAAAAAAAAAAAAAAGGGGGGGGGGGAAAAACTTCACTTATCTCGTTAAATTCCCTTATAGGGTCCGTTTAATAAACGGTTTTGGCATGATTTCGGCACAATACTATTCATCTCACTTTTTCATTTTTTTCAATATTATCTTACTTTTTATATTACATAAATCATTTTTTATTACTATTCAAATAAAAAAATTACTACAAATCAAAATTTTTTCATACCAAACATTCTTACTTTTTCACTTTTTCAAAAAAAAAAAGAAAAATTCTTACTTTTTTTTTTTTACATCAATCAATTTTTGCTATGAAACCGAAACGAAATCGTTTACCAAATTGTTTGGGTTTTTCGTTAACTTAAGTGGCTAATAAGTAAAATGTCTTTTACACCCATGCAAAATTTATAAAAATATAGTTTTACTCTTAATTAAAAAAAAAAAAAAAGAAGAACAAAAAAAAACTAAAAAGAAGGGCGAAATTTCAAAATTTTATAAACAGGGTTAAAATGTTGAACATCCACATTGTAATTTTGAATATTTTGAAGGGCGACATTTCAAAACTCATTTAATAGTAGGGTTAAAAAAAAAAAAAAAAATTGTGACTAGGGAGCCCAAAAGGTCCCTCTTCTTGGTAGACCCAAATAAGACAAAAAAAAAACCCAATTCACAAAATGGTCTGTGAGTGACTGAGTCTGAACACGCGCCACTTTGGAGACACACACCAATCTCCAACTGACATATTAACCCACTCGGCCAAAATATATATATAAAACCTAAAAATAGAGCTGAGGCGAGTCTTAATTAGACTCTCTCTTTCTCGCCGGCGCAAACTTTCCGGCCCTATTTCCGATCAGGTACTCCATCGTCATTATTGTTTCTGTTTACTGTAATTGTCATATTATTATCGTCTTCATTTTATATTCTTGTGTACATGCAGCGATTTCGTGCATTTCTTATGTTTGAATACATTCATTCAAATCGAATTGTTGCCTCAGAAAATGCTTTCACTTTTGAAGCTTGAGCGATTAAAAGATTAAGCGTGATTGTGGTAGCACTGTTGTTCTTTTTGCTATCTGTTTTAGGGTTTGAAAGGTACTAAATCTGAGGCTCCGTTTGGTTCTTAAGAAATCAATGAGTCCAAAAAAAGAGGAAACGTAGGAAAAATAAAGCTGCTTATGATGGAAAGGTGTTTCTTTTCCCTCAAAAATTTCCTGAGAACCAAACAGAGGTTTTGTGAATTGTGTGTGTCAAGCTGTGTACATTTTTATTAGACTGAAATTGGTCAACCACTGTCCAAACATAGAGCAATTTAACGTAATAAGCCTAAACATTGTACATCTTTTCTTGTTAATACTCGTATTTAGTGAGAAAGCTTAATGTAGTCGGACAAGGGAGATATGTGGAATCAGGGGTTAGAAGGAAGTTGGCAAAACAAAAGGGACACAATATGATGGGAAGAAAAGGCAGTAGTTTTTTAATCACAAATGAATTTTATGTACTTCTTATCATTCTTAGGAAACTTTTCTGCTCACACCCCATACCACAAAACATGTACAGATATTTATAGTTATATGAATATTAGTATCGGATAATATGTTTGGTGTGTCTGCAAAAGGAAGTAGAAGAAGGTGGGAATTGTTATTTTTGGAGCTGATAGTTATGTAAACTTTTGCATTTGAAAGTGCGAAGGCTGTGTACAAATGATTGTGGATCTCCTTTCTTCTTCAAATTGTTAATTTCTTGTGATTGGTTATGTAAGTCTTAATATTTTCTGCTCTAACTCAAGTGATTTTGTTTCACATCTGAATTGAATTGGCTAGAATTCTTAGTGTTAAGTCACACCCCCAACCCGGAACTGTTGTCTGTTATCATACCTTTATCCCTTTGAAATTAATGGGAATTGGAATTGCTGTTACCCTTTGAAAAAACAACTATTTTTCATGATAGGACCGGACCATTGAGGAAGCACCTGTACCTACAGGACAGCTCATTGTATAAGGAACGGAATTAATTGAAGATATTACTATATTCTAACATGCATGCATAATTATCTCTCTCACTTGGGGTCTATGAATCACAAGTATGTCAGTTTCACTTATGCTTTATATAGACTAAGAACTATCAATTTTTAGGGTGACTTTTTTTTTTGACTGGTAATATTCAGTAGACCAGCACATTTTCCTTGTGGTTGACCAATACTATTTGTTACTTTTGCACCTTATAATGTCCATCTTGTGATGTTATGAAAATGATTTTGATCCCTGCTTATTTTCAGGATCACCAATTTGTCATCATCTCTTATGTACGTGTTGGTTTTTCTTGCATTTGATACTATTATAATTCCACCATTTTCAAGTCATATGGTGCAAAGTAGAGAATAGCTATTTTTAGAAAACTTTACAGACCTGTATGTTTTATAAATCTTGGTTTCACCTTGCTACTGATTAATAACATATGGTTATGTAATGCTATCTAACAGAGGAGCACAACCCGCTGTCCTATGCATGCAACAGGGAGAATCGTTTGGGTCAAAAATTAACTCAAGGTAATGATTGAAAATTATTAGGATTGTTTTTCTTGCTGCATTGATGAGACTATTTATCGGTCAAATGCATCATACTCATGCCCTATTATTGAACACAAATCTGCTGAGAAATGTTTTGCTAAGCAGTATGTGGTATATGATTTCCCTCCATGAGGCCCTAGTTATAATGGTATTAATTTCATAAGCCATAACTTAATTTAAATATCTATTTTGGTGTTGAAAAGCTTGGCTTCTTAGCAAGATTTTTTTTTTCTGAATTATTGTGCTAATTGGCATATTGTTCACATGTTTTGTAGATGGACAGTGAAGCCGGTCATCAACCAAAGCAGGAACGTTCAAGGACAAGGTGGACAGCACCCCTTGATAAAATATTTGCGGACTTGGTTGTTAAGCAAATTCAATTAGGGAACAGACCAAACAATGTGTTTGACAAGAAAACATGGAATCTCATTCGTGAGGAATTTAATAAGCAAACAGATCTC